>NC_057717.1:50057779-50073779 GCF_004010195.1 Chiloscyllium plagiosum | reverse complement strand
ACGTTCTCCCTTCTAGGCTTCCTATGATCTTATCTCGTTTCTGTCTTGTTTATCTTGCACTCAATAGAGCGAGCCTATAAGCCCCTTTCTCATCTTAATTTACAACTATGTTATCTCAGTTTCTCTTTTGCCCACAGTTAAACGCCTGTTTGCCTTTTGCACTGTATCTCCACACCCTTTGTTTCCTGTCACCCCTCCTCCACCTCTGTTCAGATCTCATTCCTTCTCAGTTTTAAAGCAGAATCGCACTGTACTTGAAACATTAACAATCTTTGTCTTCGAAGGTGCTGCCAGACCTGATGAATTTCCCCAGAACCGAAAAGGCACAGTGCACATTTTCAATTAAAAAAAATGGATACTGGAAATCTGAAACAAAAAAGAGTTGAATAAACGGGGAATTTTGTAGAAGGGTCACTGAATCTGAAATATTGACACTGCTTTCACTACACAGATGCTACCAGACCTGCTTCGTTTCTCGATCAATTTTTGATTTTGAACAAGTTTTAAAAATCGTGTCTCAAAGCTGCTGAAATGCCCTGTGCAATGCGAAGCGGCATACACCGGGAAGTGAACAATAACGCAAGGTGCACAAATTCATTGGTTCTAAAACCACATAAAGCTGGCATCACTGACACTGCAGAGCTCTTAACCATGGTAAGGGAGAGAAACAGAGGGAAAAACTTTCACTCTAAACACAGACAATGGCACGACTGGAAGGAGAAAATGATTCAGGTGAATTTATTCAAGGGTTTCGAGGAATGTGACAAATTGGAGGTGTGACACGATTGAAAAACACACATAAAACTGTGAATATTAAAATGGAAGTGTTACCACATCAGCAACCAGTGTATGGCACCGAGTACAGGGCTCATGCATGAAAAGGTCTTGCTGTGAATTGGGTGACTGTCTAAAAACTTGTATTTATAGTCAGTGCCTTGTCTTCCACAGCCTTATGTTGTTGAGAATTCCGCGGGTTCACTAGTCTCTCAATGCAGACATTTATTCTCAACTCCATGCAGAATGGTTTTCCTGTACCTAATACTGTGGCCTCTTTTTTTTTAAAGACTTTTCAGCGCTTCCAATTTGTTTCTTCCAGTCAGTTTTATATATTCCACTGAGATCTCCACTCACTTTCCTAAACCTTAGGAAATACAAGAAGAGTCAACCCAAACTCTGCTCTCACACCAAGTCTATCTTTCCAGAGATCAGTCTGATCATCCTTCGCTAGTCCTTTATTAGGTAAGAAGAACAAAACTACACACAGTACCGCACAACTTTCGAGATGAGGCTTCAGGAAGGACCTGTACAACAGCAAGAAGGCACTTATACTGCTGTACTCTAATCCACTTGAAATGAAGGTGGATTTGCTGATATTGCATCTCAAAATTGGACATTCACGTCATACTGCAGACCACGGCAGCAACAGAAACAGAATTGTACTCATACAAAACATGTAACTTCCTGCCCGGTATCATCCCGCTGTCTACTATGAGCATCATCCTGATCTATGGTTGAGTGATGAGTCTTGGTGAACATACCAGCGTTCGTAATCATGATGATAATCTGTTGAAGCTTCCACACTTGACTACTTGCATGACAATCAGCAGAACCAACCTCTGATAGACAGGGCGAAATGATCACAAAGCCAACAGATTAGCTCTATGCTGTCACGTCCAGTCATCAATTTTGACGCACAATTCAACAGAGGACAGGGCTCCACAAATATGCTCATCCGAAATAATGTAACAGATGTGCACATCAGTGTAAAAGACAAGGATGTGGTGTCTGCACCATCCGCATTGTATTGAGAGAAAATTGGACAGAACACCCTGCACACACCGCAGTATCGGAAAAAGGAACGGGAAATGCAGCCCTTTCGAATATACAGAGACGTCCTTCCTAACATCTGTGAGCTTGTGCCAACGTGTACCGAGCTTTCCCATAGACTATATCAAAATATTGGGAAAGGAGTAGGCGGTTCCTCACACGGAGCCTCCCCTAGATCAGTTCATTTCTAATAATCGACGTGCTATGCATACCCCTCAATGTGATGAACCAACGGAAACTATAAAGCTGGAACTTCAAAATAAACACTTTAGTCCATCGAATTTTCTACCAAATTCAATATAATGATTGCTGATCTTTTTATTCCAACAACGTACTGCTGCTCTTTCCCCTACCTTTAGTTTCTAGACATCCGCATTTATATTCTGTGCCTTGTTTTCCACAGTCTTATGTGGTTGAGAACTCCCGAGGATCACTCATCTCTGAATACAGACATTTATTCTCACCTCCATGCAGAAATGGCTTTCCTGTACCTAATACTGTGGCCTCTTGTTGGAGGCTTTTCAGCTCTTCTAATCTGTTTTACCCGGTCATTTTTACATATTTCACCGATATCTCCACTCACTTTCCTAAACCTTATGAAATACAAGAACAGTCGACTAAAACTCTGCTCTCACAACAAGCCTATCATTCCAGAGATCAGTCTGATCATCCTCCATTAGTCTTTTATTACATAAGCAGAACAAAACTACACACAATCCCGCACAATTTTCGAGAGGAGACTTCACAAAGGACCTGCACAAATGCAGGAAGGCACTCACACTGTTGTACTCAAATCCTCCAGAAATGAAGGTCATAACTCTATTTATCTTCCTAACTGATTTCTATTCCTGCAATATCGCTTTCAGTGACTGGTATACATTGAAATCCAGATCATTTTCAATGTTACAGCGACCCATTTGGTGAGTCCATGTACACTGCTTAGTTTGCCAATGCCATTCCAAGTGTTGACTCCTGGCTTCAAACATCACTGGCCTGCATGGATCTTGCAGTTGTGCGCAGAAGGAAACCAAACAAGAAAGATATCGAGCATACAGTTCCCATTATAAATCAAAAAAATTCAACTAATTCCTTTAAAACAGTCAGCTGCTATTGTATTTTTCCCACCAAGGTGGACGATGACACGATGCCAGAGCATTTGTAGTCATTTCGTAAACACAGTTTAGTAAACAACTTGAGATTATCCATTATGACTCCAGCACCCACAATCATTGCATACCTAATTTCCAGAGCATAATGTGTGCAAAAAATGCACATTTTCTTTTGTTTCCAGTATGAACCACGCTAATGTTTGCTTCTCTTTGCTATTTGTAAGCTTTACCCAAACTGATTCTGTGGAATCTGAGGGACGTGGCCTCTGGCGTTACTAGTGAATGACTTGGACAAGTCGTTCGGTGAGGCTCATCGCGCCACTGAGATAGAACTTTCCAGCGCAGTACAGGCCCTTCAGCCCTCGATGTTGCTCCGACCTGTGAAACCAATCTGAAACCTGTCTAAAAGTAATTATTGCATTCTCATCCATATGTTTATCTAATTACCATTTAAATGTCCTTAAAATTGCAGAGTCTACTACTGTTGCTAGCAACGCATTCCACGCCCTTACTGCACTCTGAGTAATGACGTCTGACCTGTAGTATCACTCCTCAATTTAAAAGTATGTCCCCTAGTGCGAGCCATCAGCATCCGAGGTAACATTTTCTCACTTTCCACCATAATGCATCCTCTGATCATCTTGTATGTCTCTATTAAGCCAGCTCTCAACCTTCTTCTCACTAACGAAAACAGCCTCAAACCAAACAGCTTTTTCTCATCAGACCTTTCGTCCATACCAGGCGACATCCTGGTAAATCTCTTCTGCTCAATTTCCAATACTTCAAAAGCCTTCCTGTAATGTGGTGGCCCAGAACTGTACGCAAAACTCCAAGCACAGCCTAGTCAGAATTTTGTACTGCTGCATGAGCTCATGGGTCCAAAACGAAATTCCTCTACTCAAAATAACAAACATACGTAACACCTTCTTAATGACCCTATCAACCTGAGGAGCAACTTTCAGGGATCTAAGGACATCAACACCGATCTTTCTCTGCTTAGAACTGACAACCGGAAGCGGCAGATGCAAACCATTTCAAATGCCGGAGGAAACATCGCAGAAGCGCTTCACAGGAGGCTCCCAAACACTGAGGATGTCACCTAGACAGGGGACGAAACGTCTGCAACTCAAATTCCCAGCTCGGCGAACAGAACCACAACATTTCTTGGAGATTTTCTGGATCTTCCTCCATGAATCAAATGCAAAGCTACTCGTTAATTTCTTTGCTATATCCCTGTTTTCCATAATAAATTATCCTAACTCAATTACAAATGTCCACATTTGATTTTACATTTATTGTGGTTTCTTTGAATTAGATCATAGATTTAAGCAATCTTTACGTTTCCCGTTTGTATGCATTCATGTTCTCTTTTCGATTTTCTTATCAGTTTCATGATCCTCCTTTTCTGAATCGCAAACTTCTCAGAATTCTCATATTTTCATAATATCTGGAGTTCTTCTGAAGCTGCTTCATTTGAAATAATACAGTCTTTAATTTGTCTTGTTCACCATGATTGAGTCAATTCCATTCATAAATTCGTGAAATATACGTATTTTTCAGACTTTGCATTATTTCTATAAATAACATAAATTGCTGGTCTCCGACTGAATTCTATGTTGAATTTTCCCAGTTCACTGTAGCCAACTTGACGCTCGAGTCTCCGGGTTTCCATGATGCTCAATCGTAAATTCCATGTTGTCTACAGATGCAGTGTAAAATGCAATATTCTGTTGTCAATACACCTCAAAGGCTGCCTAAGAGCAAGGTAGTTAATTGACACTTCTGACTGCACAACACCAAATCCGACATGACTTGGTCTCTAGTTTCATTCATAATGTGCTGTTCAACCTACCTAATACATAGTTAAGGAATTTAGTTTTCACAGCATTTGTAGTCATTTCGTAAACACAGTTTAGTAAACAACTTGAGATTATCCATTATGACTCCAGCACCCACAATCATTGCATACCTAATTTCCAGAGCATAATGTGTGCAAAAAATGCACATTTTCTTTTGTTTCCAGTATGAACCACGCTAATGTTTGCTTCTCTTTGCGATTTGTAAGCTTTACCCAAACTGATTCTGTGGAATCTGAGGGACGTGGCCTCTGGCGTTACTAGTGAATGACTTGGACAAGTCGTTCGGTGAGGCTCATCGCGCCACTGAGATAGAACTTTCCAGCGCAATACAGGCCCTTCAGCCCTCGATGTTGCTCCGACCTGTGAAACCAATCTGAAACCTGTCTAAAAGTAATTATTGCATTATCATCCATATGTTTATCTAATTACCATTTAAATATGCTTAAAATTGCAGAATCTACTACTGTTGCTGGCAACGCATTCCACGCTATTACTGCACTCTGAGTAATGATATCTGACCTGGAGTATCACTCCTCAATTTAAAAGTAGGTCCCCTCGTGCGAGCCATCAGCATCCGAGATAAAATTTTCTCACTTTCCACCATAACGCATCATCTGATCATCTTGTATGTCTCTACTAAGCCAGCTCTCAAACTTCTTTCTAACGAATACAGCCTCAAACCCAACAGCTATTTCTCATGAGACCTTCCTCCATACCAGGCGACATCCTGGTAAATGTCTTCTGCACCATTTCCAATACTTCAAAATTCTTCCTGTAATGTGGTGGCCCAGAACAGTACGCAATACTCCAAGCGCAGCCTAGTCAGAATTTTGTTCTGCTGCCACATGAGCTCATGGGTCCAAAACGAAATTCCTCTACTCAAAAAAACTAACATACATAACGCCTTCTTAACGACGCTATCAACCTGAGGGGCAACTTCTTGAAATTTCTGTTCATCCATCTGAATTCTTATGATCAGTGCAAGTGAGATTTTAACCTCCTCCAGCAGAATAATCTCTCGTAGAATCTAATATGTCTTACCTGTTTCAGACCCCCACCCATCTATCAAAATGACTATTTTTAATTGTTTCGAACTTAGTATACGTCTGACCTAGTTCATTCGTTATGCTTCTGAACTGCTGTCTATACGCTTCTGGTACCAGTTCGTAAGTACTTAAAATAGCTTGTTTAACTTCTGCACAATCGCTTGACTCTCACCAGACAGAGCAGCAAATACTTCACTGGCTCTGCTGACCAGCGTAGTGTGAACTAGCATTACCCACACGTTTTCTAACGACCCCAACTGCCTAGCAATTTTTTCTTTCAAATAAGATGAGTAAGCTTCGAATTTTTTCATCAAAATGTGGCATTTTTAACGTATTTGTATAAATCACTATTTTATCTCTTCAACTCCATCCAGCTAATTTTAATTTCTGAGATCAAATTCTTTCATCCTTTTCTTTCTCTTTCTGCTCTCTCTATGTTCAACGAAGAACCTTCTCTCCTTTTCTTTTTCCAGTCCCTCTCTTTCATTTTTTTATTCTTGCTCTTTTTTTTACTTCACTCTTTCTGTCTCGTTTTCTTTTTCTTCTCATTTTCCTTCTCTTTCTTTATCTTCTAATTGCATTTGCCTCTATTGCAATTTTTTTTAAAAAACTCGACTGCACTTGTCCGTTTCTCTGATGGACATAAGTGCTTGACGAACTCCATTCTAATGTCAGCTTTCCTTTTGTCCCTGTTTAAACCCAATTCCAACCTATTTCCTACTTCTAAAAAGCAGCCTATCCTTTGGCTTTCTAAACTTGCTTGGCAATTTTGGAAATCATCTCCAAGCCTTAGAACCTCGTTAGCAATCTTAAGAGCCATTTCCTGGACTTTTACTTTAATCAACCAAAAGTAACCGAAATTTTTTTAAAAGTGTCCCCTACGCTGTATTTAAAGATTTAGGACACTAATCGGCAAGTATTTATATATGCTGGGATCTTTTATATCCTAAAATCTGTTCAAATCTGTCTAAATCTCAGACTGGATGTGTCTAAAGCTGTCCAACTCTCGCACTTGAGCTAACAAACTGTTCCGACACGGAGGACAATTCTTCTTAATTAAAACAAACACCCTGAAAAGCTTACCTCTCCTCATAGTCTGTTAAAACATGACTGACAAAGAACTCCCGTTTTCCACCATTTTAAGAATATAATATCAATTTATTCTTTAACACTAAATGTGAAAATTACTCAACAAACATCATTAGGGGGATAGATAGGAGGTTCTGTGGAAACAGGAAAGACTCACGACTGGTGTGTTCCCTCCCAGCTGCCAGATTTGCGATTTGCGATGTTTCGGATGGTGTTTTCGGGTTAGTTAATTGAGAGCTGAAGCAGCCCAAAGTCGTGGCCATGGAGTGAAGAACGAAATAAATGGGAAAAGGGATCGGGATATGAGACAGACTTTCAGGGACCTCTGTTGAAAGCATATAGCTAGAACGAACAGAGTTGTTATCTCTGGTTTGTTGCCCGTGCTATGCGCCATCGGGGCGAGGAATGTGGCGAGACAGGAGGTTAGGACGTGGCTACTATGATGATGCAGTAGGGACGGTTTCAGATATCTGGATAATTGAGGCTCATTCTCAGGTAGGTGTGACCACCAGAAAGAGCATGTTCTGCATCTAAACCAGAGGGGTACCAAAATCCAGCGGGGGGTGGGGGGATGTACGCCAACGCACTTAGGGAGGGATTAAATAATTCAGCGGTGGGGCGGGGTACATAAATGGTAGTTCCACTGTCCAGGCGGTTGAGAGTCGTGAGTTCAGAAATAAGGTTTCAAGGTCGGAAGAGTACACCAGCATGGAGGAACGTGGTTTGAAGATTGCCTACTTGAAAACTAGGAGTATCCAGAATAAGGTGTGTTTAATTGTAGCCTGGAGTGATACCTGGGACTTTGATTTTGCGGTCATTTCCGAGACATGGATGAAGCAGTGACAGGAATAGTTGTCGCATGTTCCAGGATTTAGATGTTCAGTACGAACAGAGAAGATGGTGAAAGAGGGGGAGGTGTGTCATTTTTAGTCAAGGACAGTATTACGGTGCCAGAAAGGGTGTTTGACCACTAGTCTATTGAGGTAGTATGAGCTGAGGTTAGAAATCGGAAAGGAGAGGTCACCCTGTTGGGAGTCTTTTGAGGTCTCCAAATAGTTCCAGAGATGTACTCGAAACAAGGCAAGGATGATTAAGGACAAGTGTGAGAGTAACAATAGTTATGGGGAACGTCAACAACCCAATTATTGCCTGGAAATACAATCGTTCGAGTGCGTTTGATGGGTCAGGCTTTGTAAAATTGTGCAAGAGTGTTTCCTGAAACTGAATGTAGACACGCCAACAAAGGGCGATACCACATTAGATATTATTCTGCGTAATGAACTTGGCCAGATGATAGATTTAGAGGTAGTAGAACACATTGGTGATAGTGACCACAGTTCGGTTATGTTGAATTTAGCGATGGATGGAGATATGTATACACCGAATTGCATGGTTATACCTTGGGGAAACGCAATTATGATGCCACTGGTAAAATTTAGGATGAATAGGATGGGGGAGGAGGCCACAGAGGCAGGATACATTTGAAATGCGGAGCTTATTGAAGTCAGAGCTAATGCTTGCCCTTGACAATTATGTACCTGTCAGGCTGTGAGGAAGTGTCGAGCGAGGGACCCGTTGTTTTCTGCTGAATTTGAATCTCTCATCAGGACGAAGAAGAAAGCTGATGTTCGGATGAGACGTGAAGACTCAGTTCGGGCACTCGACAGTTACAAGTTAACCATGAATAAAACTAATTAGAGAGCTAAGAATAACCAGGAGAGGGCATTTAAAGTCGTTCGTAAACAGGATAAAGGAAAACACTAAAGCTTTCTCTCGGTATATCAGGAATAAAATAATGACTTTAGTAAGATCAGTGCCACTCAAGGATGGTAGTGGGAAGTTGTGCGAAAGTTCGAGGAGATAAGGGAAGTGCTAAATGAATACTTTAAATCAGTGTTCAAACTGAAAAAAAAAACAATTGCGTCAAGTAGAATAGTAAGATCCAAGTTGCTAGACGAGATGGGATTGAGTTTCAAAAGGAGGTAGTGTTAGCAATGATGGAAATAGATAAATTCCCTTGGCCAAATGAGATTTATCTTAGGTTCCTCTGGGAGGCCAGGGAGGGGTTTTCAGAGGCTTTGACTTTGATCCTTACGCCGTCATTTTCTGCAGGAATAGTGCCAGAATACTAGAGGATAGAAAATCTCCTCTTGTTCAAGAAGGGGATTGAGAGACAACCCTGGTAATTATAGACCAGTGCCCATTACTTCAATTGTGGGTAAAATGTTCGAAAGAGTTATAACAGATAGGATTTACGATCATTTTGAGGGGAATAAGTTGCGTCGGGACAGTAACACGGTTTTGAGAAGGGTAGGTCGTGACTCACGAACTTTATTGAGTTCTTTTGGAATGTGACGTAACAGATGGAAGAGGGTAAAACAGTTGATGCGTTGTATTTGAATTACAGTTAGGCGTTTGATAAGGTTCTCCACGGTAGGAGAAAGTGAGGACTACAGATGCTTGAGATCTGAGCTTTAAAATGTGTTGCTGGAAAAGAGCAGCAGGTCAGGCAGCATCAAAGGTGCAGGAGAATCGACATTTCGGGCATAAGCCCTCCTTCAGGAATTTGGAGGGTGTGCCTCACTGAGTGCAGTGGTAACGAGTGCATGGGTCTTGGTGTGAGGTGGGAGACACGTAGCAAAGTTGCACTGCAAGTATTGCATCTCAACTGGGCATTCATGTGGTTCTGTACGCCACAGCAACAGCAGAACAAGAATTATATTCAACCACAATCTGTAACCTATTGTCCGGCATACGTCCTCAGTCTACCATTATCATTAAGCTAATCTTTGATTCAATGACGAGTGCAGGTAAATATGTCAGGGTCAGACTCATGTGTACCTAAAGCTGATGACAACCCGTTGCAGCTTCCTCACTTGGCCGTTTATATTCCAAACAGAAGAATGAACATCTGAGATGGAGGGCGAAATAAGGTATACATTCTTCAGTCCTGCCACATGCAGTCATAAATTCTGATGGACTATTAAACAATTCGCTGGAGGAGAGGGTTTCACAAATATCCTCTCCTAAATAATAGAAGAGCCCTGCAAAACAGTGTAAAAGACAAGAATATGGCATTTTCATCATCCTCAGCCACAAGAGTTGAATCGATATCTACCTTACCGCCGTCATGATTTTCACAGAATAATGGATGCCTGTCTTCAACCAATTCGATTCGCTGCACGTGACATGAAGAAATAGCTGAATACAGTAGATACGACAAAGGCAATGGGTCCTGACACAATACTTGCAATAGAACTGAAGAGTTGTGCTGCACAACAAGCCGTGTCCCTGGTGAAGCTGTTTAATTCCCGCTCCAATACCAACATCTCTCTGAGAATGTGGAAAATTAATGAACTACGTCCAGATTCCGAACTGGAGAATAATAAAAATCTGACTAATTACCACCCCCTTGGCACTATCACAATAGTCAAATTGGTGGTCGTTCTTTTTTTTGTGAGAGCTGTCAAGCAGCTCTGAAATAACCTACTCAGTGTTCTTTCCGATTGGTCCCCATTTGGAGAAGGTGCTGCTGCAGAAATGTCGCTGCATCACTAATCCAGACAAGGCTAATGTTCTTGCAGTTCGTGCATTTTAAACCATAAATAAAATACCGAAATCAAACACATTGTGTCACAAATGTCATTTGCAAACACCAATTTGCTTCAAATATCCCATACTTTCCTGGCGTGGCCTTAATGTGAAATCAGATGCACAGATATGTGATAGATTTTTCCACGGTCTCTCAAACGGCCAAGCAATACATTCAATTGTATCAAACTGCTCTGAGATCTTGAAGGATAAAAACAGTTAGAAAACCCGGCATCATCCTCTCTATCGGACAAGGGAACGGGTAACACAGACTTGCCAACCCTGCAAACATCTCCTTTCCAAAATTTAAGAGCTTGTGACAATATTTAAAGAGTTTTCCAACAGACAACACCGATACGTCGAGAAGTGAGTAAGCCATTCACACCATTGACCGTTCACCCATTCTAGTTCATTGCCGAACATCTCCTCAGTGCACTTTTCCCGCACAATATTCATGCCCCTTAATGTGATGAACAATCGCAAAAATATAAAGTCGTAGCTGCAGCAGTCGCTTTGATCGATCAGTGTTTCTCTCCCATTCAAGATAATGATGCCTGATCCTTCAGCTACATGCCATACTCGTGATATTTCCCCATACATTTCGTGTCAAGATTTTTTTTTATATTTAGCGCCTTGGCTTTCACAGCCTTATATGGGAGAAAATTCTTCAGGTTCACCAGTCTCTGAGTGCAAGCATTTATTCATTTATTCCCATCTTAATGCACAGTGGACTATCTGTACCCTATACTTTAGCCTTTTGTTTTAGGTATCCCAGCCAGGAAATTATCATTCCTAATTCGAACCTGTCTCATCCTGTCAGAGTTTCATATAAGTCACTGAGATCTCCATTCATTTTCCTAAACCCCTTGGAATATATGCCCTACGAACCAAACTCTGCCCCCACAACAAGCCTATCACACCAGACAAAAGTCTGGTCATCCTTCAGTGTTCGCCATCATTGTCAGGTTTATCCTTTATTGGAGAAGGAGAGCAAAATTGCAGACAATGCTGCACAAAGTTCGAGATGAGATCTCGGCAAGACCCGATACAGCTGCAGTAAGACATCCTACGCCTGTACTCAAAATCCTTTGAAATGAAGGTCAACACACCATTTATCTTCCTAACTGCTTTCTGCTTCTGCAATATTGCTTCAAGTGACTGGTGTACAAAAAGATTCAGATCCTTTTCAATGGTCCAGCTACCCAGTCGCTTGGTCGATGTACACTGGTCAGTGTGCCAACGGAATTCCCAGTATTGATTTCTGGTTTCAGAACTCAGGGCCCTGCATGGACCTCAGAGGTCTGCGCAGAACATTTTCTTCAAAGAATCCTTTTTCAAATGGTATGCTGCTAGTCTATTTTCCCACCAAACCGTAAAACATCACATATATCCACATTCCTCTAAAACTGCGAGGTATTTACCCATTCACTCCACGATTCTCAATCAGCTTGGTGCTTTTTCCATCCTCCTCACCCTCTCACAAACCGACATTGTTTATTGCTGTCAGCAGACTTCGAAATATTGCATTTGATGCCCTCAACAAAATATACTAGAATAGCTGGGGCCCAAGCCCCTATTACCCTGGTGCTCTAGGAGCTTTCTTCTCCAATAAAATCATCATTTTATTCCATTGCTTCTGGTCCAAGGCCTCCTGTGCTGGAGCTTTTTAACTCTGGCCTACTTTAGTTTTCTTATTTTCTGCCCCTCTCATTCTTTTTGAAATTAATTGCCTTGTAGCTTGGAGAGCATTTGCAGCGACAAGAGTCCAATGCATGGACTTCACGTGAACTCAGGGAACTGACCTGAGGTCACAAGCCGGGCCCAAGGAACGGACCGCAAGCTGGGCCCAGTGTGGAGGAGAGTGAGCACTATAAGTTATCTGGAGCAAACAACAAGCCTGGAATCGGCGGCGTCTACTTCGATCGGCCCCACAGCAAACGGTGATACTTGAAGATCGAAGACTTCGTTCTTGATTGCGTTCTGTACTGTTGATGATGAAACGGATAGTGAAAGGGCATCACGGCAATATGGATGAGGTGGGCTCAGCAGTAAGAGATACGTTTCTGTCTTTGGAGGGTGTGGAACTAGGGGAGGCAAGGAGACGATAGAGGGGTATGGGCTCAGCAACCAAAATAGCCTTTGACGACGAGCATCTTCGATGTTGGTAGTGTTCAGTGTAGATGGTGATGTAGCTGCTTCGAGGAATGGCGATGCAGGTGTAGTTGGTGATGAGCTGGCTCAGGACCAGTGGACGTCCTTCATGAATTACCACTTGTGTTTTTTAATATTCTTAAATTATTCAAAATGGCACTTTTTTGGCGTTAAGTGAAAGCATTTTTACTGTATTTTGTTGTATTTATCCTGTGAAATATAACACTAATGAAATCAAAATAAAAAAAAAAACTACTCACTGTTTTCTGTAAACTGTCCACTTCTAAACCCATGCCTATATATATAAGCCCCAATCACCGAAGAATTGATTTTGCACACTAGGTTTGGAACGTTATCAAAAATTTACCTAAAAATCCAAATACGTTGCCTGCATTGCTTTACCATTAGGTTTCTACCAGTTTCTCACTTCATAAATCTCTGATGGCGCTGTCTGTGCTCATTACTTTCAGTCCATTAATTTCCCAAAACCATCGATTTACTAATTCTATTCTGTTCCTTGTTTCTTTCGAGAGTTCCGTTTCCGGTGCAGCATCTTATCAAAGCCCTTCTGGAAGTCCAGATGGATAACATCAATCAGCTTTCAATGGTTTAACCCGTTCGTTACCTCCTAAAATGATTCTATCAGATTTCTCAGGCATGACCTCCTCTTGATGAAATCATGCTGACTTTGGCCTCGTTTACCAAGCAGTTCCAAGTATCCAGAAATCTCGTCCTAGACGTTGGAAATCAACTTTTTACTAACGATTGAGGCAAGGCTAATTGGCCTTAAATTCCCGTCTTTTGCCTGACTCGCCTATTCAACAGGGGATGACGTTAATGATTTTCTAATCCTCCCTGTCACCAGTATTACCCAAAAGATTATTGTTAAAACCTTCATTATCTCTTCACCTATCTCCTTCAGAAATCTTGGGTGTGGTTGATCAGGTGCAGCCGGTTTATCAAATTTCAGGCCTTTCAGATATTTTTTGAAACACCTTGACCTTGATCGTGCACACCGTACTTATCTTGGCGCCCTCTTCCAATTCCCCTGATTTTTTGAGATATTACTCGTGTCTTCCACCGTGATTATTGACCCAGATTGCTTTAACAGTTCCTCAACAAATTCTTTGCTCCCCATTACTACTTCTCCAGCAACATTTTCCAGAGATCCAGTGTCCTCTTTTGTCTCTCTTTTGCCCTTTATGCATTTCAAGAAACTCGTGCAATCTTCCCTCATGTTACTGGCTACTTTACCTTCATATTTACCTCCTCCCTCCTTTTTGTTTCTCTCTTTGTTATCATGTTGGTCTTCGCAAGCTTCCCAAATCTTTGCCTTCCCGCTACACTTTTCCAAATCATAGTTTTTCTCTTTGGCTTTTAGGTTGTCCGTGACTTCTTTGGTCAGTCACGGTGGTTTCATCCTCCATTTAATATGCTTCTTTTGCCTTTTCCTTGGAAAGAATTACTCCCAGAAACTATTGCCGCTGCTGTTTCAATGTGACAAAACTGCTCCTTTAACAAGGTTATGCAGTCCTTTGATTTTCATTTTAGAGGGGTCGAAAATGACACATACTCTGAAAAGTCTGGGATTGAAGAGTGTTCGGGCCAGTTTGATTACAGCTACCAAGTATTGCGAAGGCTTTCAATTTAAAGAAAAAATACACTTGCAAAATGAAAGATCTTTGGCCAGTTCTTCCAACTCAGGTAGTCTCTGGTTTGATTTGTTTTTTATGCGTAGTGTGGAAAAAGCTTCTGGTGTCAAAGAAGCAGGTCTCGGTTCGTTTTGTCTCTTTGAACACTCTTCTGTCAGAACCTGTGTTTCATTTTAACTGCTGTGCCAAAGGCTGTTTATCGGAACTAGACAAGTATCTGAAACAGCATCATTCAGTTGGGATGATCCGGTGAGATTATGGAGAGGTAAAGTTATTCGTTATTCTTTGACTTATTTTTGTGTTTCATTCAGTAAATTTGCGAATAAATTCTAATTTGTTTAAAACTAAGTGGTTTGACCGGCATTATTTCTCTTGGAAATTCCAGTCTACACCTACTCAAAACAACTATAAAATTTAGGGTCTGGGCTACTTCCTTGAAATGTTTTGAGGCGTCTGGCCTGGTCCAAAACAGATTGGGGGCTCTTTGTGGGAATTGTTCTATAGTTCTGAATGTGATTAGAGTTGTTGGATTCCAAGGCAGCGAGTAGTGGGTGATATTGTATTTTGTTCCGGGTGTTGAATTAGGTTGGTTTGAAGAGTGTGAGGAATAGCAATGACACTTTCAGTCACAAAGAGTTTTCCGGGGTGGAAGATGTGACATTCGCGTATTACAAAAATGTGATGAAGGCAAAGCTGCAGGAAATAACAGACAAAGTGGGGTTGAGGTGCCTCCGTTCGTGAGGAAAGAGAGGTATTTACAGCAATGACTCAATATTTAAATCAGTTGGAAAGGTCATCAGAGCCTTTACAGATGGCTAAAATTCAAATGAAAATGAAGCAACTTGAGTGGAAATCTGTATTTGTTAATAATGATGGATGCATCGATGACGTTTCCAGAGGCATTATATAACATCATTGCTAAAAAGTATTGCCCAGAAACAACTCAAGTTTTTCTCCAGATGCAGACTACCAACAAAGATACAAGTGGCACGGCACGGTGGCACAGTGGTTAGCACTGCTACCTCCCAGCGCCAGAGACCCGGATTCAATTCCCGCCTCAGGCGACTGACTGTGTGGAGTTTGCACGTTCTCCCCGTGTCTGCGTGGTTTTCCTCCGGGTGCTCCGGTTTCCTTCCACACTCCAAAGATGTGCAGGTCAGGTGAATTAGCCATGCTAAATTGCCCGTCGTGTTAGGTAAGGGGTAAATATAGGGGTATGGGTTGCACTTCGACGGGTCGGTGTCGACTTGTTGGGCCAAAGGGCCTGTTTACACACTGTAATGTAATCTGTAATCTAAAGTAGTACAGCATGCAATTAAAAAGGAAGCAGTCAAAGATTTTTTAAAAATCGCAGTTTTGCTTTCGGGAATAAGATATTGTTGTTATTTCCAGTGACAGGTGAAATTTTAAGAGCAAGGTTTCGTGGACATTATCAAGGCGAAAGGAAATTGACTAAGGTGAACTATTTGACAGGGACTCCAGACACAAAGAAATATCACGGATTGAAAGCAAGAGGAGAATGTGAAATTGGTAACAATAAAGAGGGAACAAAGAATTTCAGACGATTCTGAATTGGACATTCTTCAAATTAAACTGGACAATGAAGAAGTGGAGAAAATTTGCAATAAAATATTGAGTTCCCTTCCAGAGGAAAATCAAAATAACCTTATAGAGCA
>NC_057717.1:50035622-50057279 GCF_004010195.1 Chiloscyllium plagiosum | reverse complement strand
ATCAATGCAATAGTGCGACATTATATTGGAGGAGGAACACTCGATTTGAAATCAACCTGAGTTCACCTAAGAAGCAGCAAGGGACAGAACATATTGGTGAAAGTTTTTCATAGACCTCCAGACAGTACTGATGTTGTCACATATTGCAGGAAATTGGAGAAGCATGTAGCAACAATGTTAAGATAAGCATCGTCTTAAATTGCAAATAGACTGGCAAGTCGCATGCATAATATTACTGTGACAATGCATCGCTGGATGTGCACAAGATGGGATTTAAGACCAGGATATTCCGTAATTAAGTTGGGAACAGGTTATTTTAGGCTTGATTTATTGACTGATAATGGGTTAATTAATAGCCTTGCTATGAGAGGTGCATTTGGGTAATGTGACAGAATAACATGACAGAATTGTTCATTGAGATAGAATGTGATGTACATCAATGGAAAATCAAGGACTCAAATCTGAACAAATGAAATTACAAACAGTCTGGCTGCGCTGGACTAGGTAACTGCATTAAAAGACACAACATTGGATAGGTAATGGTTAGCACTTACGGAATGAATGCACGCATTGCCAAAGCTATACATTCCTTTTGGTTGATAGAGCACATACAAAAGGGACAGCCATGCTTAACAAAAGAAATTGATGATGGGATTAGTTTGAAAGGGAGGCATAAAAAGTTGCGAGATAAAATAGCAGCAGTGAGGCTTCACAGCAGTCAAAGATGCCCACGAAGTTGATTAAAAGGCTGAAAAATAAAACACGGGAAGTACATTTTTCTTACAACGGTTAATTTTTGATGGAAAAGAAGGAAATGACAGAGCAATTAACCACATCCTTTTGTTCTGCCGTCATATGAAAAGACATGGAGAATTTACCAGAAATGTTAGGAGTGTAAATGTCTAATGAGATTAATATGAATACAAAATAATTTTGGAGAAATTAATGAGAGAGAAATAATTCTAAATGAGATAGATATTCAGTTGGAACGCTGGTTGATGATTCATTACTTATATTTGTATTCTTTTATCAATGTTGTTTTGGAACTGAAGATAACGTCTGGACTTTGAAACAGCTTGTGTCACAAGGAAAATAACAGAGCAAACAAGCTTTTGTTCTCTTGGTGAATACTCACTGCCCTGTCAGCAGCAAACACCTCTTCGTACAGAAGCAGTCAGTTATTCCCATCGTCTTCAAATCTCCACGTAGAAACGAAATATGGCCGCTTGGATGAAGGCCGTCCCCTTGATGCACGGCCTCAAAACACACTCCTTCTCACCAAGTCCACGACGAACCAAACACATCAAAATATCCCCTGTGTGCTGAGAATAATGGTACAATTGGGAACATCGGGCAGCAAACTATGAGGGAGCTGGCGCCACATGCGCCATGTCTGAACGGGTCAGAGTGAACCCTCCGGTAGACAGCGTATCACAAAGTTCTGCAATCTCGCTAAATTTCAGGAACATGCTGCCTTCCATTCGTCTTGAAAAATGTAATATGTCACGATATATTCCAGCTGCGAAAAGATTATCCATTTTTCTTGACTTTAACTTTCTGCATCCATTTGCAGTCTCTCTACCTTCTCTCGGTAATTTAATTTCCTGCTTGTCTTAGTATCATATCCAAATTAGTGACAGTACATTTGCTCTATCCTCCTGATCATTAAAATCGACTGTAATAGTTGAGGACACAGTACTCGTTACTGTGTGACTCTGTCAAACTAATTCAGATTGATTTTTTGCGAGTGTCTGCTTCCTGTTTGACAACCAGTCCTCCTCCATTCCTGTGTAACACATTCGACGGTCCGAATACGAAAGAGGAGCATCAGTCAGCAATTCAACCATTTGAGCCTGCTCGGCCAGTTAATACAATCATTGCAGATTTCATCTCAGCCTCAGTTCCACTGTCCTGTTCGCACTCCATATGACTTCATTTACCCAATGTCCTTGCATGCAGTTCAATTTGGGACAATGAATTTTACAAAGTCTCAATCCTTTGACAGGTGAACGTTCACCTCCCACCAAAAACAGAAGCTGATGGGAAAGTGCAGCAGGTCCGACAGCATTTGTGAAGAGAAATCAGAGTTAATATTTCGGATTTATGGCTCTTTCTCATAACTGATGATAACTGGGAAAATGTTGGATTTATACAGAAGATATGTTGGAGGAGTGGCCAAACAGTAAACAATAGTTGGGGACAGATGTCAAAGAGAGAGAGAGAGAGAAGAAAAGTTGAACTGACAATGGAGTAGATAATTACCTGGCTGACAGTGAATAGCTGTTAATGGCGATTGTTAGTGGCTAACAAAAGCTAATGTACAATGGCAGATAACGTGATAACAAGGCATGGTATCTGTGACGAAGGTTAGCACACGGGGGACTTCGGGCCCTAAAATTATTGAAATCAGTATTGATTTTGGAGGGCTGCAAGTCCCTAAGTGGGAAATGACATGTCGTTCTTCCAGTTTGCGCTCAGCTTCGCTGGAGCAATGCAGCAAAACTGAGGCAGAGATGTTGGCCAGGGAAATGGCTGGTGTGTGAAATTGGCAGGCAAATGGAATTTCAGGGTCTCTTTTTTTACGATCTTCTGTGAAGCGGTCTAACAGTCTGCACTTCGTTTCCCAACGTACAGGAGATCATATTGTGAGCAGCGAATGCAGTTGACGACATTGTTTGAAATGCAGGCCAATTGCTGATTCACCTGCAAGGTATGCTTGAGCCCTCGGATTCAAAGTAGGGTGGAGGTAAAGGGGCAGGTGTTATATCTGTGGTAGTTGCAGGGGAATGTGCTGTGGTGCTGTGGGGTCTCTTCTGATGAAGAAAGAGTGGACCAGTGTGTCCCACAGGGAACAGTCCCTGCTCAAGTTTGAAAATAAGTCAGGGGAATTATGTGCCCTGTCGTTGCATCTCCCAAGCTATAATGGAAATCGCGACTCACGATCGTTTGCACGTGGAGGCTCGTGGAATGGTAGATAAGGACGAGGGGAACACTATCTTTGTTAAGGTTGGGAACAGAGGCGGTGAGAGAGGAAGTTCAGGAGATGGAACGGACCCGGTTGAAGCCCTGTCGACAATGCTGATGTGGAATCCTTAGTTGAGAAAGAAGGTGAACATTTTTGAGGCTCTAATTGAAAAGATGCTAATCTTGTTTGAGATTGCCCCACACGAGGTGATATCCACTCCCCATCTCTTTTGTCAATCAAATTAATATCTGACAGACGGCAATGAGCTCTCCTCTCATCCTTCTAAACTCCACAGTGTATCGGTCTGAACTGCTCAATCTGTCTTCATAAGACAAACTCCTCATAACTGGAAAAAATAGAGCAATTGATTCAGAATAGGAGTCAATGCTGATCTGCCTCGAATGCAACTACATCCGTCCTCCAGTTAGAGAACCACACTGTAGACAATATTCCAGTTACAGGCTCACAAATGTTTTGCATGAGTGCAGCAATACATTCCGATATTTATGCTTTTGTTTTCGAAGTAATTGCCAACATAGCACATGCGTTTCGTAACATGCATGTAAGTTCATAGTGATATGGACGAAGGCATCCATGTACATTGGCCTTCAATTACACTGCAGTTTCTGACGATTTAGGTAATAAACTGTCTTTCCATTATGCTGGTGAAAGTAGATTACATCATGCCTATCCACGTTAAATTTAATCTGCCAAATCTTGTTCTTCACCACTCCTATCCATATCCATTTCTAATTTGCTTATTTCTTCTTTGCAACATACCTCTCAACCTAGTATCGTGTCAGCTGGATAAGGAAATAGCAACGAGAAGAGGGACGGCCATTACATGACTGAACATGTTGTATCTGAATGCACGGAGTGTGCAAAGTATTGCAAATGACGTTGTGTCGCATTTGAAAATTGGCAGGTATGACGTGACAGACGTCACGGATCCGTGACTGCAATGGGTCAGGACTGGTAGCTCAATACCCATGCGGATACATCCTATTAAACAGAAATGGTAGGGGTTGTCCATTTCGCACAGAATGATATTACTTGAACAGCAGTCAACGAAGTAGAGTCAGACGAGGTGGAATCTGTGTGGACAGAGTTCAGGAACGGCAAAATGAAAAAAAAATGGGAGCTAGCTGTAGGCCTCCAAACATTAATCAAGATTTGGAGTATACGATACTCCAGTACATATAAAACAATCTAAAAAAATACAAGGTTACAGTGATCATGGATGATTTCAATATGCAGCTGGACTCGGAAAATTAGGGTGGTACTGAATTACAAGAAAAATAATTAAAGAATGTCTGCCAGATTTCTTTTTTTGGAGCATTTTCTGGTGGACCATATTAGCGAGCAGGGAATTCTGGATTATGTGTTGTGCAATTAGGCAGACTTGATGTGGGAACTTCAGGAGAAGGAACCCTGAGGAGGCAATGACCATGGTATGAAATGATTTACTCTGTAGTTTGAGAGCGACTAGCTGCAATCAGATGCATTGGTCGAACAGTTGAATAAAGGCAATTACAGAGAAATAAGCGAGGAATTGGGTAGAATTGACCTGGAGAGGAACCAAGCAGGAAAGACATCGTGTTATTTACCAGGCCAGACACCTCAAGACATTTCAAGATAGCTCAAACCCTAACTTTGCTTGTTGTTTATGGCAGATCTAGAGTGTGGATATTCCAGGAGAAACGCTGCTGATCAAACCATTGAGTTTTAAATAAAAACAGAATTTATTTACAAGATTACTGAATGGATATTCCAGGAGAAACGCTGCTGATCAAACCATTGAGTTTTAAACAAAACAGAATTTATTTACAAGATTACTGAATGAAACACACAGTAGAAAACACTGAACATCGATTAACTTCACCTCTCCAAAAACCCAACAGATCATCCCAACTTGTTGATGCTGTTCCAGATGCTTGCAACAATTCCCAATAAACACTTCATGGCCCAAATATAAAGTCAAACACAGTTTCCTTTTTTTAGACCTTTATAAAACTTTTTCTGATTACAGCTAATCGACAGCGAGGCAGTATCTGTTAGCTGTAATCAAAGTTTCACCTCTCCAAAAACCCAACAGATCATCCCAACTTATTGATGCTGTTCCAGATGCTTGCAACAATTCTCAATAAACACGTCATTGCCCAAATATAAAATCAAACACAGTTTCCTTTTTTTAGACCTTTATAAAACTTTTTCTGATTACAGCTAATCGACAGCGAGGCAGTATCTGTTAGCTGTAATCAAAGTGACACTAAAACGCTTCAACCACAGACTTTTCCGAGTCTGTGTCGTTTATGACCTGTCTGAAAAGAAAAGCCAAGGACAGCATAACCTTGTTAAAGAAGCAGGTTCATCACACCTGCCCGCTTTAAAAAGTAACCATCTATTTTCAAAGATAGCTTCAGTTAATAATCTCTCAAACCTAAATTGTCAGTAATCTAAAATAAACACGCATTTTACATTGACTATAAACATGCAATCAATCAAAACTATTACCCGTTTCAGTCTGTAGTACTCCAGTTATCGAACGCCTCCGTTTCTCTTTTGTATCTCGACACTGCATCGGCAGTGATGTTTAATCGTCCTGTCCCATTCACAATTTTCATATTGAACGTCTGTAACAAAAAGCTCCATTTTAACAGTCTGGCATTTTTCTCCTTAATTTTCTACACAAACTTCAATGGGTTTTGATCAGTGTTTGCGATTGCCTCAGTTAATTGATTTGTAACATAAACACTGAAACGTTGTATTGCCAACACCAATCTGAAAGTCTCCTTCTCAAACGTTGAATATATCTGCTGATGGGGTTCAGTCTCCTGGAAAAAATACCTTTCTATTTTCTCGTCACCTTCTTGCAAGAGCACAGCATCGACGTCCACATCACTTTCATCGAGAGTTTCCTTCATTGGCTTGACGTAAATAGGTGTGGCTAATGCCGGGGCAGTGGTGAGCGTTGCAGTCAGGCTGTCAATGCCTTCTGTCCATTCGCTGTTCACTGAACCCTCTTGCCATTCTTGTGTAATTCAATGAGTGGAGCAGCCACACTACTAAAATGTGGTTCAAATCTTCGAGAAAATGCACTCAATCCCAGGAACTGTAGTACGGTCCTGTTTATCGAAGGTATGGGAACCTCTCCAATTACCTTTGTTTTTGCATCCCGTGTCGTCATCTGACCATTTTCAATAGCGTGGCCCAGGAAGTTCACTTGGTCATTGGCAAATTCACTTTTAGCCAGATTTATCACCAGGCCTGCCTTTTGAAGACGATTATAAAAGTCTGATAAACGTTATAAATGTTCCGTCCATGTGTACACTAGCAATTACTAGGTCATCGATATGCACGAGACAATTGGCTAGTCTGGCAATGACCTTATTGGTTTGTCTCTGAACTGCGGCTGGCGCATTTTTCACACCAAATGGCAAAGCATTAAAGTCATACAGTCCATTTGGTGTTAGAAAGCCAAAATCGCCTTTGTTTTTTTATGAACAAAGGTACCTGCCAATGTCCTCTGAGCGACTACAAATTAGAAATATAAGTTGCTTGTCCCACATTCTTAACACACTCTTCTCAGCACGGATTCTGATATGCATTACTCTTTGTACCTGCATTTACTTTGCGATAGTCTTCACGTAATCGTTGGGTACCATCTGGATTTGGTGCCATTTCTATGGGTGAGCTACAGTAGAATCAACTCACTTCGACAATTTGCCTTGAAGCATGCATTCAATATAGTTTTGAACCTGTGGGTTCACACTTTAGAGTGTACTGCCTATAAGGATGTTGTTTAATCAGTACAGCATCTCCTTCACCTACATCATGAAAAATTAGATTAGTAAATTTCCAGCTTATTTCCATTTCCATGCCCATGCTCTATAAGGTTATTTTGATTTTCCTCTGGAAGGGAACTCAATATTTTATTGCAAATTTTCTCCACTTCTTCATTGTCCAGTTTAATTTGAAGAATGTCCAATTCAGAATCGTCTGAAATTCTTTGTTCCCTCTTTATTGTTACCAATTTCACATTCTCCTCTTGCTTTCAATCTGTGATATTTCTTTGTGTCTGGAGTCCCGATCAAATAGTTCACCTTAGTCAATTTCCTTTCGGCTTGATAATGTCCACGAAACCTTGCTCTTAAAATTTCACCTGTCACTGGAAATAACAACAATATCTTATTCCCGAAAGCAAAACTGCGATTTTAAAAAAATCTTTGTCTGCTTCCTATTTAATTGCATGCTGTACTACTTTAGATTACAGATTACATTGCAGTGTGTAAACAGGCCCTTTGGCCCAACAAGTCTACACCGACCCGTCGAAGTGCAACCCACCCATACCCCTATATTTACCCCTTACCTAACACTATGGGCAATTTAGCATGGCTAATTCACCTGACCTGCACATCTTTGGAGTGTGGAAGGAAACCGGAGCACCCGGAGGAAAACCACGCAGACACGGGGAGGACGTGCAAACTCCACACAGTCAGTCGCCTGAGGCGGGAATTGAATCCGGGTCTCTGGCGCTGGGAGGTAGCAGTGCTAACCACTGTGCCACCGTGCCGTGCCACTTGCATCTTTGTTGGTAGTCTCCATCTAGAGAAAAACTTGAGTTGTTTCTCGGCAATACTTTTTAGCAGTGATGTTATATAATGCCTCTGGAAACGTCATCGATGCATCCATCATTATTAACAAATACAGATTTCCACTCAAGTTGCTTCATTTTCATTTGAATTTTAGCCATCTGTAAAGGCTCTGATGACCTTTCCAACTGATTTAAATATTGAGTCATTGCTGTAAATACCTCTCTTTCCTCACGAACGGAGGCAACTCAACCCCACTTTGTCTGTTATTTCCTGCAGCTTTACCTTAATCACATTTTTGTAATACGCGAATGTCACTTCTTCCACCCCAGAAAACTCTTTGTGACTTAAAGTGTCATTGCTATTCCTCACACTCTTCAAACCAACCTAATTCAACACCCGGAACAAAATACACTATCACCCACTACTCGCTTCCTTGGAATCCAACAACTCTAATCACATTCAGAACTATAGAACAATTCCCGCAAAGAGCCCCCAGTCTGTTTTGGACCAGGCCAGGCCACTCAAAACATTTCAAGGAAGTAGCCCAGACCCTAAATTTTATAGTTGTTTTAAGTAGGTGTAAACTGGAATTTCCAAGAGAAATAATGCCGGTCAAACCACTTAGTTTTAAACAAATTAGAATTTATTCGCAAATTTACTGAATGAAACACAAAAATAAGTCAAAGAATAACGAATAACTTTACCTCACCATAATCTCAACGGATCATCCCAACTGAATGATGCTGTTTCAGATACTTGTCTAGTTCCGATAAACAGCCTTTGGCACAGCATTTAAAATGAAACACAGGTTCTTACAGAAGAGTGTTCAAAGAGAGAAAACGAACCGAGACCTGCTTCTTTGACATCAGAAGCTTTTTCCACACTACGCATAAAAAACAAATCAAACCAGAGACTACCTGAGTTGGAAGAACTGGCCAAAGATCTTTCATTTTGCAAGTGTATTTTTTTTTAAATTGAAAGCCTTCGCAATACTTGGCAGCTGTAATCAAACTGGCCCGAACACTCTTCAATCCCAGACTTTTCAGAGTATGTGTCATTTTCGACCCCTCTAAAATGAAAATCAAAGGACTGCATAACCTTGTTAAAGGAGCAGTTTTGTCACATTGAAACAGCAGCGGCAATAGTTTCTGGGAGTAATTCTTTCCAAGGAAAAGGCAAAAGAAGCACATTAAATGGAGAATGAAACCACCGTGACTGACAAAAGAAGTCACGGACAACCTAAAAGCCAAAGAGAAAAACTATGATTTGGAAAAGTGTAGCGGGAAGGCAAAGATTTGGGAAGCTTGCGAAGACCAACATGATAACAAAGAGAGAAACAAAAAGGATGGAGGAGGTAAATATGAAGGTAAAGTAGCCAGTAATATTAGGGAAGATTGCACGAGTTTCTTGAAATGCATAAAGGGCAAAAGAGAGACAAAAGAGGACACTGGATCTCTGGAAAATGTTGCTGGAGAAGTAGTAATGGGGAGCAAAGAAGTTGTTGAGGAACTGTTAAAGCAATCTGGGTCAATAATCACGGTGGAAGGCACGAGTAATATCTCAAAAAATCAGGGGAATTGGAAGGGGGCGCCAAGATAAGTACGGTGTGCACTATCAAGGTCAAGGTGTTTCAAAAAATATCTGTAAGGCCTGAAATTTGATAAACCGGCTGCACCTGATCAACCACACCCAAGATTTCTGAAGGAGATAGGTGAAGAGATAATGAAGGCTTTAACAATCATCTTTTGGGTATTACTGGTGACAGGGAGGATTGTAAAATCATTAACGTCATCCCCTGTTGAATAGGCGAGTAAGGCAAAAGACGGGAATTTAAGGCCAATTAGCCTTGCCTCAATCGTTAGTAAAAAGTTGATTTCCAACGTCTAGGACGAGATTTCTGGATACTTGGAACTGCATGGCAAAGGAGGCCAAAGTCAGCATGATTTCATCAAGAGGAGGTCATGCCTGAGAAATCTGATAGAATCATTTTCGGAGGTAACGAACGGGTTAAACCATTGAAAGCTGATTGATGTCATCCATCTGGACTTCCAGAAGGGCTTTGATAAGATGCTGCACCGGAAACGGAACTCTCGTAAGAAACAAGGAACAGAATGGAATTAGTAAATCGATGGTTTTGGGAAATTAATGGACTGAAAGTAATGAGCACAGACAGCGCCATCAGAGATTTATGAAGTGAGAAACTGGTAGAAACCTAATGGTAAAGCAATGCATGCAACATATTTGGATTTTTAGGTAAATTTATGATAACGTTCCAAACCTAGTGTGCAAAATCAATTCTTCGGTGTTTGGGGCTTATATATATAGGCATGGGTTTAGAAGTGGACAGTTTACAGAAAACAGTGAGTAGTTTTTTTTTTATTTTGATTTCATTAGTGTTATATTTCACAGGATAAATACAACAAAATACAGTAAAAATGCTTTCGCTTAACGCCAAAAAAAGCGCCATTTTGAATAATTTAAGAATATTAAAAAACACAAATGGTAATTCATGAAGGACGTCCACTTGTCCTGAGCCAGCTCATCACCAACTACACCTGCATCGCCATTCCTCGAAGCAGCTACATCACCATCTACACTGGACACTACCAACATCGAAGATGCTCGTCGTCAAAGGCTATTTTGGTTGCTGAGCCCATACACCTCTATCGTCTCCTTGTCTCCCCTTGTTCCACACCCTCCAAAGACAGAAACGTATCTCTTACTGCTGAGCCCACCTCATCCATATTGCCGTGATGCCCTTTCACTATCCGTTTCATCATCACCAGTGCAGAACGCAATCAACAACGAAGTCTTCGATCTTCAAGTATCACCGTTTGCTGTGGGGCCTATCGAAGTAGACGCCGCCGATTCCAGGCTTGTTGATTGCTCCAGATAACTTATAGTGCTCCCTCTCCTCCACACTGGGCCCAGCTTGCGGTCCGTTCCCGGCTTGTGACCTCTAGAGGTCAGTTCCCTGAGTTCGCGTGAAGTCCATGCATTGGACTCTTGTCGCTGCAAATGCTCTCCAAGCTACAAGGCAATTAATTTCAAAAAGAATGAGAGGGGCAGAAAATAAGAAAACTAAAGTAGGCCAGAGTTGAAAAGCTCCAGCACAGGAGGCCTTGGACCAGAAGCAATGGAATAAAATGATGATTTTATTGGAGAAGAAAGCTCCTAGAGCACCAGGGTAATAGGGGCTTGGGCCACAGCTATTCTAGTATATTTTGTTGAGGGCATCAAATGCAATATTTCGAAGTCTGCTGACAGCAATAAACAATGGCGGTTTGTGAGAGGGTGAGGAGGATGGAAAAAGCTCCAAGCTGATTGAGAATCGTGGAGTGAATGGGTAAATACCTCGCAGTTTTAGAGGAATGTGGATATATGTGATGTCTTACGGTTTGGTGGGAAAATAGACTAGCAGCATACCATTTGAAAAAGGATTCTTTGAAAAAAATGTTCTGCGCAGACCTCTGAGGTCCATGCAGGGCCCTGAGTTCTGAAACCAGAAATCAATACTGGGAATTCCGTTGGCACACTGACCAGTGTACATCGACCAAGCGAGTGGGTAGCTGGACCATTGAAAAGGATCTGAATCTTTTTGTACACCAGTCACTTGAAGCAATATTGCAGAAGCAGAAAGCAGTTAGGAAGATAAATGGTGTGTTGACCTTCATTTCAAAGGATTTTGAGTACAGGCGTAGGATGTCTTACTGCAGCTGTATAGGGTCTTGGCGAGACCTCATCTCGAACTTTGTGCGGCTTTGTCTGCAATTTTGCTCTCCTTATCCAATAAAGGATAAACCTGACAATGATGGCGAGTTTGGTTCGTAGGGCATATATTCCATGGGGTTTAGGAAAATGAGTGGAGATCTCAGTGAGATATGTGAATCTCTGACAGGATGAGACAGGTTCGAATTAGGAATGAAAATTTCCTGGCTGGGATACCTAAAACAAAAGGCTAAAGTATAGGGTACAGATAGTCCACTGTGCATTAAGATGGGAATAAATGCTTGCACTCAGAGACTGGTGAACCTGAAGAATTTTCTCCCATATAAGGCTGTGAAAGCCAAGGCGCTAAATATAAAAAAAGATATCTTGACACGAAATGGATGGGGAAATGTCACGAGTATGGCATGTAGCTGAAGGATCAGACATCATTATCTTGAATGGGAGAGAAACACTGATCGATCAAAGCGACTGCTGCAGCTACGACTTTATATTTTTGCGATTGTTCATCACATTAAGGGGCATGAATATTGTGCGGGAAAAGTGCACTGAGGAGATGTTCGGCAATGAACTAGAATGGGTGAACGGTCAATGGTGTGAATGGCTTACTCACTTCTCGACGTATCGGTGTTGTCTGTTGGAAAACTCTTTAAATATTGTCACAAGCTCTCAAATTTTGGAAAGGAGATGTTTGCAGGGTTGGCAAGTCTGTGTTACCCGTTCCCTTGTCCGATAGAGAGGATGATGCCGGGTGTTCTAACTGTTTTTATCCTTCAAGATCTCGGAGCAGTTTGATACAATTGAATGTATTGCTTGGCCGTTTGAGAGACCGTGGAAAAATCTATCACATGTCTGTGCATCTGATTTCACATTAAGGCCACGCCAGGAAAGTATGGGATATTTGAAGCAAATTGGTGCTTGCAAATGACATTTGTGACACAATGTGTTTGATTTCGGTATTTTATTTATGGTTTAAAATGCACGAACTGCAAGAACATTAGCCTTGTCTGGATTAGTGATGCAGCGACATTTCTGCAGCAGCACCCTCTCCACATGGAGACCAATCGGAAACAACACTGAGTAGGTTATTTCAGAGCTGCTTGACAGCTCTCACAAAAAAAAGAACGACCGCCAATTTGACTATTGTGATCGTGCCAAGGGGTGGTAATTAGTCAGATTTTTATTATTCTCCAGTTCGGAATCTGGACGGAGTTCATTAATTTTCCACATTCTCAGAGAGATGTTGGTATTGGAGCGGGAATTGAACATCTTCACCAGGGACATGGCTTGTTGTGCAGCACATCTCTTCAGTTCTATTACAAGAATTGTGTCAGGACCCATTGCCTTTGTCGTATCTACTGTATTCAGCTATTCCTTCATGTCACGTGCAGCGAATCGAATTGGTTGAAGACAGGCATCTATTATCCTATGAAAATCATGACGGCGGTAAGGTAGATATCGATTCAACTCTTGTGGCTGAAGATGACGAAAATGCCATATTCTTGTCTTTTACACTGTTTTGCAGGGCTCTTCTATTATTTAGGAGAGGATATTTGTGAAACCCTCTCCTCCAGCGAATTGTTTAATTGTCCATCAGAATTTATGACTGCATGTGGCAGGACTGCAGAATGTGTACCTGACCGGTGGCCTTGGGATTATTTCGCCCTCCGTCTCAGATGTTCATTCTTCTGTTTGGAATATAAACGGCCAAGTGAGGAAGCTTTAACTGGTTTTTATCAGCTTTAGGTACACATGGGTTTGACCCTGACATGCTTACCTGCACTCGTCATTGAATCAAAGATTAGCTTAATGATAATGGTAGACTGAGGACGTATGCCGGACAAGAGGTTACAGATTGTGGTTGAATGTAATTTTTGTTCTGCTGTTGCTGTGGTCTACAGAACCACATGAATGCCCAGTTGAGATGCAATACTTGTAGTGCAACTTTGCTACGTGTCTCCCACCTCACACCAAGAACCATGCGCTCGTTACCCCTGTACTCAGTGAGGCACACCTTCCACATTTCTGAAGAAGGGCTTATGCCCGAAATGTCGATTCTCCTGCACCTTTGATGCTGCTTGACCTGCTGCCCTTTTCCAGCAACTCATTTTTAAGCTCTCATCTCAAGCATCTACAGTCCTCACTTTCTTCTACCGTGGAGAACCTTATCAAACGCCTTACTGTAATTCAAATACAACGCACCAACTGTTTTACCCTCTTCCATCTGTTTCGTCACATTCAAAAAGAACTCAATAAAGTTTGTGAGTCACGACCTACCCTTCTAAAAACCGTGTTAGTGTCCCAACGCAACTTATTCCTCTCTAAATGATTGTAAAATCCTATCTGTTATAACTCTTTCGAACATTTTATCTGCAACCGAAGTAATGGTCACTGGTCTATAATTACCAGTGTTGTCTCTAAATCTCCTTCTTGAAAAAGAGGAGATTTTCTCTCCTCTAGTATTCTGGCACTATTCCTGCTGAAAATGACAGCGTAAGGATCAAAGTCAAAACCTCTGCAAACCCCTGCCTGGCCTCGCAGAAGAACCTAAGATAAACCCCATTTGGCCCAGGGAATTTATCTATTTTCATCATTGCTAACACCTCCTCCTTTTGGACTTTAATCCCATTTCGTCTCGCAGCTTGGATCTCACTATTCTACTTGACACAATTGTTTTTTTTTTCAGTTTGAATACTGATTTAAAGTATTCATTTAGCACTTCCTTTATCTCCTCGAACTTTCGCACAACATCCCACTACCATCCTTGATTGGCACTGATCTTACTAAAGTCATTATTTTATTCCTGATATACCGAGAGAAAGCTTTAGTGTTTTCCTTTATCCTGAACGACTTTAAATGCCCTCTTCTGGTTATTCTTAGCTCTCTCATTAGTTTTTTCGTGGTTAACTTGTAACTGTCGAGTGCCCTAACTGAGTCTTCACGTCTCATCCTAACGTCAGCTTTCTTCTTCGTCCTGATAAGAGATTCAAATTCAGCAGAAAACAACGGGTCCCTCGCTCGACCACTTCCTCACAGCCTGACAGGTACATAATTGTCAAGGGCAAGCATTAGCTCTGACTTCAATAAGCTCCGCATTTCAAATGTATCCTCCCCCTGTGGCCTCCTCCCCCATCCTATTCATCCTAAATTTTACCAGTGGCATCACAATTGCCTTTCCCCAAGGTATAACCATGCAATTCGGTGGATACATATCTCCTTCCATCGATAAATTAAACATAACCGAACTGTGGTGACTATCACCAATGTGTTCTACTACCTCTAAATCTATCATCTGGCCAAGTTCATTGCGCAGAGCAATATCTAATGTGGCATCACCCTTTGTTGGTTTGTCTACATTCAGTTTCAGGAAACACTCTTGCACACATTTTACAAAGCCTGACTCATCAAACGCACTCGAACAATTGTATTTCCAGTCAATAATTAGGTTGTTGACGTCCCCCATAACTACTGTCCTCTCGCACTTGTCCTGAATCATCCTTGCCTTGTTTCGACTACATCTCTGGAACTATTTGGAGACCTCAGAAAACTCCCAACAGGGTGACCTCTCCTTTCCTGTTTCTAACCTCAGCTCATACTACCTCAATAGACTAGTGGTCAAATACCCTTCCTGTCACCGTAATACTGTCCTTGACTAACAATGACACACCTCCCCCTCTTTTACGATCTTCTTTGTTTGGACTGAACATCTAAATCCTGGAACGTGTGACAACTATTCCTATCCCTGCTCCATCCATGTCTCCGAAATGACCGCAACATCAATGTCCCAGGCATCACTCCAGGCTACAATTAGACCCATCTTATTCTGGATACTCCTCGTTTTCAAGTAGGCAATCTTCAAACGACATTCCTCCATGCTGGTGTACTCTTCCGACCTTGAAACCTTATTTCTGAACTTACGACTCTCAACCGCCTGGACAGTGGAACTACCATTTATGTACCCAACCCCCACCGCTGAATTAGTTTAATCCCTCCCGAAATGCGTTGGCATACATCCCCCCACTCCCCCGCTGGATTTTGGTACCCCTCTGGTTTAGATGCAGAACATGCTCTTTATGGTGGTCACACCTACCTGAGAATGATCCTCAATTGTCTAGATATCTGAAACCGTCCCTACTACATCATCATAGTAGCCACGTCCTTACCTCATCTCTCTCTCCCTATTCCTCGCCCCGATAGCGCATAACACGGGCAAAACACCAGATATAACAACTCTGTTTGTTCTCGCTATATGCTTTCAACCGCGGTCCCTGAAAGTCTGTCTAAAATCCCCATCCATTTCCCACTTATTTTCGTTCATGCCCCCATGGCCCACGACTTGGGGTTGCTTAAGCTCTCACTTAACTAACCCGAAAACACCATCCGAAACATCACAAATCTGGCAGCGGGGAGGAAACACACCAGTCGTGAGTTTTCTTGTTTCCACATAACCTCCTATCTATCCCCCTAATGATGGTTGTTGTGTAATTTTCACTTTTAGTGTTAAAGAATAAATTGATATTATATTCTTTAAATGGTGGAAAGCGGGAGTTCTTTGTCACTCATGTTTTAACAGAGTATGAGCAGAGTTGAGCTTTTCAGTGTGTTTGTTTTAATTTAGAAGAATTGTCCTCCGTGTCGGAACAATTTTTCAGCTCAAGTGCGAGAGTTGGACAGCTTTAGACAGATCCAGTCTGAGGTTTAGACAGATTTTAACAGATCTTAGGATATGAAAGATCCCAGCAGATATAAACACTTGCCGATTCCTGTCCTAGAACTTAAATACAGCGTAGGTGACACTTTTTAAAAATTTCGGTTACTTTTGGTTGATTAAAGTAAAAGTCCAGGAAATGGCTCTTAAGATTGCTAACGAGGTTCTGATGCTTGGAGATGATTTCCAAAATTGCCAAGCAAGTTTAGAAAGCCAAAGGATAGGCTGCTTTTTAGAAGTAGGAAATAGGTTGGAATTGGGTTTAAACAGGGACAAAAGCAAAGCTGACATTAGAATGGAGTTCGTCAAGCACTTATGTCCATCAGAGAAACGGACAAGTGCAGTCGAGTTTTTTAAAAAAATTGCAATAGAGGCAAATGCAATTAGAAGATAAAGAAAGAGAAGGAAAATGAGAAGAAAAAGAAAACGAGACAGAAAGAGTGAAGTAAAAAAAAGAGCAAGAATAAAAAAATGAAAGAGAGGGACTGGAAAAAGAAAAGGAGAGAAGGTTCTTCGTTGAACATAGAGAGAGCAGAAAGAGAAAGAAAAGGATGAAAGAATTTGATCTCAGAAATTAAAATTAGCTGGATGGAGTTGAAGAGATAAAATAGTGATTTATACAAATACGTTAAACATGCCACATTTTGATGAAACAAATTCGAAGCTTATTCATCTTATTTGAAACAAAAAATGGCTAGGCAGATGGGATCGTTAGAAAACGTGTGGGTAATGCTACTTCAGACTACGCTGGTCTGCAGAGCCAGTGAAGTATTTGCTGCTGTGTCTGGTGAGGAGTCAAACGAATGTGCAGAAGTTAAACAAGCTATTTTAAGTACTTACGAACTGGTACCAGAAGCGTATAGACAGTGGTTCAGAAACATAACGAATGAACTAGGTCAGACGTATACTAAGTTCGAAACAATTGAAAATAGTCATTTTGATAGATGGGTAAGGGTCTAAAACAGGTAAGACATATTAGATTCTACGAGAGATTATTTTGCTGCAGGAGGTTAAAATCTCACTTGCACTGATCATAAGAATTCAGATGGATGAACAGAAATTTCAAGAAATGAGAAGAGTGGCAGAAATGGCTGATTGATCTGGAGTGGTGCATAAAGCAGTTTTTAGTTCCTGGCTAGAATTTCATCCTTTGAAGAATAGAATTTGGCATAACGGGAGATCCTACGCTACAAAACAAAGATACAGTACACGTGTAACCGTTTACCACAGGTTGAAAAAAAAGATGTACAACAGGTTGATAACGACGTGGAAGGCATCAGATGTTACCACTGTGGTAAGGTGGGAGAGGTCAGATAACTGTGTTGAATTTTGAAAAAAGCACTGTGGGAAACGATGTTGGAAAGTGGCTAATCCTGTGGCATTAGGGAACGTAGTAATGAAAACCCCACGAAAAATCGAGGAGCTGCAGGAGAGTGGTCATCCAAGGTACGGGATTCAGCTAATGCCTGATCTGTTTAAAGACTTCGCTTCTGTGGGCAAATTTACTCAGTAAGACCGGAGAAGAAAGGAAATGCGTTACATTTTTGAGAGGTACACGATCTAATATTCTCTAAAAGTAAGAGATGCACTTGCTTGCAGTCGTTTGGCCTGTTACCCGAGAGAGAGAGAGCAAATTTGAGAATTGATGGACGGAAGGTTAGCGTTTATCTTATCTGAGCCCTTATATTTACCACTTTTTTTCCTGTCAATTGGTCATGGAGTAGGATCAGTGATTGTTTTCAATCACCAGAGCTGAACCAATGCTAAGAATTGTCTATTTCTGAGCGTAAGGGAGCTAGACTACTAAGGATAATTAATGAGGAGGTGGATCGATTTTGACCCGTCAGAGAGTTGAGGATCGTGACAATTTGAGCACGAAAGAAGTTTTCAGACCGAAAGCAGATCAGCCATATACATAGTGAGGGGCAACCCCACCACCATTGGCTGGGGAGGGCGTCGGGGAGGGGCGGTATTTGTGTCTGGATGGCGAACAACGTGTTCATGTTTCTAATGTTATCCCATTCTGTTATTGGAAAGTTAGTGGCTGTTGCTTTCCTGGATGGTCTGTTGTTCAATTTTGCATTCAGGGAGACCGGTGGGTTTTTTGAGCCATCTCCGGGTGCGATATGAGGGCTGTATTCATAGTGAATGTGGAGCTACAACATGCCCAACAAGTTGCAGAGAGGGGAAGCTCTGTAAGTAGAGTTGAGGGACCACTTTGGTTTCCCAATCCAATTTTCCTAATCTCCCAAAGCGTGTCTAATAGTCTTGTGGGACTGAGTAGTGTCCTGTGTTTCTGTGCATCAGCGATAGGACTAAGTGGCCTCCAACTGCTCCAGTCTAGCGGGTTTAAGGGGTGAATGCAATATTGGAAGACAGGACTGTGGAGTAGAAGTCGGACATTACACACTTTGAGCCTTCTCCAACAGGCATTAAAATCGTGGCTGATCAGCTTGTGGTTTGTCTGTATGACCTTACCTGTGACTCATTTGTCTGTCAAATATTTAACTCATTCATCTTTGCATATATGTAAACAGAGAGGCACAACAAGCTTCTGTGGAAAAGAATTCCAACTGGAAGGGCCAATTTCGAAATGCTCCTCATTCGTCTTATAGATTCAGAGTCATACAGCACGGAAACAGACGCTTTACTTCAAACTGACCATGCTGACCAGATATCCTAATATGATCTAGTCTCATTTGACAGCATTTGACCAATACCTCGATAAACTATTCCTATTCATGTTCCTGTCCAGATATATTTTAAACGTGTAATTCTACCCACTTTCACCAATCCCTCTGGCAGCATTTTCTATACATGCACAATCCTCTGTGTGGAAAAGGTGCCCCTAAAGTCCCGTCCATACCTTGTCACTCTCGGCTTCAAAATATGCGCTCTAGTTCTGGAAAACGTCCTTGGCCATTCAGAGTATGCATGCTCCTCATGATATTTTAAACCGCTTTCATGTTACCTCTCAGTCTCCAACAGTCCAAGGGAAAAAGCCTCCACCTGTCCAGCGTTTTCAGAAAGCTAAACCCTCCTGTTCCTGGAAAATCTTGCAAACCATCCCTCCCTACTCTCAAGTTTAACAATATCCATCCTTTCATGAAGCCAACCGAAGAGTGCACAAAATTCTTAAAGTAGCCTAATCAGCAGCCTGCACAAGTGCAACACGCCACTCCAACTCCTATACTCAATGCTCTGACCGATTAAGGCAAACAATCCAACCGTGTTCTTCTCCACTTTCTCTCGCTGCGACTCCAAGTTCAAGGTCCTATGTACTTGCACCCTTGGGTCTCTTTGTTTGGAAGCACCCCGCAGGACCCTACCTTGGTTAAACTTTCCAAAATGGAAAACCCCATTGATATCTGAATTAAACTCCATCTGCCACTCCTTGGATGTTTGATGTTCAAGAGTCCAGTTGTACTCTAAGGGAATCTTCATTACCCACTGCACCATTATTTTATTTAATATCATCTGCAAACTTATTAACTATGCCTCCAGTTTTTACATTCAAATAAGTTGTGTACGTGATGAAAAGCAGCGAAGTCAGCACTGATTCTTTCAGAACACTGCTTGCCATATGCATCCGGTCTGGAAAACAATCTTTTACCTTCAAGCTAATTTTGTATCCAATTGGTTAGCTTCCCCTATACCACATGTTACTTCACGTTCGTAATCTGTCTACGATGTGAAACCTTATTAAACACATTGCTGAAGGCTATGTAAACACCCTGCCTCCGTAAATCTCCTTTGTTACTTCTTCAAAATACTCAACCAAGTTAATGAGACGTCATTTACAGCGCACAGAGCCATGTTTACTATCCCTAATCAGTGCCAGCCTTTCCAAATGCATGTAAATCCTACCTCTCAAAATCCCCTCCAACAACTTATCCACCACTGACGTCAGGCTCACTGAGTCAAATGTTTACTGTGTTTTTGGATCGCTGTTTTCTTTTCTTGTCCCTCTCCTGTACTGGCCATAACAAATTTTACATATAACAAGGCTGGTGAAGTGGCCACTGATATAGGTTTGAGACTGGGTCAGTATTCCTAACATGTCAAACAGATTTCTTATATCTGCTAAAGTAAGAAGTTGATGAACAAATTAAAGTTACTCAAACTACGGTGGAAAGATGAATGACAAAGGATGTGGATATTGCACGTATGTACATCGATATTTATCTTTCCAACAATGCTGAGGATCATGCACAAAACACACACACACAACAACAAACCGAAAAATAATATATGTGCAATGATAATCTGAAAGAACTTTGTCAAGATTATTAGCTGAACACATGTGAAAAGGAAAAATTCGAGCTTGTCCCAAACGTTGTTATTCCTCTAAGTTATTTTGCTCACACAACCTGCTGGCAATGATACTCACTAGAATCCTTGAATTTCACTGAATTCCTTTTGCTTCCAAATAAACTTCAACAGGAATCTCCATGAGTGGTAAGGATGACTGTGGATTTGTTTTTTTTTTTGCTCGCACACATTGCTGTGATCAAGAACAAGGAAAAACAGAGGGAGCAATACAACTTTTCTTCTCAAGAAAGTTAAATGTTATGTCTCTATGAGTTGAACCAGTAATGCTATCGGACCGCATACAAGACCAGGTGAGATGTCCTTGAAAATTGTCCAGACTATATGATGCCATCACATTTCCTGCTCTATGTAGCTGCATCATTGCTGCTGTCATACTCAGAACCATTAACTGAATAGCACCCCTTGATTATAAGATGTGTTTATATGTACCTGTGTAACTTAAAATTAAAAAGTTTAACATCTTCACAATATTTGTGTTAAAATGAATGTTTCACCCTAAAAACAATACAGACATTGCTGAAAAATCTCAGCAGGTGTGGTAACAGCTCTGAAGAGAAATCATACTTATCATTTTGGATTCAGTGATCCTTCCACACAACTTATATATTTTTAAATTGGTTTCCTAGTTTGATTCCCTAATACAAAAAGAAGTACCATCAGCTATGCAGTAGCAAACAATCTTCTCAAGATCTTATATTTACAATAAGAGGATCCCTCGTTCGCTGGTCCAGTTGGTCAAAGTTTCATAACATAATAATTTCTTCTCCAGATCGTGTGAAGAGAAACATCTTTGTAAAGTTACAAAAGCAATTGTGTGTGTGTTTTTTTTTTCAGTTCAGTACATCTTAACTGCACACATTGTACAAAATGTGGTCTCAGCAATGGCCTGTACTTATGCAGTAAAACATCCCTAAGATCGTAACTGATGCCCCTTGAAAGAATCACAATCGTTCCCTTTGCCTTCTAAATCACTTGTATTTTTAGAGTAATTTGATGCAATCCATCTACCAGGACATACAAGTCCCTCTTTTCCATCGTGTTTTGCAAATCCTCTCCACTTAAATAATTTACTGTGCTTTTATCCTTTCCCAAAATGTAAACTTCCTATCACCCATATTGTATTGCTTTAAAGTCATAGTTTTGCACCAAACCCTCCCCTGCCTGTATCCCTTTGTAGAAGCTGTATTTTCACTTGACATATATTGGATGACTCTCTGGTGTATTAGCAAATTGAGTTGCAATCCAAATAGCCCCTCTACCAAATCATCAATCGATATTGTAAATTGGTGATGACCTCACACAGATCACTGAGGAATTCCACTAGATACAGC
>NC_057717.1:50016059-50035122 GCF_004010195.1 Chiloscyllium plagiosum | reverse complement strand
ATGGAACTTGGATCCCATTATGAGGCAGAAAGAGAAGTGGACTTATCATGGCACATCTTTTCAGTAGTTAAGTCATTTATTTGACGGTTGGGATAAGGATGGAACTATTTTGATAATGATATAACTTCCACTACATTGATTGTCAAAATAACCGAAAAGCAGGGAGAAAATACAGTCGACATCACTCACTGATTATTTATCGGCTGCATTTTCGACATGTGAGTAAAGGTAATGTGCTCCAGAAACCACATCATGAATCGCCTGTTCACTTTCGTTCAATAATTCAGTTAATGACGGACATGCTATGAATACATTCGAGAGAAAATGTACTTAATTCATGCCAGTCATGCATGAACCTTTTCATGAGGAAAGTCGACTTCGTTTATACGGGAGTTTAGAAGAGATGGAGGGGCAATGATTGAAGTTTGTAAATGTCTCCACTGTCCGTAACACTGTGTCGATGAATGTGAGTTTTCATCTTGCGAAGATTCCAGCTACACTTTTATAATGTATGGCTCATCCGTTTTATTTCAATGACGAAAAGTTCCATATTTCCTGGGGTCTTTTCATTGCTTATGGAGGTTTTGAGTCTTTTGTTTCTGTACAGACAAACACACGAGTCATAATGGCCAGTCTCTGAAACTTGCTCCTGATTTGATGAGATCATAGCTGACCTGACAATAACGTTCAATCCGCATTCCTGCCTGTTCTTCATAACCTTTCACTCCTTTGTCGAAGGACAAGCGATTGACCAATGCCTTAAAAATATGAATGGGTAATTCCGCCACTATCTTTCCAGGCACAAAATTGGAAAACATCGCTGCATTCAGGAAGAAGAAAGTAATCGCGATTTGCAATGGAAACGCCTGATATTTAGACAGGGATTTAAATTTATACGTAAATGGGACCTTTTTCTCCAGTTTTAGTCCGTCAAGGTCCCACGGAATTGGAGTAAGACATTAACAGATAGCTGCAGAATTAATCAATTCAGACCACTAAGTCGGCTCTCTAACATTCAATAATATCGTGTCTGATTTTATAAAAGAATCATAGAGCAGTGAATAATAAAGCCATTCGACCAATCCCTTGACACGACCTCCCTAATCCCACTCCCGATCCTTATCACCATAGCCACCTGTCGAAGCAAAGTTGGAATAAACGTGGTGAACTGAACGACGATTCCCACCTCAGTTGCGGGTATGTTAATCACTGCATTCTCAAATACATCTCTTTATCTTATCCTCATAGTCCTTCATTCCCGTTGTACTTGAACGTTTGTCCACTCTCAAGATTGAATATAATTCCAGACAAAGCTTGGAAAACTCTTTATTCCACTGTTCTCTGGCAGAAGACGTCTTCATTGTCTATGTCATAAATGCGATCATATAATCTGGAGATATTTTCTCCAGACACAGAATCTCCCCCAAGGGGAAATCATCTTTTGATAACTATCTGACAAGCGCACAAATAATCGTATATTTCTCTTCCTTATGTAGGTCTTCTCATACTTGTACACACTTCAATGAATACGTGCTCAAACTGTCAAGTTCGATTCATGTGTAAGCACCTCAACATCCTCGATAACCTTTCTGAAATTTCACTGGCATACATCCTGTGCATCTTAAATTGCTAGGATCTATTTCGTTACATAAGACGACCATAACTGTTCATAGTGTGGCAGCAGTGGTCAGAGAGAGACTGATATACTTATGACATGATATGAATGCACCACTGCTTTGAATTAATGACAAACAATGCATTCCCATGCCGAAGTACCGACGGAACTTAGAAGCAATTATTTTTCGTGTGATTCAAACTCGAGGACACCAAACTACTTGGTTCAGCGGTTTCTGAAGCATTTTATCAATTGAACGACATCGAGTTCTTCTGTTCTTATTCGCATATAGTTTTCCATTAGCCAACTTAATGTCCAAAAACTTCATCTGTTACATGCCATCATCGACTTCGTGTAACATCTTCATCTGTTGGTGCCGCTATTCATTTTTGTGTCACTTATAAACATGAAGTTAGTTTAATCACTTCCATCACCTCCATCGTTCCATTAGAAACGATCCCTCTGGAATTCTCCAGTGAAAGGGCGCCCAATGTGGAAATGTTACCTTGAACATAATATTCTATCCATTGATTAGATAATAATTGCGGCCGATGCACTTCAATGAGTTCAACACTTAAACATCCTTAGCTGGTGCAGGAATTCAAATCACATAAAGGGCATCATTCTTTACTGCGAATCCGATTTCCAGCCAACTGACCTTATGAAATCACTGGAGCCCTGGATATTACAGCTTTTCCCTCTAAATTTATATTCAATTCTGCTTACAATAACAGATGAAACTTCCTTATTACTTTCTAAATCTGTACAAAGGTGGTTTAAAATTCTCGCATGAGAACATTTGGATCCTACTGCTTTTTATGTCACTGTGGGCGCTTATAAATTCTATGCAATTATTCGTGAATAATTTACCTTTTAATCACATAATTTTGTATTTGTCATAACTTTTTAACTCACATGGTCGATCAATAACCTATATGCATGTTCTGACACGATTTCTTTCTCAACTATCCATTTTTTCATTATTACTAACTTCAAGCAGTTCCTTACGAGTTCCGTTTTCTACGTGCACTGCAAAAAATCACGAAACTGACAGTGTCAGCACTTTCAAGACCAACAAGCACGTCCATCCTGAGGAGCACGGCAACAGATCATTAACTCAGCAAATGCCATCTTTCCTGATGCAACTAATCACTGTATATAACTTATGGCTTGGAAAACGGCACTCACCTCCCATAAACGAATTGACAAGAAATGAAAACAGCGCTGAAAATGTGTTGCTGGATAAGTGCAGCAGTCAGGCAGCATCAAAGAAACAGGAGAATCGACGTTTCGGGCCCGAAACGTCGATTCTCACGTTCCCTGGATGCTGCCTGACCTGCTGCGCTTTTACAGCAACACATTTTCAGCTCTGATCTCCAGCATCTGCAGCCCTCACGTTTTCCTCGAAGAAAAGAAAACAAATTGCTTAAGTGACTGAATCTACTAGAAATTTTTCGACAGCCCTTAATTAAGACAGAAACAATATCCTCACATGCCCCAGGGATCATGACGATCAACATTCCGAAACATTATTGAACAACATACAGGGATATTCCCACTTCTACCTTGGAATTTGGGGTTCATGGAAATTCAAGGGAACGGTGACTTTTGGGGCCGTGGGCATCAACGTCTTCACCGTCATGTGAGACTCCATGTTTGTTGAACAGGATGGCGCACCTTTGAAAGCACTGCTTTTCGGAGGACATTTGTATTACACTGCACGTCTGGATTTTCGCTAAATTGGAAAGATTTCCTTGAAAATTTAGAGGACGTTGGCTACCACATTTCCTCCTCCTCACTTCTAAAAGAAAGTTTGTCCCCGTCGCATTGTTTGCTCAATTTGACAGTTAACTTCCAGATCTTCATTGAATCTATTCAACAGTTGTACAACAATGCAAGAAACCATTCGCAGCATCTCCCCTAAATCTCCATGAGAGAAGGACATCAACAGCTGCGCATGCACGGGATGCCATCTCGGTAATTATTGGAAACTTCACCTGCTCTATCTTCCCTGTCTTCTACTCATCTTCTGTTCTGAAGAAACATGACCAGTTTCTTCTCTCAACCTGCAAAATGGGCAGTTCAATTCTCCAAAGAAGTGGTTGGCAGCGTAGCTCGCACCATTTTCTCCAGATCAGCAGTTCTAATGTCTGAAAAAGGTTGTCCGTGAAGCAAAGAACCATGTTCAAGGGCGCAATGCGCAGGCACACAACACACACACACACACACACACACACACACACACCACACACACATTTTCACACACACAAACACACACACACACAAACACACACACACACAGATGAAAAATACTCTCTCGACAGAGAATTCGATGCATACGAAAATGACAGTGATTTTGATAGAATGATAACGTTAGAGGGAAGGGACTCATGTAATGTTTCTTTGTCTTTCATAATAGTTAAAGTTTCCAGTCGATTTACTCGTGGGTAGTAGTGTCGTGAGAAGATAATTGTAACATTCGTGTCTGGACTCAACAAAGAGAGCAAAGAAGATTTCGTCTGCAGCTGGAGTGAGAACAAAGTTGAAACGTGGGATAATATACACCAGGAAGCGAAAAGGATCGAGGCTGACTACAATATGGCGATAAAAATAAAGTCACTTGAGAGCAATAACACTGATCGCGTTTTGAACAGTTTGGTTGCTCTTCAGACAATGGAGTTGGACTTGCTTGATAAAAAAAAATGGGGTTTGCGGGACGAAATGATGGCAATTGTATCCATTTTTTCAGAGTTTTAGTAACGACGTTATTAAGCTAGTTCCGCATCTTTATTGAATTAATAGTCAGATGAAGTAACTTACCAGGAAGACCAACAATAGCGAGGATTGGATAGTAACCAGCTTGTATCACCCAAAGTACAAACCTTATCCGCATTGCTAACGATGGTAAACCTTGAGAAAGATTGTAAATACCTAAAGACAAACTTCGATCCATAGCTTTAAAATTCCAGTCTGTTGCTGTCAAATTCTGGTCTTTCAGTCCCTCTCTGTGCAGCTGATTATTCCTTATCATGTCGCATGTGATACTGCCGCTGATGTTTTGGGGGAAAAACAGCGATAGGCATCTCGTATTAATAGACGATGGAATCCTTCTGAGAGAATTAGCATTCGTGGAGACTGACATTAATCACCGTCATTGTACAGAAAAATTTCAGTTAACCCTTTTCAATTTAAAACCTTTCTATTGTGACAATGATGCTCCTTTAACAAGGTTATGTTGTCCTTAGCTTTTTCTTTACTGAGGGGCCATAAAGGCAAAAGTTCGGATATGATTGGAATACCTTTTAATTTGTTCTTAAAAAGCTCCTGTGCAATAAAAGAGAAGTGGTCAGGTCTACCAGTGCAAGCTTTTGTTCTCTTTCGTTCTATCAAGTGTTTTGTTTGCAGCTGTTGATCAAGTTTTACATGCAAACCCAGAGAAGGTGCTGATTCCCAAAGAAACAGTTTCATGCTATTCCTCTCTCTCTCCCTCTCCAATCTCTCTCTCTCTGATATCTCTCCTGGAAGAATCTGTTTTTCCTTTTTTCTTTTGACAAAGTTGTATTTTTGGAACTGTTGCAATTATCTGTACCCGTATCATTACGTTGAGATAAATTAGAATGGGTGTTTAGAAAGATTAAATCATTCTTGAACATTTAAAAAGAACAGGGAGGGGGGAAGGAGAATGGGGTTTAGCACTGCTAATCAGAGAGGGGATCACAGCTACATAAGTTACCTTTGTCGAGGAGGGTCTGCCTACTGAGTAAGTATGGGTGAAAATTAGGCAGAGTAATGGAGCAGTGACCTCATCAGGGGTTTACTACAGGCACCCTAATAGCAGTCGGGAGATTGAAGAAAGCACAGGTCGGCAGATTTTGGTAAAGAGTGAATGTAGTCAGGTTGTTGTAATAGGTGACTTTAACTTTCCCAGTATTGATTGGAACCTCCTTCGAGCAGATAGTTTGGAAGGAGCTGTTTTTGTAAGGTGTGTTGAGGAGGGTTTCCTAACTGAGTACGTTGACAGGCCGACGAGGGTGGAGGCCATTTTGGATTTGGTGCTCGGCAATGAACCAGGGCATATGTCAGATCTTGCGGTGGGAGAGCATTTTGGTGATTGTGACCACAACTGCCTCACATTCTACACAGCTATGGAGAAGGAGAAAAGCAGACACAATGGGAGGATATTTAATTGGGGAAAAGAAAATTATGATAATTTAAGATGTGAGTTGGGAAGCATGGACTGGGAGCAATTGATCCATGGAAAGCCACTATAGACAGGGGGAGACTGATAAAAGGAACAGTTGTTGCGAGTGATGCACAAATGTGTTCCTCTGAGACAGGCAAGAAGGGGTAAGATAAATGAACCTTGGATGACGAGAGCGGAGCAGCTTCTCGTCAAAAGAAAGAAGGCAGCTTACGTAAGGTGGAGGAAGCAAGGGTTTTGCTCAGCTCTAGACGAATACAGGCAGGCGAGGAAGGAGCTCAAAAATGGTCTGAGGAGAGCCAGGAAAGGGCACGAAAAAGGCTTGGCAGGAAGGATTAGGGAGAATCCAAAGGCATTTTACACGCATGTGAGGAATAAGAGTATTATCAAAGAAAGAGTAGCGGCGATCAGGGATAGCATAGGGAACTTGCATATAGAGTTTGAGGAGGTAGGGGAAGCCCTAAATGAGTTTTTTTGCTTCTGTCTTTACTAAAGAAAAGGACCTTGTAATGAATGAAACCATTGAGGAGCAGGTAAGCATGCTGGAACATATAGAGATTAAGGAAGGTGATGTGTTGAAATTTTTGACAAACATTAAGATGGACAAGTCGCCAGGGACAGACCAGATTTGTCCTCGGCTGCTTTGGGAAGCGAGAAACGTGATTGCTTCGCCCCTCACGAAGATCTTTGTATCCTTGCTCTCCACCGGAGTGGTACCTGAGGACTGGAGCAAAGCAAATGTAATTCCTCTCTTCAAGAAAGAAAACAGGGAAATCCCCAGCAATTGGAGACCAGTCAGTCTCACGCCTGTCGTCTGCAAGGTGTTAGAAATGATTCTGAGGGATAGGATTCATGAACATCTGAAAGAGCATGGCTTGATTAAAGGCAGTCAGCACGGCTTTGTGATGGGCTGGTCATGCCTCACAAATCTGTGGATGTCATTTGTGGATGTTACTCGACAAGTTGATGTGGGTCGAGCGATGGATGTTGTGTATATGGACTTTCGGAAGGCATTTGATATGGTTTCCCATGGTAGGTTCATTCAGAAGGTCAGGAGGAATGGGACACAGGGAAATTTAGTTGTCGAGATTCAGAATTGGCTGGTCAACAGACGACAGTGAGTGGTAGTGGAAGGAACATATTCTGCCTGGAAGACAGTTGTGAGTGGTGTTCCATAGGGCTCTGTACTTGGGCCTCTACTCTTTGTAAATTTATTAATGACTTGGATGAGGAGATTGAAGGATGGGTTAGCGAGTTTGCAGACGACACAAAGGTTGGAGGTGTCGTTGACAGTACAGAGGACTGTTGTAGGCTGCAGTGTGACATTGACAGGATTCAGAGATGGGGTGAGAGGTGGCAGATGGAGTTTAACCTAGATAAATACGAAGTGATGCATTTTGGAAGATCAAACTTGAAAGTTGAGTACAAGATTAAAGACAGGATTCTTGGCAGTGTGGAGGAACAGCGGGATCTTGGTGTGCAGGTACATAAATCCCTTAAAATTGCCTCCCAGGCGGACAGGATTGTTAAGAAAACATATGGTGTTTTGGCTTTCATTAACTGGGGAATTGAGTTTAAGAGCCGTGAGGTCTTGTTGCAGCTTTTTAAAATTTTGGTTAGACCGCACTTGGAATACTGTGTCCAGTTCTGGTCGCCCTATTATAGGAAAGATGTAGATGTTTTGGAGAGGACTCAGAGGAGGTTTACCAGGATGCTGCCTGCAATGGAGGGCTTATCTTACGAAGAGAGGTTGACTGAGCTCGGACTTTTTTCATTGGTAAAAAGAAGGAAGAGAGGGGACCTAATTGAGGTGTCCAAGATAATGAGAGGCATAGACAGAGTTGATAGTCAGAAACTTTTTCCCAGGGCACAAATTGTTAACACGAGGCGTTAGAGTTTTAAGATGTTTGGTGGACAGTATAGAGGGAATGTCAAAAGCGTGTTCTTTACGCAGAGAATTGTGGGAGCATGGAATGCTGTGCCAGCAGTAGTTGTGGAAGCGAGGTCATTGGGGATATTTAAGAGACTACTGGACATGCATATGGTCACAGAAATTTAAGGGTTCGTACATTAGGTTTACCTTACATGAGGATCAATGGTCGGCACAACATCGTGAGCTGAAGGGCCTGTTCTGTGCTGTACTGTTCTATGTTCTATGTTCTAAGTCGTAGCTCTTGTTCGTGTTTCATTCAGTAGTCTGTCAATGTATTCTGTCTTGACTAAAACTGAGTGGTTGGCTCGCTGCATCACTCTTGGAACATACAAAGTACATCTGCTTAAAATAGGTATTGCCTGCCCGACATTCTTAACAAGTATTCTGTGAGTCTGGCCTGATCTCTCACCCAATGAAGTGAAAATATTTTTAATCAATCTGGTTAAAATGTATTCGGATTGATCATGGAAATATTTATGGAAAAGGCAGACGGATTGTCGATAATCAGTCCATCCTACATAAATATGAAGATCTACCAGAAGTGTGGAGTGTTGGAAATATCCATCCCTGTGTGGGAAAGGAGAATATGTAAACAATATAATCACATCCACAAACTTTTATATCTGTCTAGTATTTTGGAAACATGTCGACTCCAAAATGTCGGGAAATAAGTTGTTGCTTTGAAATTATATATTTTTGAGGTATAATGAGTCCAGATCTGTGAATGAAAAATTATGCCACATTCACTCAATTCATTGGCTTAAGTTCAGATCATAATATATTCATGTCTATTTACTGACCTGATTAGAAAACAGGTAATTCGATTGATAATACAGAAGTGATAATCTGGACATGTCATGGAATACGAGATTAACAATTGGAGGGAGAGTCGGAAGAAGGTTTCTGTGATGATATTCCGGAGACATCAGTTTTTGTCTCTGTCACATGGACTTTGGGGGACGCATTGGCTCAGTGATTAGCACTACTGCCTCACAGCGCCATTGATCTGCTTCAAGACCAGCCTCTGACGACTGTCTGCGTGGAGTATGTGTATTCTTCCCATGTCCTCGTTTTCTCCATGACCTCGTTTCACTGCCGCAAGCCAAAACCGTCCTGAATACGTGGCTTGGCCATGATAAATTGCCCATAGTGTGAAGGAACATAAAAGTTAGACAAGGGAAATATAGGGTTACAAGGGTGGTGCGGGGGTGAATCTGAGTGGGATGCTCTTCATGGAGTAGTTGTGGACTTCAGAGAGTCACCGTCAGTTGGCCTAAATGGCCTGTTTCCACACTGTGGAAAATCTATGCTTCATGCTGCTTAGAGTCCAGGATATCTCAGGTGTGTGGATTGAGAACAGATAATATCAATTAAATGCTTCAGATTTAAACAGGGAGAAGGAACACACTGACTTGATGTGCTTTTTTCATCTTTGGACAGTTAAGGCCATAGAACTGTCAAAATGCAGTCAGCGTAGAGGAGTTTACAGACACGTAGATAACAAAATTCCAGAAGTAATTTCCAGATTTCATATATAGTTATTTGGTCCTCATCTATAATATTGAATCTCCATCTCTTGCTGATCGTTCTCATCGGATTATTTTCTCCAGTTTCTAATTCACATCATTGTTTGCTATTGTTTCCTGCTTCTGCACTCCATATCTGTTTCCATGCTTTTAACCAGGAACAAATCCATTGACCAAAGTCAGTTGTTAATTATTCAGTTGTTAACAAATTACATTCATAACACTTCCTTTTTATCACAGGAAATATTTTTCCACAGCGAGTTCTCAATACCTTTCGTCCATGACCGAAGATTATCGTGGAAGGTGCTGATATAGGTGCAGTCAAGAGAAAGTTGGATTATCATGAGAGAAGAAAAAATCTGTAGGTATATGGGAGGAACCCAGGAAAATATTAATAGGTAATGATCAGTTGGACAGCTTGTGCACACAAGATAGACTGAAGGGCCTGCATCTGAGTTATAGTAATTTCTAGCTTTTATGACACTTATTTGATAGTATAGCCACCTGAATAGACAGCCTTGCTTGATGTAGGGTGCACGGGGTTCACCTGTTAGTAATCTTTTCCACAGTAGACAAGTCCCCATGACCTGATGACAGGCATCATAGAATGCTGAAGAAGACAATTGGTGAAATTATTGCAGTCCAAAGCAAAACAGGTATATCATGTTTTGTCAAAGGGGACGTGCCAGAGGCCTGGACACGAACAACATTTTTTTCACATTTTTAACAGGAATTATTCAACAACATTTTTTTCACATTTTTAACAGGAATTATTCGTGAAATTACTGGCCACCATGTCTTACGATAATAGCAGGGAAATTATTGTAGAAATTTCTTAAATATAGGAGTTATTCACATTTAAAAAAGAAGAACGAAAACATTTAGAATACTCACACAACGCCAGGTTATAGTCCAACAGGTTTATTTGGAAGCAGAAGTGTTCACGAGCTTTAATTATTTTACATGAAAGGCTTAGCAACAATGTAGGGATGTTCAATGTATCAACTCTGTTGCACGATACTGTAATCCTGTGCGATTCGTTCTGTGTCTAATGATCCTCTTGGAAAACCACCTCATGAAGGAGCAAGACTCTGAAAGCTAATGCTTCCAAATAAACCTGTTGGACTGTAACTTGGTGTTGCTTGATGTTTAATTTTGTCTACCCCAGTCCAACACCTGCACCTCCAACTCATTATTAGAAATAGACAGCTAGCCTTGGGCAGAGAAATTCGTATTTCACAAACTAGATTGCATTTTTTTTGAGGAAGTGACAAAGATGATTACCGAGCACAGAGCCACTCTGTACGTTTGGAGGACGTTTGACAAAGTATCTCAAGCCAGGCCGATGTATAATCTGAGGGTACCTGCGATCTACTGTGAGATACGAGCATGGATTCAGAAAAGGCTGAGTCATAGATGACTGAAAGTACAATGGAACAATTATTTTCAGGCAGGAAATGTTGACAAGTATGTTACATAAGGATTAGTGCTGGGACACCTGTAAATGGTTTGGGTGAGAATTCAGGTATCCTGTTTAGTAAGCTTGCCATTAACATAAAGATTGTGGGAGCTGAGGACTGTAACGATGATTGCCAAGGACGCAGCAGAGCGTCAAAAGGTTCTGCGTGGAGAAACTACTGTTGGAGGTAATGTAAGTGAGAAATATAACGGTAGATGAAGGTATCGGTTAATTGCATCAAACCTGTCATCAACAGACAAAGAGATGTTGGCTCAGAGGTCCGCTGTTTCCGGGAAGTGGCAATAGACTGAGGTAAGGTCGTCACAAATGCATATGTCATGCCTGTCTTTATTAGTGCAGCACCCGCTAGAAAACTTGGCGAGTACTGTTGCATACTTATAGACCTTTAGTTCGGCCATATTTAGAATATTGTTTCCAGTTCTTGACGTCACAGGATGAGAGGGATGTGGAGGTTTTGGTGAGGCTACATAGCTGACTTATCAGGATGTTATTCAGTTAGCAATATATTACTTATGTGGTTAGATTTGGAAAGAAAAACTTGATTGCATTGAATTGAAATTTGGAGGACCACGGGCAATCCATGTAGAGCTTAGAACATTATGATAGCATTGGTTGAATGAATAATTTGAGTTTTTTCATCCCAAGTTAGAAATATCAATTACTTGTGAACACAGGCACAGTGGTTAGTACTGCTGCCTCACAACGCCTGAGACCCGGGTTCAATTCCCGCCTCAGGCCACTGACTATGTGGAGTTTGCACATTCTCCCCGTGTCTGCGTGGGTTTCCTCCGGGTGCTCTGGTTTCCTCCCACAATCCAAAGATGTGCAGGTCAGGTGAATTGACCATGTTAAATTGCCTGTAGTGTTAGGTAATGGGTAAATATAGGGGTATGGGTGGGTTGCGCTTCGGCGGGTCAGTGTGGACTTGTTGGGCTGAAAGGCCTGTTTCCACACTGTAATGTAATGTAATGCAATGTTATGTAATCTAATCTAAGAGAACGCTTAAGTTGAAAGGAGATGAGAGAGGCGAGTGTCTGGAAAGCACATACAGAGCAGTGAAGAAGGCGGACACAATGGCCACGTTTCGGAGGCATCTTGCCAGATATATGAACAGGCAGGGAATGGAGTGAGACGGAGCACATAGAGTTTTGTCCCAAAAGGCATTTTGTATCAGGGATGTCATGGGAATTCCTGTTCCTGTGCTGTATAGTTCTCAGCTCTTTAACCATGAAATTACAATGTAGAGAAAACTCAACGCATGCAGCAGGTAAATGCGGTGCATTCTCTTCAAGGCAGCTCTTTTCATCTTGCAATCAATTTTCAGCTGAGTAACTTCTCAGTACAACTTCTGTTGATGTCAATCCCACATAGTCATATCTGGGTGTTTCTGCTTTGTATTGCTCCAAGTAGAACGGATATATTTTCTCACTTTCACATCTCATAATTAGGCGTAATCTACATTTCCAAATCTTCTTTCTGACCATATCCATCGCTTTATTTTCTAATGATTTGGGTATAACCGTCATACGTTCTTCTTATATAATCTACCACTTAGGCATTTTCCCCATACATATACATACAATTGAAACCGTGCTTATTAAAAAAAAAATCTCAATGTTTCGGTTCTTATCAGTCATTAAGAGGAACCATATTCGTCTCTAAAGAATATGCTAAGTTTCTCCAGTAATTTATTGTCTAATTCTTAGTAATTATAGTATTACGACACGGGTTAAACCTTGTGTTAATTTAAACTGGACACACTGGAAATCTCACCTCCTGCCATAATCTGCTAAATATCGAGGGGCAAAGAAGGATCCCAAATATAACTATTTGAAGAAAATAATAATAATGTTAAAGTGAACTTTAGACAACAACGTGATACAACCCCTTTCTCTTAAACCTTCTTTTTGGCCATTATACAATAATGATATGAAAGTTCACTCTTACATTTAAGACAAATCTATTTACAAACCCAGTTGTCATCTTCCGTGTCGAACCTCCTCTGTAAGTTCCTATAGGTCATCTTCGATCTGCTACACAGTTTTCTGAAAGCCAGGTACCTTTCAGAGAGATATTCTGTTGGCAGTCTGTTGGTGTTTGGCTGCACCTTCCTATTCTAAAAGTATGATATTTTTTCTTTTCTTCAAAACCTTCATGGCAAATCTGAGAATCATCTTCAAATCCCAAAACCTCTTTCGAAATTTGAAGAGCCACTTCTCTAAACTTTACTTGAATCAACCACAAGTCATGGAAAGTTAAGAAAATATCTCACCTACGTTCCATTTAAATATCTGGGGCATTAACCTTCAAGGCAAATATACACAAATCTGTCCAAAGCACAGACTGAATCTGTCTAAACGTATTCAAATGACGAATCCAAGGCCACACTTTTCAAATCCTGGTGATGAACCCCCAAAACACCGGACTGACTCATTGGTTTGATGTAACACAAGAGAATAAAATTCAAATTCGGTTTGATTTTGAATTCTGGGGTATAATTTAAACTGATTGCGCGAATTGGCATTTGTTGTATACCATGACAATGCTACTCCAGGTATTTGTTTCACAACCAAATGTTTACATTGTTAAATCTTTCACAACACTCTGTGCAAGCCAGAACTTTCAGCTCCATTAACGTTACAGGTCATGTCTACAACTTCGTAACACCTCCACCTAAAGACAAAATGAACCACAAAGGTGAAAATGTGGCGTCTTTTTTTTTGTATTCCTTAACCACATTCCATGACAGACATACAATACTTGTATTCTTGCGACTCACAGCATTTAGGATTTGTAAATGAAATATCGGCAACATGAGACTAAATGAAACATTCTCATAGTCTTGTTTTTAAAGCGTTCCAAGAATGGCAGGGCATTGTGATCCATCAACAGAACTGTCTCTGACATATTGTTCATGACGTGCACATTAAAATGTTGCAAGGCCAATGCCAAGCACAATAGTTATTTTTCGATCGTGGAGTATTTCCTCTGGAAAAGTAACCAACTGGCAGTTCAATTCCATTATTACCTTCCTGTAGCAATACCACTCTAATCCCTGTGTCATGAGCGTCGATGGCAACTTTAAGGGTTCGAAAAACTGGGTGCAGCTAAATCTGTTGTTCTGGTTAATATTGCTTTAAAAGGTGCAAATGCACCCGGGCATTGTTCTGTCCAACTTAATATTCTGTTCTTCTTCATAAAATCAGTTATTTGTGTCACTGCACTGCTGACCATTGAACAATCTTCTGATAGGAGCTGCTTAGTTGCAAAAAATCGAAGCACTTATTTCTTCGAGATTGATCGAAGAAATTCCTAGATGGCCTTGTTCTTTGCGTTCCGTGGGGTTAACCTTCCATGACCGAAGTAATGTAGCAAGAACGTCATCTCTCCTTTCATGAATTCAGTTTTGTTTAAGTTTATTACCAGTTTTGCCACTTTTAGTCATTCAATGGTTCGGCTATCCTACGACGTGATGTTTCCTGGATGACTGAAGATCACTAAAACAACCAAATAGACTGCACAGTGTATTAACGCAGCCACAACTCTGTTCATGAGTCTTTGGAATGTGACGGGTGTATCATTATGGTTTGATATAGCTCATTACGGTATACAAACACAGAAATTTCTTTCGCTGTCTCTGGTAAAGTTACCTGCCAATAAACACGCAGGAATTCTAACTCGGTGATTTTACTAACTTGTCCAACTTTCTCAACACAATTCTCCAATCACTGTGTTGCATATATGTCCAATTCTGTTGCAGTGTTGGCCTTCCAACAATCCACGCAAAATCGTTGAGTCACGCCCGGTTTGGGAACTGAGATGATCAGTGAACTCCACTCTCACTGGCATTAATCAATGTTATCCTCGTTGAACATGCCTTCATCTCATTCAAGACCAATCTTACTTTGAAGCAATTAACCCGATTGGAGTGTTCTTTTATCGGAACATCATTCCTTGTGCATTAGTCCTCCCCTTTGATTCCTACATACGTACTCATACGGCAGTAACAGACCTTTCAATTGAGTTCTTTGTTCCTGCGACAGATAGTTTATTAACCTATCTCATTCCTCAAAGATTTATTCATTTTTTCAAATATTATTTTGAGGCACAACAAAATCAATAATATCTGAATTTAATTCCTCTCTCTGAGGGGCAGTAACTAAAACCTGTTTCTCCAGTTCTTGCTTCCCTGGATAATACGGTTTCAACATGCTCTCGTCACATTCAATACACAGTAGGTTTTTTTTCCTGTTTTGCATCTTTATTACACAGTTCAGCTGACTCAATTTTTCTCAATTTGGTAGGAGCCAATAAAACTGGTTTTGAAAAGAGCTCATATGACTGGTAATAACAGTAATACACATCGCTCGGGAAAACGTCCGATCACAGTGCTTTCATCTGCAACCTGCTTCACTGTTGGTTGTATCCTCTTTCTTTGTTGCTTAACTAACTCCCCTATACGATTTAATCCAGCTTTCACATACGATACGTAATCCAAGTGTGAGATCCATTACTTTGGTCCTGTCAATTTCTCTTTAATTAATTCAAAAGGGCCTCTCACTTCATGTCAGAATATTAACTCGAAGGTTGCAAACTGAGTAGCGTCAATTGGGGCATCTCGAATGGCACATGATACAAATGAGATACTTTTCTCTCAATTATTCAGGTAATCCTGACAGTATGCTCGCAACATGGTCTACAATGTCTGACGGTACCTTTCTAAAGCTCCCTGGGATTCATTGTTAATACAAACTTAATTTAAACTGCTCTGTACCAAAGCTATCCATGACCTCCTTTTAACAGCCTTGCAGTAAAATCTCGCAGTAAAATTAGACCCTTGATACAATTGAATCTATCTGGGTAGCCCATAGCATGTGTACTAAGTTCCCTTACTCCTCTACCAACCTTTTGCCTTGATACTCCGTAATAGAACTGCCTCCATTATGGTTAGCAAATATTGATTCCCACTGTCAGTTCTCAGCACGGGATCTACGCAATCAATAAAACCCGAGTGAAATGTTCTTCAAATGCGGGATTTTGAACAGAGGCTCTGATCATTGTATCGTCTCTGGCTAAACTGCCATTTGGCATGTCTGACACGTATGGCAAAAAAGTAACCACATCCTTGTGCATCCTAGCCCAATGAAAATATTTTTGTCACTGGGCTTGAGTATTTCATACCTCTAGGTGACCTTCTACAGGTAGGTCAGGTGGTGCCGGTAATACCTCCACTGCAAATCCTACCGGTTACACAATCTGGTCCACTTCTGCCTATTTCACCGCTGCACTAACCTGCCCTGGTTTCCATTTCCGTCTAAGGATTTTATCTCTTCGATAATTACCGTCAGGAATATCCTCTGTCACATTTTCAGAATATGAATGCAAGATATCTGACTCTCTGCCTGTTCAGGTTTGTGCCTCGCTATTACATCAAACAGGGTGTTCACGATCTGAACCGCAATTCATTCATCTGTCTTTTTAGTTGTTGCTCGTGCAGTGACTTCTGATATAGGATCTGGTTAATACACAATCTCGGAAATTACCAGTTTACTTCTGTTTTATCTCCTCGGTTTCTTGGTCTTTCTTTGGCTTCTCCACATAAAGGGGATTCACTCCCACCTTGAACCTTGCTATCTCATTACCAAGAACAAACTGCATTCCTGGAACTCACACTCTATCAACCCCTCCCATTTTAAACTCCCCAGTCTTCAGTTGACAGGCTAATCTGATGTTACATATGGAACACTAAATTTCTGTCCATCTATCACATAAATTTGCATACGCTTGAGGAACAAATCAGAAGGAGTGCAAATTCGCTCATCCCTTACTAATACCCACAGTTTCGATCCGGTGTCTCTCAAAATCAAAGTCATCGTCCCTCTGTTCGTTCTCACTAGACTTTACCCACAGAAGTGAGTTCTTTATAAAGATCAAATACTAACTCCATATCCACCCACTGTTGAAGCTGTGCACTCTCCTGCATCTCCTCTGCTCTTTTTTTGGCGTTTTCTTTACTGATTCAGTAATGACACCGCTTAGTTTCTTATGCCACATTTTTCCCCAACAGCTATTGGTGCTGATACTCAATGAGAGTTCGAAGCAAGCATATTATCGCTTTTTGTTTGGTTCACTTCCATTGTGATACATTGCAGCGGTAATGTATCTTTTTTCTCCGTTTGCAGGATGCTGCCAGATCCAGCCATACCCGTCGCAAAAGAAGCTGTCTGGAAGCGGAAGGTAGGGTCAAAGTACAGACATTTGTGAAAAATGCAGAACTGATTTGCGAGACACAAATCTTCGTGAAACGCTGCGGTGAGAACAGTGCAAATTTTGCAAGATGGTGCGAGGACGTGCCATGATTTCCGAGTTATAAGCACTTTAAAGGTTGGAATGGAAAGGTCACATCAGCAGTGGCTTGAAACGAGTCACCCTATCACCATATCAACGTCATCAGACACTGTTTCCACCGTTTGTTCCCCATTTGAGTGACGTTTCAACCAACGTCTTATTCTTGTGGCGAACATCACGGAATCAGCATCACTATTTTGAGATGATCTGCAGTTTCTCAGACAGCGACTGTGGAGATCAATGCACTGGGATGGGAAGGGGTTTGAAGGAGGGATCGCCTTAGAGGCAGACAATTTGTTACACTGATCCGGGCCTTGTTGAATACCGGCCAACACAGGCTCGGATTTGAAGAACAGGAAAGTGAATGGTGATATTCTGGGGTCCGGAATGATGGGCAAATTAGCAATACGGGACAATAAGAAAGATAAAGGGTGACAGGGATCTCCATTCATGGCTCCTATTGCTGAAAGGCCAAGTTCAATAATAGAGCCTCATTCACAGAGTGCAAGAGGAATACAGCACAGGAACTGGCTCTTCGAACCATTTCTTCCATGCCAGCATAGTTTACCAAATGGAAACAATTCCCTTTGCCTGTATTTGGTCCATAGCACATTAATTTAATGCCAGATGCTGCATTGATTAAGAAAGGGTTTAAAGTTTTGTGACAGGCTGCGGCTCTTAAATATTTCGTATTCTCCACAAGAACTGGCAGTGAATTAGTTCAGACTTACTTCACACTGCGTGTGACGTCTATGAACGAAACTCAGGAGGAAAGTCGCCACTTTCATTGAAATGTCCAACTATACCTGCGTATTCAATCTTAGCACAGACCTGCAGCAGCTGCGAACAAAGCCACAAAGGTGAGATTAATGTAAGAACAACTCTCTGATCAACCGTACAGAGCAAATATCACGCTGGCTTCCCAGGATGTGGAGAGCAGTGGGCAGGAGTCGATGTTCTCAACTTTTAAACATTCAATGAACATGCTTGCAATCTCTTTTTGGAGCTGTGTCAATTTTGGAGCTTTGGGCCTATAAGGGGATTGTTTCAATGGAGCGACTTTTCTAATTTTGACATGACGCATGATCAGTACCCTGCTTATTCCCATATATCTCTGTAAGCGATTGTTGCAACTCTTGCATTTCATTTTTGTTTTCATCTGGATGGTAAATTAACAATTTTGCCCAATTTTCAAGAACTTCCTCGTTTGAGTCATGTCAAGTTCAGAACTATCTGGATTGGGCCCTGTCGTCTCAGTTGTAACAAGTGCCACATTGTCCTTTTGCTTTCGTTCCGGAAAGAAAAACGGTTTGAACATATTCATGTGACACATTGTGAGAGCTGGACTTCTTTGAGGGCATTATAGCCGCGGTGGACAATGGAGAATCAGCGCATGTGGTGCATCTGTATCACCAGGTGACATTGATCAAGAAGATACACAAAAGGCTGCTGCAAACGAAAAACGGGCATGGTATCATTGGTAATGTAGTACCATGTGTAGATGATTGGCTCATGAAAAGAAATCAATAAGTGTAGAGCAAAAGTTATTTTTGGGGTTGGCAACCAACGGCTACTGGTTTGCCACAGGGACCAGTGTTGGAATCACAATTGTTCCGATTGATATCGATGATTTGAAATTGGGAGGCAAGTGTACGTTTTCAGTTTTCACATATGACACGACAACGAGTGATACAGCAAAGACCACAGACGTATATAGAGAGGTTAAGAAAGTGGGCAAGAGTGAGGCAGGTGCAGTACAGTGCTGGTAAATATGAAGTCATCCATTTTGAAAGAACAATAGCAGTATATGCTATTATTTAAATGGTGAAAAACGGCAGCAGGCTGCATTGCCGAGGGTCCCGGTTGTTCTTGTGCACGCATCCCAGCAGGTTGATTTGCAGTTTCAGCAGGGAATCAAGAAAGGAAATGCACGATTGTCCTTAACTGCGAGAGGGATCGA
>NC_057717.1:49997469-50014413 GCF_004010195.1 Chiloscyllium plagiosum | reverse complement strand
GTTTTTCAGGGAACTCCTTAGCATACAATGGGAACTGAATACACAACTTGCACAATTTCATTATTTTTGAACTTCCTAAATCCAGCACTATTAACTCTACAGAGTCCAAGTACATGATCAGGGAAAAAAATATGGAAAAAGGTCATTCACTCGAAAAAAATAGGTTTGGATAATTTCGGAAAAGGAAAAGATTCAAAATGTGCATGCAAAAGATGTGCGCGAATGTAACTCATTTGTGGAGTGACGTTTTAGATGGGCCCAAAAAAGGCAGGGAATATTAATATGGACGCGTGAGCATGACGAAAGCCATTGGCGGTGAGTGAGGGGAGAAGTGATGGGTGAACAGGACTCTGTGTAGTTTGGTTCTAGGCAGCAGAGTTGTGGATGAGCTGAAGAGGGTTGTGTGGAATGTCGTTGGGACGAGTATTGGAATAAGTGAGTCTGCACTGTAACCGACGTACATGAATGTTGCAGTCGCAGAGGAACAGAGACATTGACAGTGGTTGGTGACGTAATCGTGTTCAAATTACGTGGTTGTGCTAATCGAATTCAAATGTGATCAGAACCTCATATCTGTGTGAAGTAGAAAACCGAGCTCTGCGACTTAATGGTTCAGGTTCAGTCATCGACTCAGAGCCGGACCAAAATCCCACTTAGCACTGACAAGATTGAGAAGCTCAGATGGAACTTGGATCCCATTATGAGGCAGAAAGATAAGTGGACTTATCATGGCACATCTTTTCAGTAGTTAAATCATTTATTTGACGGTTGGGATAAGAATGGAACTATTTTGATAATGATATAACTTCCACTACCTTGATTGTCAAAATAACCGAAAAGCAGGGAGAAAATACAGTCGACATCACTCACTGATTATTTATCGGCTGCATTTTCTACATGTGAGTAAAGGTAATGTGCTCCAGATACTACATCATGAATCGCCTGTTCACTTTCGTTCAATAATTCAGTTAATGACGGACATGCTATGAATACATTCGAGAGAAAATGTACTTAATTCATGCCAGTCATGCATGAACCTTTTCATGAGGAAAGTCGACTTCGTTTATACGGGAGTTTAGAAGAGATGGAGGGGCAATGATTGAAGTTTGTAAATGTCTCCGCTGTCCGTAACACTGTGTCGATGAATGTGAGTTTTCATCTTGCGAAGATTCCAGCTACACTTTTATAATGTATGGCTCATCCGTTTTATTTCAATGACGAAAAGTTCCATATTTCCTGGGTTTTTTTCATTGCTTATGGAGGTTTTGTGTCTTTTGTTTCTGAACAGACAAACACACGCGTCATAATGACCAGTCTCTGAAACTTGCTCCTGATTTGATGAGATCATAGCTGACCTGACAATAACGTTCAATCCGCATTCCTGCCTGTTCTTCATAACCTTTCACTCCTTTGTCGAAGGACAAGCGATTGACCAATGCCTTAAAAATATGAATGGGTAATTCCTCCACTATCTTTCCAGGCACAAAATTGGAAAACATCGCTGCATTCAGGAAGAAGAAAGTAATCGCGATTTGCAATGGAAACGCCTGATATTTAGACAGGGATTTAAATTTATACGTAAATGGGACCTTTTTCTCCAGATTTAGTCCGTCAAGGTCCCACGGAATTGGAGTAAGACATTAACAGATAGCTGCAGAATTAATCCATTCAGACCACTAAGTCGGCTCTCTAACATTCAATAATATCGTGTCTGATTTTATAAAAGAATCATAGAGCAGTGAATAATAAAGCCATTCGACTAATCCCTTGACACTACCTCCCTAATCCCACTCCCGATCCTTATCACCATAGCCACCTGTCGAAGCAAAGTTGGAATAAACGTGGTGAACTGAACGACGATTCCCACCTCAGTTGCGGGTATGTTAATCACTGCATTCTCAAATACATCTCTTTATCTTATCCTCATAGTCCTTCATTCCCGTTGTACTTGAACGTTTGTCCACTCTCAAGATTGAATATAATTCCAGACAAAGCTTGGAAAACTCTTTATTCCACTGTTCTCTGGCAGAAGATTCTTCATTGTCTGTGTCATAAATGCGATCATATAATCTGGAGATATTTTCTCCAGACACAGAATCTCCCCCAAGGGGAAATCATCTTTTGATAACTATCTGACAAGCGCACAAATAATCTTATATTTCTCTTCCTTATGTTGGTCTTCTCATACTTTTACAAACTTCAATGAATACCTGCTCAAACTGTCAAGTCCGACTCATGTGAAAGCACCTCAACATCCTCGATAACCTTTCTGAAACTTCACTGGCATACATCCTGTGCATTTTAAATTGCTAGGATCTATTTCGTTACATAAGACGACCATAACTGTTCAGAGTGTGGCAGCAGTGGTCAGAGAGAGACTGATATACTTATGACATGATATGAATGCACCACTGCTTTGAATTAATGACAAACAATGCATTTCCATGTCGAAGTACCGACGGAACTTAGAAGCAAGTATTTTTCGTGTGATTCAAACTCGAGGACACCAAACTACTTGATGCAGCGGTTTCTGAAGCATTTTCTCAATTGAACGGCATCGAGTTCTTCTGTTCTTATTCGCACATAATTTTCCTTTAGCCAACTTATTGTCCAAAAACTTCATCTGTTACATGCCATCATCGACATCGAGTAAAATCATCAATCTGTTGGTGCCGCTATTCATTTTTGTGTCACTTGTAAACATGAAGTTAGTTCAATCACTTCCATCACCTCCGTCGTTCCATTAGAAACGATCCCTCTGGAATTCTCCAGTGAAAGGGCGCCCAATGTGGAAATGCTACCTTGAACATATTATTCTATCCATTGATTAGATAATAATTGCGGCCGATGCACTTCAATGAGTTCAACACTTAAACATCCTCAGCTGGTGCAGGAATCCAAATCACACAACGGGCATCATTCTTTACTGAGAATCCGATTTCCAGCCAACTGAGCTTATGAAATCACTGGAGCCCTGGATTTTACAGCTTTGCACTCAAAATTTATATTCAAGCCTGCTTACAATAACAGATGAAACTTCCTTATTACTTACTAAATCTGTACAAAGATGGCTTAAAATTCTCACATGAGAACATTTGGATCCTGCTGCTTTTAATGTCACTGTGGGCTCTTATAAATTCTATGCAATTATTCGTGAATAATTTACCATTTAATCACATAATTTTGTATTTGTCATAACTCTTTAACTCACATGGTCGATCAATAACCTATATGCATGTTCTGACGCGATTTCTTTCTCAACTGTCCATTTTTCATTATTACTAACTTCAAGCAGTTCCTTACGAGTTCCGTTTTCTACGTGCACTGCAACAAATCACTAAACTTACAGTGTCAGCACTTTCAAAACCAACAAGCACGTCCATCCTGAGGACCACGGCAAGAGATCATTAACTCAGCAAATGCCATCTTTCCTAATGCAACTAATCACTGTATATAACTTATGGCTTGGAAAACGGCACTCACCTCCCATAAACGAATTGACAAGAAAAGAAAACAGCGCTGAAAATGTGTTGCTGGAAAAGCGCAGCAGATCAGGCAGCATCCAAGAAACAGGAGAATCGACGTTTCGGGCATAAGCCCTTCCTGAAGAAGGGCTTATGCCCGAAACGTCGATTCTCCTGTTCCTTGGATGCTGCCTGACCTGCTGCGCTTTTCCAACAACACATTTTCAGCTCTGATCTCCAGCATCTGCAGCCCTCACTTTCTCCTCGAAGAAAAGAAAACAAATTCCTTAATTGACTGAATCTACTGGAAATTTTTCGACAGCCCTTAATTAAGACAGAAACAATATCCTCACATGCCCCAGGCATCATGACGATCAACATTCCGAAACATTATTGAACAACATACAGGGATATTCCCACTTCTACCTTGGAATTTAGGGTTCATGGAACTTCAAGGGAACGGTGACTTTTGAGGCCGTGGACATCAACGTCTTCACCGTCATGTGAGACTCCATGTTTGTTGAACAGGATGGCGCACCTTTGAAAGCACTGCTTTTCGGAGGACATTTGTATTACACTGCACTTCTGGATTTTCGCTAAATTGAAAAGATTTCCTTGAAAATTTAAAGGACGTTGGCTACCACATTTCCTCCTCCTCACTTCTAAAAGAAAGTTTGTCCCCGTCGCATTGTTTGCTCAATTTGACAGTTAACTTCCAGATCTTCATTGAATCTATTTAACAGTTGTACAACAATGCAAGAAACCATTCGCAGCATCTCCCCTAAATCTCCATGAGAGAAGGACATCAACTGCTGCGCATGCACGGGATGCCATCTCGGTAATTATTGGAAACATCACCTGCTCTATCTTCCCTGTCTTCTACTCATCTTCTGTTCTGAAGAAACATGACCAGTTTCTCCTCTCAACCTGCAAAATGGGCAGTTCGTTTCTCCAAAGAAGTGGTTGGCAGCGTAGCTCGCACCATTTTCTCCAGATCAGCAGTTCTAATGTCTGAAAAAGGTTGTCCGTGAAGCAAAGAACCAGGTTCAAGGGCGCAATGCGCAGGCGCACACACACACACACACGCACACACACACACACACACACACACAGATGAAAAAACACACTTTCGACAGAGAATTCGATGCACACGAAAATGAAAGTGATTTTGATAGGATGGTAACGTCAGAGGGAAGGGACTCATGTAATGTTTCTTTGTCGTTCATAATAGTTAAAGTTTCCAGTCGATTTACTCGTGGGTGGTAGTGTCGTGAGAAGAGAATTGGAACATTCGTGTCTGGACTCAACAAAGAGAACAAAGAAGATTTCGTCAGCAGCTGGAGTGAGAACAAAGTTGAAATTTGGGATAATATACACCAGGAAGCGAAAAGGATCGAGGCTGACTACAATATGGCGATTAAAATAAAGTCACTTGAGAGCAATAACACTGATCGCGTTTTGAACAGTTTGGTTCCTCTTCAGACAATGGAGTTGGACTTGCTTGATAAAAAAAATGGGGTTTGCGGGACGAAATGATGGCACTTGTATCCATTTTTACAGAGTTTTAGTAACGACGTTATTAAGCTAGTTCCGCATCTTTATTGAATTAATAGTCAGATGAAGTAACTTACCAGGAAGACCAACAATAGCGAGGATTGGATAGTAACCAGCTTGCATCACCCAAAGTACAAACCTTACCCGCACTGCTAACGATGGTAAACCTTGAGAAAGATTGTAAATACCTAAAGACAAACTTCGATCCATAGCTTTAAAATTCCAGTCTGTTGCTGTCAGATTCTGGTCTTTCAGTCCCTCTCTGTGCAGCTGATTATTCCTTATCATGTCGCATGTGATACTGCCGCTGATGTTTTGGGGGGAAAACAGCGATAGGCGTCTCGTATTAATAGACGATGGAATCCTTCTGAGAGAATTAGCATCCGTGGAGACTGACATTAATCACCGCCATTGTACAGAAAATTTTCAGTTAACCCTTTTCAATTTAAAACCTTTCTATTGTGACAATGATGCTCCTTTAACAAGGTTATGTTGTCCTTAGCTTTTTCTTTACTGAGGGGCCATAAAGGCAAAAGTTCGGATATGACTGGAATACCCTTTAATTTGTTTTTAAAAAGCTCGAGTGCAATAAAAGAGGAGTGGTCAGGTCGACCAGTGCAAGCTTTTGTTCTTTTTCGTTCTATCAAGTGTTTTGTTTGCAGCTGCTGATCAAGTTTTACATGCAAACACAGAGAAGGTGCTGATTCCCCAAAGAAGCAGTTTCATGCTATTCCACGCTCTCTCCCTCTCCAATCTCTCTCTCTCTCTCTGATATCTCTCCTGGAAGAATCTGTTTTTCCTTTTTTCTTTTGCCAAAGTTGTATTTTGGAACTGTTGCAATTATGTAACCGTATCATTAAGTTGTGATAAATTAGAATGGGTGTTTAGAAAGATTAAATCATTCTTGAACATTTAATAAGAACAGGGAGGGGAAAAAGAGAAGGGGGTTTAGCACTGCTAATCAGAGAGGGGACCACAGCTACATAAGTTACCTTTGTCGAGGAGGGTCTGCCTACTGAGTAAGTATGGGTGGAAATTAGGCACAGTAATGGAGCAGTTACCTTAGTAGGGGTTAGATGAATACAGGCAGGCGAGGAAGGAGCTCAAAAATGGTCTGAGGAGAGCCAGGATAGTGCACGAAAAAGGCTTGGCAGGAAGGATTAGTGAGAATCCAAAGGCATTTTACACGCATGTGAGAAATAAGAGAATGATCAAAGAAAGAGTAGCGGCGATCAGGGATAGCATAGGGAACTTGCATATAGAGTTTGAGGAGGTAGGAGAAGCCATAAATGATTTTTTTTGCTTCTGTCTTTACTAAAGAAAAGGACCTTGTAGTGAATGAAACCATTGAGGAGCAGGTAAGCATGCTGGAACAGATAGTGATTAAGGAAGGTGATGTGTTGAACATTTTGACAAACATTAAGATTGACAAGTCGCCAGGGCCAGACCAGATTTGTCCTCGGCTGCTTTGGGAAGCGAGAAATGTGATTGCTTCGCCACTTACGAAGATCTTTGTATCCTTGCTCTCCACCGGAGTGGTACCTGAGGACTGGAGCAAAGCAAATGTTTCATTTCTTCTCTTCAAGAAATGAAACAGGGAAATCCCCAGCAATTGGAGACCAGTCAGTCTCACGCCTGTCGTCTGCAAGGCGTTAGAAATGATTCTGAGGGATAGGATTCATGAATTTCTGAAAGAGCATGGCTTGATGAAAGGCAGTCAGCACGGCTTTGTGATGGTCAGGTCATGCCTCACAAATCTTATTGAATTATTTGTGGATGTTACGAGACAAGTTGATGTGGGTCGAGCGATGGATGTTGTGTATATGGACTTCCGTAAGGCATTTGATAAGGTTCCCCATGGTAGGGTCATTCAGAAGGTCAGGAGGAATGGGACACAGGGAAATTTAGTTGTCTAGATTCAGAATTGGCTGGTCAACAGACGACAGTGAGTGGTAGTGGAAGGAACATATTCTGCCTGGAAGACAGTTGTGAGTGGTGTTCCACAGGGCTCTGTTCTTGGGCCTCTACTCTTTGTAAGTTTTATTAATGACTTGGATGAGGAGATTGAAGGATGGGTTAGCGAGTTTGCAGACGACACAAAGGTTGGAAGTGTCGTTGACAGGACAGAGGACTGCAGTGTGACATTTACAGGATCCAGAGATGGGCTGAGAGGTGGCAGATGGAGTTCAACCTGGATAAATACGAAGTGATGCATTTTGGAAGATCGAACTTGAAAGTTGAGTACAGGATTAAAGACAGGATTCTTGGCAGTGTGGAGGAACAGCGGGATCTTGGTGTGCAGGTACATAAATCCCTTAAAATTGCCTCCCAGGTGGACAGGATTGTTAAGAAAACAAATGGTGTTTTGGCTGTCATTAACTGGGGAATTGAGTTAAGAGCCGTAAGGTCTTGTTGCAGCTTTTTAAAACTTTGGTTAGACCGCACTTGGAATACTGTGTCCAGTTCTGGTCGCCCTATTATAGGAAAGATGTAGATGTTTTGGAGAGGGCTCAGAGGAGGTTTACCAGGATGCTGCCTGCAATGGAGGGTTTATCTTACGAAGAGAGGTTGACTGAGCTTGGACATTTTTCATTGGTAAAAAGAAGGAAGCGAGGGGACCTATTTGAGGTGTCCAAGATAATGAGAGGCAGAGACAGAGTTGATAGTCAGAAACTTTTTCCCAGGGCACAAATTGTTAACACGAGGCGTTAGAGTTTTAAGACGTTTGGTGGAAAGTATAGAGGGAATGTCAGAGGCGGGTTCTTTACGCAGAGAATTGTGGGAGCATGGAATGCGGTGCCAGCAGTAGTTGTGGAAGCGAGGTCATTGGGGATATTTAAGAGACTACTGGACATCCATATGGTCACAGAAATTTAAGGGTTCGTACATTAGGTTTACCTTACATGAGGATCAATGGTCGGCACAACATCGTGAGCTGAAGGGCCTGTTCTGTGCTGTGCTGTTCTATGTTCTATGTTCTAAGTCGTAGCTCTTGTTCGTGTTTCATTCAGTAGTCTGTAAATGTATTCTGTTTTGACTAAAACTGAGTGGTTAGCTCGCTGCATCACTCTTGGAACATACAAAGTACATCTGCTTAAAATAGGTATTGCCTGACCTACATTCTTAACAAGTATTCTGTGAGTCTGGCCTGGTCTATAACCCAATGAAGTGAAAATATTTTTAATCAATCTGGTTAAAATGTATTCGGATTGATCATGGAAATATTTATGGAAAAAGCAGACGGATTGTCGATAATCAGTCCATCCTACATAAATATGAAGATCTACCAGAAGTGTGGAGTGTTGGAAATATCCATCTCTCTGTGGGAAAGGAGAATATGTAAACAGTATAACCACGTCCACAAACGTTTATATCTGTCGAATATTTTGGAAACACGTCGACTCCAAAATGTCGGGAAATAAGTTGTTGCTTTGAAATTATATATTTATGAGGTATAATGAGTCCAGATCTGTGAATGAAAAATTATGCCTCATTCACTCAATTCATTGGCTTAAGTTCAGATCATAATATATTCATGTCTATTTACTGACCTGAGTAGAAAACAGGTAATCCGATTGATAATACAGAAGTGATAATCTGGACATGTCATGGAATACGAGATTAACAATTGGAGGGAGTGTGGGAAGAAGGCTTCTGTGATGATATTCCGGAGACATCAGTTTTTGTCTCTGTCACATAGACTTTGGGGGACGCATTGGCTCAGTGATTAGCACTACTGCCTCACAGCGCCATGGATCTGCTTGAAGACCAGCCTCTGACGACTGTCTGCGTGGAGTATGCATATTCTTCCCATGTCCTCGTTTTCTCCATGACCTCGTTTCACTCCCGCAAGCCAAAACCGTCCTGAATACGTGGCTTGGCCATGATAAATTGCCCATAGTGTCAAGGAACATAAAGGTTAGACAAGGGACATATAGGGTTACAAGGGTGGTGCGGGGGTGAATCTGAGTGGGATGCTTTTCATAGAGTAGTTGTGGACTTCAGAGAGTCACCGTCAGTTGATCTAAATGGCCTGTTTCCACACTGTGGAGAATCGATGCTTCATGCTGCTTAGAGTCCAGGATATCTCAGGTGTGTGGATTGAGAACAGATAATATCAAATAAATGCTTCAGATTTAAACAGGGAGAAGGAACACACTGACTTGATGTGCTTTTTTCATCTTTAGACACTTAAGGCCATAGAATTGTCAAAATGCAGTCAGCGTAGAGGAGTTTACAGACATGTAGATAACAAAATTCCAGAAGTAATTTCCAGAATTCATATATAGTTATTTGGTCCTCATCTATAATATTGAATCTCCATCTCTTGCTGATCGTTCTCACCGGATTATTTTCTCCAATTTCTAATTCACATCATTGTTTGCTATTGTTTCCTGCTTCTGCACTCCATGTCTGTTTCCATGCTTTTAACCAGGAACAAATCCATTGACCAAAGTCAGTTGTTAATTATTCAGTTGTTAACAAATTACATTCCTTTTTATCACAGGAAATATTTTTCCACAGCGCGTTCTCAATACCTTTCGTCCATGACCGAAGAGTATCGTGGAAGGTGCTGATATAGATGCAGGAGAAAGTGAGGTCTGCAGATGCTGGAGATCAGAGATGGAAATGTGTTGCTGGAAAAGCGCAGCAGGTCAGGCAGCATCTCGGAAACAGGAGAATCGAGTTTCGGGCATTCGCCCTTCTTCAGGAATAGATGCAGTCAAGAGAATGTTGGATTATCATTAGAGAGGAAACAATGTGTATGTATATGGGAGGAACCCAGGAAAATATTAATAGGTAATGATCAGTTGGACAGCTTGTCCACACAAGATAGACTGAAGGGCCTGCATCTGAGTTATAGTAATTTCTAGCTTTTATGACACTTATTTGATAGTATAGCCACCTGAATAGACAGCCTTGCTTGATGTAGGGTGCACGGGGTTCACCTGTTAGTAATCTTTTCCACAGTAGACAAGTCCCCATGACCTGATGACAGGCATCATAGAATGCTGAAGAAGACAATTGGTAAAATTATTGCAGTCCAACGCAAAACAGGTATATCATGTTTTGTCTAAGGGGACGTGCCAGAGGCCTGGACACGAAGAACATTTTTTTCACATTTTTAACAGGAATTATTCGTGAAATTACAGGCCACCATGTCTTACGATAATAGCAGGTAAATTATTGTAGAAATTTCTTAAATATAGGAGTTATTCACATTTAAAATAGAAGAACGAATATATTTAGAATACTCTCACAACGCCAGGTTATAGTCCAATAAGTTTATTTGGAAGCAGAGGTGTTCACAAGCTTTAATTATTTTACATGAAAAGCTTAGCAACAATGTAGGGATGTTCAATGTATCAACTCTGTTGCACGATACTGCAATCCTGTGCGATACGTTCTGTGTCTAATGATCCTCTTGGAAAACCACCTCATGAAGGAGCAAGGCGTTGAAAGCTAATGTTTCCAAATAAACATGCTGGACTGTAACTTGGTGTTGCTTGATATTTAACTTTGTCTCCCCCAGTCCAACACCTGCACCTCCAACTCATTATTAGAAATAGACAGCTAGCCTTGGGCAGAGAAATTCGTATCTCACAAACTAGATTGCATTTTTTTTAGCAAGTGACAAAGATGATTAACGAGCCACTGTGTACTTTTGGAGGACGTTTGACAAAGTATCTCACGTCAGGCCGATGTATAATCTGAGGGTACCTGCGATCTACTGTGAGATACATGCATGGATTCAGAAAAGGCTGAGCCATAGATGACTGAAAGTACAATGGAACAATTATTTTCAGGCTGGAAAAGTTGACAAGTATGTTACATAAGGATTAGTGCTGGGACACCTGTAAATGGTTTGGGTGAGAATTCAGGTATCATGTTTAGTAAGCTTGCCATTAACATAAAGATTGTGGGAGCTTAGGACTGTCACGATGATTGCCAAGGACGCAGCAGAGCGTCAAAAGGCTCTGCGTGGAGAAACTACTGATGGAGGTAATGTAATTGAGAAATCTAACGGTAGATGATGGTATCGGTTAATTGCATCAAACCTGTTATCAACAGACAAAGAGATGTTGGCTCAGAGGTCCGCTGTTTCCGGGAAGTGGCAATAGACTGAGGTAAGGTCGTCACAAATGCATATGGCATGCCTGTCTTTATTAGTGCAGCACACGCGAGAAAACTTGGCGAGTACTGTTGCATACTTATAGACCTTTAGTTCGGCCATATTTAGAATATTGTTTCCAGTTCTTGACGTCACACGATGAGAGGGATGTGGAGGTTCTGGTGAGGCTACATAGCTGACTTATCAGGATGTTGTTCCATAAGCAATATATTACTTATGTGGTTAGATTTGGAAAAATAAACTTGATTGCATTGAATTGAAATTTGGAGGACCACGGGCAATCCATGAAGTGCTCAGAACATTATGAGAGCATTGGTTGAATGAATAATTTGAGTTTTTTCATCCCAAGTTCGAAATATCAATTTCTTGTGAACACAGGCACAGTGGTTAGCACTGCTGCCTCACAGCGCCTGAGACCCGGGATCAATTCCCGCCTCAGGCGACTGACTGTGTGGAGTTTGCACATTCTCCCCGTGTCTGCGTGAGTTTCCTCCGGGTGCTCCGGTTTCCTCCCACAATCCAAAGATGTGCAGGTCAGGTGAATTGACCATGTTAAATTGTCCGTAGTGTTAGGTAATGGGTAAATATAGTGGTATGGTGGGTTGCGCTTCGGCGAGTCGGTGTGGACTTGTTGGGCTGAAGGGCCTGTTTCCACACTGTAATGTAATGTAATGTAATGTAATGTAATCTAATCTAATCTAATCTAATCTAATCTAAGAGAACGCTTAAGTTGAAAGGAGATGAGAGAGGTGAGTGTCTGGAAAGCACATCCAGAGCAGTGAAGAAGGCGGAAACAATGGCCACGTTTCCGAGGCATCTTGCCAGATATATGAACAGGCAGGGAATAGAGTGAGACGGAGCACATAGAGGCAAAGTAAGTTTTGTCCCAAAAGGCATTTTGTATCAGGGAAGTCATGGGAATTCCTGTTCCTGTGCTGTATAGTTCTCAGCTCTTTAACCAAGAAATTACAATGTTGAGAAAGCTCAACGCATGCAGCAGGTAAATGCGGTGCTTTCTCTTTAAGGCAGCTCTTTTCATCTTGCACTCAATTTTCAGCTGAGTAACTTCACAGTACAACTTCTGTTGATGTCAATCCCACATAGCCATATCTGGGTGTTTCTGCTTTGTATTCCTACAAGTAGAACGGATATATTTTCCCACTTTCACATCTCATAATTAGGCGTAATCTACGTTTCCAAATCTTCTTTCTGACCATATCCATCGCTTTACTTTCTTATGAATTGGGTACAAACGTCATACGTTCTCCTTATAAAATCTACCACTTAGGCCTTTTCCCCATACATATACATACAATTGAAACCGTGCTTTTTTAAAAAAAATCTCAATGTTTCGTTCTTATCAGTCATTAAGAGGAACCATATTCGTCTCTAAAGAATATGCTAAGTTTCTCCAGTAATTTATTGTCTAATACTTAGTAATTATAGTATTACGACACCGGTTAACCTTGTGCTAATTTAAACTGGACACACTGGAAATCTCACCTCCTGCCATAATCTGCTAAATTTCGAGGGGCAAAGAAGGATCCCAAATATAACTATTTGAAGAAAATAATAATAATGTTATTGTTTAAGTCCAAAAGTGAACTTTAGACAACAACGTGATACAACCCCTTTCTCTTAAACCTTCTTTTTTTGCCATTATACAATAATGGTATGAAAGTTCACTCTTACATTTATGACAAATCTATTTACAAACCCAGTTGTCATCTTCCGTGTCGAACCTCCTCTGTAAGTTCCTGTAGGTCATCTTCTGCACAGTTTTCTGAAAGCCAGGTACCTTTTAGAGAGATATTCTGATGGCGGTCTGTTGGTGTTTGGCTGCACCTTCCTATTCTAAAAGTATGACATTTTTTCTTTTCTTCAAAACCTTCATGGCAAATTTGAGAATCATCTTCAAATCCCAAAATCTCTTTCGAAATTTGAAGAGCCACTTCTCTAAACTGTAATTGAATCAACCACAAGTCATGGAAAGTTAAGAAAATATCTCACCTACGTTCCATTTAAATATCTGGGGCATTAACCTTCAATGCAAATATACACAAATCTGTCCAAAGCACAGACCGAATCTGTCTAAACGTATTGAAATCACGAATCCAAGGCCACACTGTTCAAATCCTGGTGATGAACCCCCAAAACGCCGGACTGACTCATTGGTTTGATGTAACACAAGAGAATAAAATTCAAATTCGGTTTGATTTTGGATTCTGGGGTATAATTTTAACTGATTGCGCGAATTGGCATTTGTTGTATACCATGACAATGCTACTCCAGGTATTTGTTTCGCAACTAAATGTTTATATTGTTAAATCTTTCAGTACACTCTGTGAAAGCCAGAACTTTCAGCTCCATTAACGTTACAGGTCATGTCTACAACTTCGTAACACCTCCACCTAAAGAAAAAATGAACCACAAAGGTGAAAAGGTGGCTTCTTTTTTTGTATTCCTTAACCACATTCCATGACAGACATACAATACTATAATCTTGCGACTCACAGCATTTAGGATTTGTAAATGAAATATCTGCAACATGAGACTAAATGAAACATTCTCATATTCTTGTTTTTAAAGCGTTCCAAGAATGGCAGGGGATTGGGATCCATCAACAGAACCGTCTCTGACATATTGATCATGACGTGCACATTAAAATGTTGCAAGGCCAATGCCAAGCACAATTGTTATTTTTCGATCGTGGAGTATTTCCTCTGGAAAAGTAACCAACTGGCAGTTCAATTCCATCATTACCTTCCTGTAGCAATACCACTCTAATCCCTGTGTCAAGAACGTCGATGGCAACTTGAATCGTCGAAAAGTTGGGTGCAGCTAAAACTGGTGTTCTGGTGAATATTGCTTTTAAAGGTGCAAATGCACGCGGGCATTATTCTGTCCAACTTAATGTTATGTTCTTCTTCATAAAATCAGATATTTGTGTCACTGCACTGCTGACCGTTGAACAATCTTCTGATAGGAGTTGCTTAGCTGCAAAAAATCGAAGCACTTCTTTCTTCGAGATTGATCGAAGGAATTCCTAGATGGCCTTGTTCTTTGCGTTCCGTGGGGTTAACCTTCCATGACCGAAGTAATATAGCAAGAACGTCATCTCTCCTTTCATGAATTCAGTTTTGTTTAAGTTTAGTACCAGTTTTGCCACTTTTAGTCATTCAATGGTTCGGCTATCTGTACGACGTGATGTTTCCTGGACTTTCTAAAGATCACTAAAACAACCAAATAGACTGCACAGTGTATTAATGCAGCCACAACTCTGTTCATGATTCTTTGGAATGTGACGGGTGTATCATTGTGGTTTGATATAGCCCATTACGGTATACAAACACAGAAATTTCTTTCGCTCTCTCTGGTAAAGTTACCTGCCAATAAACACGCAGGAAGTCTAACTCGGTGATTTTACTAACTTGTCCAACTTTCTCAACACAATTCTCCAATCACTGTGTTGCATATATGTCCAATTCTGTTGCAGTATTGACCTTCCAACAATCCACCCAAAATCGTTGAGTCACGTCCGGTTTGGGAACTGAGATGATCAGTGAACTCCACTCTCACTGGCATTATTCAATGTTATCCTCGTTGAACATGCCTTCATCTCATTCAAGACCAATCTTACTTTGAAGCAATTAACCCGATTGGAGTGTTCTTTTATCGGAACATCATTCCTTGTGCATTCGTCCTCCCCTTTGATTCCTACATACGTACTCATACGGCAGTAACAGACCTTTCAATAGAGTTCTTTGTTCCTGCAACAGATAGTTTATTAACCTATCTCATTCCTCAAAGATTTATTCATTTTTTCAAATATTATTTTGAGGCACAACAAAATCAACAATATCTGAATTTAATTCCTCTCTCTGAGGGGCAGTAGTTAAAACCTGTTTCTCCAGTTCTTGCTTCCCTGGATAATACGGTTTCAACATGCTCTCGTCACATTCAATACACAGTGGGTTTTTTTTTTCCTGTTTTGCATCTTTATTACACAGTTCAGCTGACTCAATTTTTCTCACTTTGGTAGGAGCCAATAAAACTGGCTTTGAAAAGAGCTCCTATGACTGGTAATAACAGTAATACACCATCGCTCGGGAAAACGTCCGATCACAGTGCTTTCATCTGCAACCTGCTTCACTGTTGGTTGTATCCTCTTTCTTTGTTGCTTAACTAACTCCCCTACACGATTTAATCCAGCTTTCACATACGATACGTAATCCAAGTGTGAGATCCATTACTTTGGTCCTGTCAATTTCTCTTTAATTAATTCAAAAGGGCCTCTCACTTCATGTCAGAATATTAACTCGAAGGTTGCAAACTGAGTAGCGTCAATTGGGGCATCTCGAATGGGAAATGATACAAATGAGATACTTTTATCTCAATTACTCAGGTAATCCTGACAGTATGCTCTCAACATGGTCTACAATGTCTGACGCTACCTTTCTAAAGCTCCCTGGGATTCATTGTTAATACAAACTTGATTTAAACTGCTCTGTACCAAAGCTATCCATGACCTCCTTTTAACAGCCTCGCAGTAAAATCTCGCAGTAAAATTAGACCCTTGGTACAATTGAATCTATCTGGGTAGCCCATAGCGTGTGAACTAAGTTCCTTTACTCCTCTACCAACCTTTTGCCTTGATACTCCGTAATAGAACTGCCTCCATTATGGTTAGCAAATATTGGTTCCCACTGTCAGTTCTCAGCAGGGGATCTACGCAATCAATAAAACCCGAGTGAAATGTTCTTCAAATGCGGGATTTTGAACAGAGCCTCTGATCATTGTATCGTCTCTGGCTAAACTGTCATTTGGCATGTCTGACACGTATGGCAAAAAGTAACCACATCCTTGTGCATCCCAGCCCAATGAAAAGATTTTTGTCCCTGGGCTTGAGTATTTCATACCTCTAGGTGACCTTCTACAGGTAGGTCCGGTGGTGCCCGTAACACCTCCACTCCAAATCCTACCGGTTACACAATCTGGTCCACTTCTGCCTATTTCACCGCTGCACGAACCTGCCCTGGTTTCCATTTCCGTCTAAGGATTTTATCTCTTCGATAATTGCCGTCAGGAATATCCTCTGTCACATTTTCAGAATATGAATGCAAGATATCTGACTCTCTGCCTGTTCAGGTTTGTGCCTCGCTATTACATCAAACAGGGTGTCCACGATCTGAACCGCAATTCATTCATCTGTCTTTTTCGTTGTTGCTCGTGCAGTGACTTCTGATATTGGATCTGGTTAATACACAATCTCGGAAATTACCAGTTTACTTCTGTTTTATCTCCTCGGTTTCTTGGTCTTTCTTTGGCTTCTCCACATAAAGGGGATTCACTCCCACCTTGAACCTTGCTATCTCATTACCAAGAACAAACTGCATTCCTGGAACTCACACTCTATCAACCCCTCCCATTTTAAACTCCCCAGTCTTCAGTTGACAGGCTAATCTGATGTTACATATGGAACACTAAATTTCTGTCCATCTATCACATAAATTTGCATACGCTTGAGGAACAAATCAGAAGGAGTGCAAATTCGCTCATCCCTTACTAGTACCCACAGTTTCGATCCGGAATCTCTCAAAATCAAAGTCATCGTCCCTCTGTTCGTTCTCACTAGACTTTACCCACAGAAGTGAGTTCTTTATAAAGATCAAGTACTAACTCCATATCCACCCACTGTTGAAGCTGTGCACTCTCCTGCATCTCCTCTGCTCTTTTTTTTTGGCGTTTTCTTTACTGATTCAGTAATGACACCGCTTAGCTTCTTATGCCACA
>NC_057717.1:49978264-49996969 GCF_004010195.1 Chiloscyllium plagiosum | reverse complement strand
CACACACACACCAGTCAACATTCCAGGAAGACTCGAGTGGATGCATGGAATTCGATTCGAGAGAGCAACGTCTCAGAGGGAACCATGCTCCTTGTGGGACTTGTGGGGTTCCCCGGGCTTGTGGCTGGATCCTGGGGCAGGAATATTCTACAAGTGCACATTAACCTTGAAGTTTTTGTACTTCTCGCGGTCGCTGTTAGTTTCATTAAGCAGTGTTGTGCGCGCTTTGTCGCACTTCTGCTCTCCATCCCATGGTCAGAATCCCCCTGCGCTGGCAGTGGTGCTGAGCCTTCGATCCCATCCCAAACAGCGGTGACACCTCATATTCTGGGGTCTACCTTTCCGATTCCGAACCTCCACCTCCAGACAAGCTCCTGGCTCTCGCTATTTTGCCCCGTTTGCTGATGATCCTCACCTGCTTCTTTGATTGTTAAAAGAAAATGGAGGTTTGTGGAAGCCATTTTCTTGGCCGTGGTTACCGTCCTGGTTAAGAAACCATTTTTCTTAAGTGCCCCTTACGCCAGTAGACAATTTCCTTGGCATGTTAGCTCTGCCTTTCTCAAAACCCACTCGCATGGCTCTCATTTTATGTAATGTTAATGTTCAAGGCGCCAGAGTTTGCCTCCTCAATGTTTCCTCACTGTGATGTATTGCTATAGCATGTAGCTTAGTTGCTGAAGCGTGCTTCACCCCGTCAATTACTCAACCATATGTTGGTAATGTATGCTGTTGATCTAATTTAGGACATCTGTCCTACATTTGTTGCAAATCCCTGCAACAAACGTGAGGTGATAACCTTCACTCCTGTCCACTTGTGTAATGTATGAAACCAATAAGGGATTACCCCGAGAGCTGACCTCTGAATCGGTACCTTCTTTAACCATCCTGAAACGTTGTAATTAATGGTCAGCCTGTGTCTCAGCCCATGTCTGTTTTTCTTTATAATCTTGCAACTTTCTGCTGTACTTCGAGTTCTGCCGAGCTTTACTTGGCACGGTGGTCTCCAAATGATGCAACATGTAAAAACCTGTTAATGTTCAAGTGCTACCTCCGTAAATTTTCTTCCACAGGGACAAAAGTCAAATCACATTTTGTGTGCGTACTGCCGAATTGATTCGATCAAACATTTTCGGTATATGATCCAACAAATTGATAGTGCCGAATTTGTGACCACATTTTCTCTTTCTTTAAATCATTAACATGCGTCTTCGAAGTGACAGGTGCCTTACCTAATCATTGGAGTGAAACTTCATTGCAGGTCCTGGAATTGAGAAAAAAGATCCAAATTCCAATCCGTGGCTGAGCATTTCAGTGACTCACCAAAGGTTAAGCCTGTACAATTTGTTGCAGTCAATGTATTCAGTCCAACATCGCTCACTCTTCCGTGTCTGTGATAAATCGCACTGTTGTGATAAATCTGCCCTCAGTGTCTTCTTAATTGACTCTACATCTACTTAGCATGTGTTCGTGTTGTGGCTGAATGTGAATGTACGTTTATTACTGTGTTGAATCATAGTGACTCGGCATTTGCTGAGTGCATTGCTCCCTGCATGTCTCTGTGTTGCTGTGTGTAATTTTGCTTGCATATTTATATATGGGTTGAAAGGTGGGTAAATGTTTGCATGTATGGTAAAGTAGCTTTGCTTGTGAGTGTAAATATGCGTTTCATATTTATAGATGTTCCAATCTTTGCACGTATCAGTGTCTTCTTTTTGCAATATGTAACTCATTTTTTTTTCTGTGTGAGAGAACTTGTTTCCGCTGTGACAATTGCTATGGTATCACAATAGCGATCGGTTGGCCGGTACTCTTATCCACTGTATTTCTCTGCCTATGCATGTGGAATTGTGTTTGCACGTGCATCTTTATATTTGTGTCGATGTGCGTGACGACATCGATGTCCTTTTAGATGTTTTCATATTTATGTGCCTTTTTTTACGTATATTTATATATATATCACTGTAAGATTGTGAGGCTTTGCATCGGTGTGCTATTGGCCAGAGTTATTGACTGTGTGATTGTCTTCTGGTGTTTGAGTATCTGCAGGTCAGCTGGTATAATTATGTGTGGAACAATAAGATTGTGTGCTTTTATCTGAATGCTAATTCGCACGTCTGCAAACATACTGAAGTGTCTGTATTTTATCGCATTTTTCTTTGTGTTTGTGAATGAAAAAGAAGGAGACACCCGAAGTAGGTGAGTCTTTCTCCTTCTGTAATTGCAAAACTGTCGAATTACAACGTATTGCTATCCGCAAATGTATGCCACTGTGTCCTAACAGGAATTAAAATCATCAACATCAGGCTCGACGAATACTCAATTCAAGACAATTGTACCGTAAGCAAAGTACTTAGCAATTTCACTCAAAAACAGCAACTTCAGCTGCACAAAACTAAACAATAACGTTATCCAATTGGTCAATGCAATAAACCAAAAAGGTTTTATTTTCAGCATAATTCGTGCAAGAAAGGAGGATACACAATCACAGTCAAGATATAAATGAAATAAAATAAACACGAATCAGACCCTATTATTTGGCAGGTTTCCACGTTGCGCCGTTCTGTAGGCATTAATAATTACTTCCTGAATGGTTTTCTGAAGGTATTTTTACAGTGCACCCAGTAAAAAGGACATAATTCATGCATCATAATTTTCTATTCTCTGAAACTCTAAGACCCGTTCGTGGGATGTTAGACAGGGAGACTTCAAAACTGCATGCTGTACAGACAACAAAGAATTGTTCTTCTCAGAGGAATAGTGCAAAATCCATTTAGAAGTCTGCCGACTTACTGAGAGACTAAGTATTTTCTCTGTGAGGTTCCCACTACTGTTCACCATCTGATTTGTCCTTTATTATGACGTCTTGTCCAGACTTTGCTGGAACCAATTCCTGCATAGGATCTTTTGATCGAAAAACAACCCACATTGAACGTCAAGCATGAACTCCCGAATATAGAAAAGCCTGTTTGTTATTTTTTTTTCCTTTTAACACTTGCTGTTGCACATCGTCTAAATCTCAAATTTAGCTTGTAGTTACTGAGGTTCGGAGGCACGAGGAGATGCTGCAAGTGTATAGTATTCTATTGCGAATATGCTTGCAGTATTGCGGTAGTTCTGGTTACCACATTGTAGGCTGGATGTGGAAACTTTGGAAATGATTCGGAGGAGATTTACCAGGATGTTGTCTGGTGTAGACGGACGGTGTTACGAGGAAACGCTGAGAATTAGGCTGCTTCTGTTCTGTAGAAGACGTTTGAGATGTGACTCAATTGAGACGTATAAGATAATCAAAAGGTTATATCGGGTGGAGGGTGAGAGCCTTCTTCATGGAATGGCGATGCCTAGAATGAGGGGTGTAGATATAACTTGTGTGTTGTTAGATATTGCACAGATGTCAGAGGTTCTTTCTTTACTCAGAGAGTACTAAGAGCGTGAAAGATCTGCAACAGTAAGATACTGGCCAGCTTTAAGGGCATTTAAATGATCATTGGAGAAACATGGATGAAAATGGGATAGTACATTTAAAATGGACTTCAGATTAGCTTTACAGGTCGCTGCAGCATCGGCAGTCGAAGGGCCTGTCATCTATGTTCTACGTGCTAACCCAAGAAAGATAAGGAGCAGAAGTAGACCAAGTGGCCCCCTCGAGCCTGATTCACAATTCAATAATATCGCAGTTGATCTTTCCGGGGTTCTAATCAACTTCCCTGCCCGGTCGCAAAAAGCCTGAATTTCTGAATTGTTCAAATATCGATCTAACTTTGTCTTACATGCATACAATTTGATGGACTCAACTGATTCAGATGCATGGAAATTTACAGATTCTCAATCCTTTGGGTAATTAATCACTTCTTCAACACAGTCGCAAATATTCATCCCTTTATTTTGAAGACATATCACTTCGTGGAAATCACCTCTCTGCTTCTACATTAAGTATTGCCCTATTCCCTTCATAATTTTAGATGTGGCGATAAGACTTCCCCATTGTTCTAAATTCCAATGAGTATCGTTTCAGCGAATCAGGCTGCGCTCAGAATCCAACGCTCTTGACTCCAAAATCAATTTAGTGGAACTCATCCACGTCCTGTACAGTGCTATTACATTATTTCTCATGTAAGAAAAATATGTATAATTCTCCAGGTGAGGTCTGATCTGCATGTGATAAAGCGACAGCATAACTTGCAGGGTTTTGTTTGGAAATCGCTCCCTCTTGCAGTTAAGGACAATCGTACATTTCCTTTTCTTGATTCCCTACTGAAACTGCAAATCAACCTGCTGGGATGCGTGCACAAGAACAACCGGGACCCTTGGCAACGCAGCATGCTGCAGTTTTTCACCATTTAAATAATAGCATATGCTGCTATTATTCTTTCAAAAAGGATGACTTCATATTTACCAGCACTGTACTGCACCTGCCTCACTCTTGCCAACTTTCTTAACCTCCCTATATACGTCTGTGGTCTTTGCTGTACCACTCATCGTGGTGTCATATGTGAACACTGACAACATACACTTGCCTCCCAATTTCAAATAATCGATATCAATCGGAACAATTGTGATTCCAACACTGGTCCCTGAGGCAAACCAGTAGCCATTGTTTGCCAACCCCAAAGATAACCATTGCTCTACACCTATTGCTTTCTTTTCATGAGCCAATCATCTACACATGGTACTACATTACCAATGATACCATGCCCGTTTTTCTGTTGCAGCAGCCTTTTGCGTATCTTCTTGATTAATGTCACCTGGTGATACAGATGCACCACATGCGCTGATTCTCCCTTGTCCACCGTGGCCATAATGCCCTCAAAGAAGTCCAGCTCTCACAATGTGTCACATGAATATGTCCAAACCGTTTTTCTTTCCGGAACGAAAGCAAAAGGATAATGTGGCACTTGTTACAACTGAGATGACAGGGCCCAATACAGATAGTTCTGAATTTGACATTACTCAAACGAGAAAGTTCTTGAAAATTGGGCAAAATTGTTAATTTACCATCCAGATGAAAACAAAAATGAAATGAAAGAGTTGCAACAATCGCTTACAGAGATATTTGGGAATAAGCAGGGTACTGATCATGCGTCATGTCTAAATTAGAAAAGTCGTTCCATTGAAGCAATCCCCTTATAGGCCCAAACCTCCAAAATGGACACAGCTCCAGAAAGAGATTGTAAGCATGTTCATTGAATGTTTAAAAGTTGAGAACATCGACTCCTGCCCACTGCTCTCCACATCCTGGGAAACCAGCGTGATATTTGCTCTGTACGGTTGATCAGAGAGTTGTTCTTACATTAATTTCACCTTTGTGGCTTTGTTCACAGCTGCTGCAGGTCTGTGCCAAGATTGAATACGCAGGTATAGTTGGACGTTTCAATGAAAATGGTGACTTTCCTCCTCAGTTTCGTTCATAGACGTCACACGCAGTGTGAAGAAAGTCTGAACTAATTCACTGCCGGTTCTTGTGTAGAATACGGAGTATGTAAGAGCCGCAGCCTGTCACCAAACTTTAAACCCTTTCTTAATGAATGCAGCATCTGGCATTAAATTAACGTGCTATGGACCAAGTGCAGGCAAATGGAATTGTTTCCATTTGGTAAACTATGCTGGCATGGACGAAATGGTCCGTAGAGCCAGTTCCTGTGCTGTATTCCTCTTGCACTCTGTGAATGAGGCTCTATTATTGAACTTGGCCTTTCAGCAGTCGGTGCCATGAATGGAGATCCCTGTCACCCTTTCTCTTTCTTATTGTCCCATCCTGCTAAGTTGCCCATCATCCCGAACCCCAGAACATCACCATTCACTTTTCTGTTCTTCAAATCCGAGCCTGTGTTGGCCGGTATTCAACAAGGCCCGGATCAGTGTAACAAATTGTCTGCCTCTAAGGCGATCCCTCCTTCAACCCCCTTCCCATCCCAGTGCATTGATCTCCACAGTCGCTGTCTGAGAAACTGCAGATCATGTCAAAATAGTGACGCTGATTCCGTGATGTTCACCACAAGAATAAGACGTTGGTTGAAACGTCACTCAAATGGGTAACAAACGGTGGAAACAGTGTCTGATGACGTTGATACCACAGATGAAGGTGATGGGGTGACTCGTTTCAAGCCACTCCTGATGTGACCTTTCCATTTCAACCTTTAAATTGCTTATTACTCGGAAATCATGACATGTCCTCGCACCATCCTGCAAAATTTGCACTGTTTTCACCGCAGCGTTATACGAAGACTTGTGTCTTGCAAATCAGTTCTGCATTTTTCACAACTGTCTGTACTTTGACCCTGACTTCCGCTTCCAGACAGCTTGTTTTGCGACGGGTATGGCTGGATCTGGCAGCATCCTGCAAATGGAAAAAAATACATTACTGCTGCAATGTATCACAATGGAAGTGAACCAAACAAAAAGCGATAATATGTTTGCTTTGAACTCTCATTGCGTATCAGCACGAATAGCTGTTGGGGAACAATGTGGCATAAGAAGCTAAGGGGTGTGATTACTGAATCAGGAAAGAAAACGCCAAAAAAAAAAAAGCAGAGGAGATGCAGGAGAGTGCACAGCCTCAACAGTGGGTGGGTATGGAGTTAGTACTTGATCTTTATAAAGAACTCGCTTCTGTGGGTAAAGTCTATTGAGAACGAACGGGGCCCGATGACTTTGATTTTGAGAGATGCAGGATCGAAACTGTAGCTGCTTGTAAGGGATGAGCGAATTTGCACTCTTTCTGATTTGTTCCTCGAGGGTATGCAAATTTATGTGATAGATGGACAGAAATTTAGTGTTCCATATGTAACATCAGATTAGCCTGTCAATTGAAGACTGGGGAGTTTAAAATGGGAGGGGTTGATAGAGTGTGAGTTCCAGGAATGCAGTTTGTTCTTGGTAATGAGATAGCAAGGTTCAAGGTGGGAGTGACTCCCCTTTATGTGGAGAAGCCAAAGAAAGACCAAGAAACCGAGGAGATAAAACAGAAGTAAACTGGTAATTTCCCAGATTGTGTATGAACCAGATCCAATATCAGAAGTCACTGCACGAGCAACAACTAAAAAGACAGATGAATGAATTGCGGTTCAGACCGTGGACACCCTGTTTGATGTAATAGCGAGGCACAAACCTGAACAGGCAGAGAGTCAGATATCTTGCATTCATATTCTGAAAATGAGACAGAGGATATTCCTGACGGTAATTATCGAAGAGATAAAATCCTTAGACGGAAATGGAAACCAGGTTCGGTTAGTGCAGCGGTGAAATAGGCAGAAGTGAACCAGATTGTGTAACCGGTAGGATTTGGAGTGGAGGTGTTATGGGCACCACCTGACCTATCTGTAGAAGGTCACCTAGAGGTATGAAATACTCAAACCCAGGGACAAAAATATTTTCATTGGGCTAGGATGTGGTTACTTTTTGCCATACGTGTCAGACATGCCAAATGGCAGTTTAGCCAGAGACGATACAATGATCAGCGCCTCTGTTCAAAACCCGCATTTGAAGAACATTTCTCTCGGGTTTTATTGATTGCGTAGATCCCCTGCTGAGCAACAACTAAAAAGACAGATGAATGAATTGCGGTTCAGATCGTGGACACCCTGTTTGATGTAATAGCGAGGCACAAACCTGAACAGGCAGAGAGTCAGATATCTTGCATTCATATTCTGAAAATGTGACAGAGGATATTCCTGACGGCAATTATCGAAGAGATAAAATCCTTAGACGGAAATGGAAACCAGAGCAGGTTAGTGCAGCGGTGAAATAGGCAGAAGTGGACCAGATTGTGTAACAGGTAGGATTTGGAGTGGAGGTGTTACAGGCACCACCTGACCTACCTGTAGAATGTCACCTGGAGGTATGAAATACTCAAGCCCAGGGACAAAAATGTTTTCATTGGGCTGGGATGCATAAGGATGTGGTTACTTTTTGCCATACGTGTCAGACATGCCAAATGGCAGTTTAGCCAGAGACGATACAATGATCAGCGCCTCTTTTCAAAATCCCACATTTGAAGAACATTTCACTCGGGTTTTATTGATTGCGTAGATCCCCTGCTGAGAACTGACAGTGGGAACCAATATTTGCTAACCATAATGCAGGCAGTTCTATTACGGAGTATCAAGGCAAAAGGTTGGTAGAGGAGTACGGGAACTTAGTTCACACGCTATGGGCTACCCAGATTGATTCAATTGTACCAAGGGTCTAATTTTACTGCGAGATTTTACTGAGAGGCTGTTAAAAGGAGGTCATGGATAGCTTTGGTACAGAGCAGTTTAAATCAAGTTTGTATCAACAATGAATCCCAGGGAGCTTTAGAAAGGTCGTGTCAGATATTGTAAACCATGTTGAGAGCATACTGTCAGGATTACCTGAATAATTGAGATAAACGTATCTCATTTGTATCATTTGCCATTCGAAATGCCCCAATTGACGCTAGTCAGTTTGCAACCTTCGAGTTAATATTCTGACATGAAGTGAGAGGCCCTTTTAAATTAATTAAAGAGAAATTGACAGGACCAAAGTAATGGATCTCACACTTGGATTACGTATCGTATGTGAGAGCTGTATAAAATCGTGTAGGGGAGTTAGTTAAGCATCAAAGAAAGAGGATACAACCAACAATGAAGCAGGTTGCAGATGAAAGCACTGTGACTCGGACGTTTTCCCGAGCGATGGTGTATTACTGTTATTACCAGTCATAGGAGCTCTTTTCAAAGCCAGTTTTATTGGCTCCTACCAAATTGAGAAAAATTGAGTCAGCTGAACTGTGTAATAAAGATGCAAAACAGGAAAAAACCCACTGTGTATTGAATGTGACGAGAGCATGTTGAAACCGTATTATCCAGGGAAGCAAGAACTGGAGAAACAGGTTTTAGTGACTGCCCCTCAGAGAGAGGAATTAAATTCAGATATTTTTGATTTTGTTGTGCCTCAAAATAATATTTGAAAAAATGAATAAATCTTTGAGGAAGGAGATAGGTTAATAAACTATCTGTCGCAGGAACAAAGAACTCAATTGAAAGGTTTGTTACTGTAGTAAGAGGACATATGTAGGAATCAAAGGGGAGGACGAATCTTATTGCACAAGGAATGATGTTCCGATAAAAGAACACTCCAATCGGGTGAATTGCTTCAAAGTAAGATTGGTCTTGAATGAGATGAAGGCATGTTCAACGAGGATAACATTGAATAATGCCAGTGAGAGTGGAGTTCACTGATCATCTCAGTTCCCAAACCGGATGTGACTCAACTATTTTGCGTGGATTGTTGGAAGGTCAACACTGCAACAGAATTGGACATATATGCAACACAGTGATTGGAGAATTGTGTTGAGAAAGTTGGACAAGTTAGTAAAATCACCGAGTTAGACTTCCTGCGTGTTTATTGGCAGGTAACTTTACCAGAGACAGTGAAATAACTTTCTGTGTTTGTATACCGTAATGGGCTATATCAAACCACAATGATACTCCCGTCACATTCTAAAGACTCATGAACAGAGTTGTGGCTGCGTTAATACACTGTGCAGTCTATTTGGTTGTTTTAGTGATCTTTAGTAAGTCCAGGAAACATCACGTCGTACAGATAGCCAAACCATTGAATGACTAAAAGTGGCAAAACTGGTACTAAACTTAAACAAAACTGACTTCATGAAAGGAGAGATGACGTTCTTGCTACATTACTTCGGGCATGGAAGGTTAACCCCACGGAACGCAAAGAACAAGGTCATCTAGGAATTTCTTCGATCAATCTCGAAGAAAGAAGTGTTTCGATTTTTTGCAGCTAAGCAGCTCCTATCAGAAGATTGTTCAACGGTCAGCAGTGCAGTGACACAACTAACTGATTTTATGAAGAAGAACATATCATTAAGGTGGACAGAACAATGCCCGGGTGCATTTGCACCTTTAAAAGCAATATTCACCAGAACACCAGTTTTAGCTGCACCCAACTTTTCGACCCATTAAAGTTGCCATCGACGTTCATGACACAGGGATTAGAGTGATATTGCTACAGGAAGGTAATGATGGAATTGAACTGTCAGTTGATTACTTTTCCAGAGGAAATACTCCACGATCGAAAACTAACAATTGTGCTTGGCATTAGCCTTGTAACATTTTAATGTGCACGTCATGAACAATACGTCAGAGACGGTTCTGTTGATGGATCATAATCCCCTGCTTGGAACGCTTTAAAAACAAGAACATGAGAATGTTTCATTTGAGTCTCATGTTGCAGATATTTCATTTACAAATTCTAAATACTGTGAGTCGCAAGAATACAAGTATTGTATGTCTGTCATGGGAATGTGGTTAAGGAATACAAAAAACGAAGCCACATTTTCACCATTGTGGTTCATTTTTTCTTTAGGTGGAGGTGTTACGAAGTTGTAGACATGACCTGTAACGTTAATGGAGCTGAAAGTTCTGGCTTGCACAGAGTGTACTGAAAGATTTAACAATGTAAACATTTGGTTTTGAAACAAATACCTGGAGTAGCATTGTCATGGTATACAACAAATGCCAATTCGCGCAATCAGTTTAGATTATACCCCAGAATTCAAAATCAAACCGAATTTGAATTTTATTCTCTTGTGTTACATCAAACCAATGAGTCAGTCCGGTGTTTTGGGGGTTCATCACCAGGATTTGAACAGTGTGGCCTTGGATTCGTGATTTGAATACGTTTAGACAGATTCAGTCTGTGCTTTGGACAGATTTGTGTATATTTGCCTTGAAGGTTAATGCCCCAGATATTTAAATGGAACGTAGGTGAGATATTTTCTTAACTTTCCAAGACTTGTGGTTGATTCAGTTAAAGTTTAGAGAAGTGGCTCTTCATATTTCGAAAGAGGTTTTGGGATTTGAAGATGATTCTCAGATTTGCCATGAAGGTTTTGAAGAAAAGAAAAAAATGTCATACTTTTAGAATAGGAAGGTGCAGCCAAACACCAACAGACTGCCATCAGAATATCTCTCTGAAAGGTACCTGGCTTTCAGAAAACTGTGTAGCATACCGAAGATGATCTATAGGAACTTACAGAGGAGGTTCGACACGGAAGATGACAACTGGGTTTGTAAATAGATTTGTCATAAATGTAAGAGTGAACTTTCATACCATTATTGTATAATGGCAAAAAAAGAAGGTTTAAGAGAAAGGGGTTGTATCACGTTGTTGTCTAAAGTTCACTTTTGGACTTAAACAATAACATTATTATTATTTTCTTCAAATAGTTATATTTGGGATCCTTCTTTGCCCCTCGAAATTTAGCAGATTATGGCAGGAGGTGAGATTTCCAGTGTGTCCAGTTTAAATTAGCACAAGGTTTAACCCGTGTCGTAATACTATAATTACTAAGTATTAGACAATAAATTACTGGAGAAACTTAGCATATTCTTTAGAGATGAATATGGTTCCTCTTAATGACTGATAAGAACCGAAACATTGAGATTTATTTTTTAAAAGCACGGTTTCAATTGTATGTATATGTATGGGGAAAAGGCCTAAGTGGTAGATTATATAAGGAGAACGTATGACGTTTGTACCCAAATAATAAGAAAGTAAAGCGATAGATATGGTCAGAAAGAAGATGTGGAAACGTAGATGACGCCTAATTATGAGATGTGAAAGCGAGAAAATATATCCGTCTACTTGTAGCAATACAAAGCAGAAACACCCAGATATGGCTATGTGGGATTGACATCAACAGAAGTTGTACTGTGAAGTTACTCAGCTGAAAATTGAGTGCAAGATGAAAAGAGCTGTCTTAAAGAGAAAGCACCGCATTTACCTGCTGCATGCGTTGAGCTTTCTCAACATTGTAATTTCATGGTTAATGAGCAGAGAACTATACAGCACAGGAACAGGAATTCCCATGACTTCCCTGATAAAAAATGCCTTTTGGGACAAAACTCTATGTGCTCCGTCTCACTCCATTCCCTGCCTGTTCATATATCTGGCAAGATGCCTCCGAAACGTGGCCATTGTTTCCGCCTTCGTCACTGCTCTGGACGTGCTTTCCAGACACTCGCCTCTCTCATCTCCTTTCAACTTAAGCGTTCTCTTAGATTAGATTACATTACATTACATTACATTACAGTGTGGAAACAGGCCCTTCAGCCCAACAAGTCCACACCGACCCACCGAAGCGCAACCCACCCATACCCCTATATTTACCCATTACCTAACACTACGGGCAATTTAACATGGTCAAATCACCTGACCTGCACATCTTTGGATTGTGGGAGGAAAGCGGAGCACCCGGAGGAAACCCACGCAGACACGGGGAGAATGTGCAAACTCCACACAGTCAGTCGCCTGAGGCGGGAATTGATCCCGGGTCTCAGGCGCTGTGAGGCAGCAGTGCGAACCACTGTGCCTGTGTTCACAAGTAATTGATATTTCGAACTTGGGATGAAAAAACTCAAATTATTCATTCAACCTATGCTCTCATAATGTTCTAAGCTCTTCATGGATTGCCCGTGGTCCTCCAAATTTCAATTCAATGCAATCCAGTTTTTTTTTCCAAATCTAACCACATAAGTAATATATTGCTAACTGAACAACATCCTGATAAGTCAGCTATGTAGCCTCACCAAAACCTCCACATCCCTCTCATCGTGTGACGTCAAGAACTGGAAACAATATTCTAAATATGGTCGAACTAAAGGTCTATAAGTATGCAACAGTACTCGCCAAGTTTTCTAGCGTGTGCCGCACTAATAAAGACAGGCATGACATATGCATTTGTGACGACCTTACCTCAGTCTATTGCCACTTCCCGGAAACAGCGGACCTCTGACCCAACATCTCTTTGTCTGTTGATGACAGGTTTGATGAAATTAACCGATACCTTCATCTACCGTTAGATTTCTCAATTACATTACCTCCAACAGTAGTTTCTCCACGCAGAGCCTTTTGACGCTCTGCTGCGTCCTTGGCAATCATCGTGACAGTCCTAAGCTCCCACAATCTTTATGTTAATGGCAAGCTTACTAAACAGGATACCAGAATTCTCACCCAAACTATTTACAGGTGTCCCAGCACTAATCCTTATGTAACAAACTTGTCAACATTTCCAGCCTGAAAATAATTGTTCCATTGTACTTTCAGTCATCTATGGCTCAGCCTTTTCTGAATCCATGCTCGTATCTCACAGGAGATCGCAGGTACCCTCAGATTATACATCGGCCTGACTTGAGATACTTTGTCAAACGTCCTCCAAAAGTACACAGTGGCTCTGTGCTCGTTAATCATCTTTGTCACTTCCTCAAAAAAAATGCAATCTAGTTTGTGAGATACGAATTTCTCTGCCCAACGCTAGCTGTCTATTTCTAATTCTGAGTTGGAGGTGCAGGTGTTGGACTGGGGTAGACAAAGTGAAATATCAAGCAACACCAAGTTACAGTCCAGCAGGTCTATTTGGAAGCATTAGCTTTCAGAGCCTTGCTCCTTCATGAGGTGGTTTTCCAAGAGGATCATTAGACACATAACGAATCGCACAGGATTACAGTATCGTGCAACAGAGTTGATACATTGAACATCCCTACATTGTTGCTAAGCCTTTCATGTAAAATAATTAAAGCTTGTGAACACTTCTGCTTCCAAATACACTTATTAGACTATAACCTGGCGTTGTGTGAGTATTCTAAATATATTCGTTCTTCTATTTTAAATGTGAATAACTCCTATATTTAAGAAATTTCTACAATAATTTCCCTGCTATTATCGTAAGACATGGTGGCCTGTAATTTCACGAATAATTCCTGTTAAAAATGTGAAAAAAATGTTGTTCGTGTCCAGGCCTCTGGCACGTCCCCTGAGACAAAACATGATATACCTGTTTTGCGTTGTACTGTAATAGTTTTACCAATTGTCTTCTTCAGCATTCTATGATGCCTGTCATCAGGTCATGGGGACTTGTCTACTGTGGAAAAGATTACAAAAGCACGGACTTTTTCCAACATCCATGGTAATAGACAGTGGAATGCAGCGCTTTTCAACTGGGAGCTGCCATGCTGGATGTGTGTCAATCCTTCCCTGAGAGTCTGCCCTCAAGTTTCTGAAAGTGTCACTGTACAAGCAGCATTAAGGAGGCTGAGAGAATATAATCTTTCAGCACTCCTAGTCATCTCAACCTTATCTTGGAATGCTCTCCTACATCTTGACACAACACTACGTGTTGTGTCTGAGGAGTTAAGAGTACTTCCATTTCTGTGAATTAATGCTCACCATTCCCACAGTACAAAGATGTGGGGGTTAGGGGATTGTCGATGTTAAGCTAACCATAGTGCGCAGGGAATTATAGGTTAGGTGTCGAAGCCATGGGAGACGCAGGGTTACAGGGATAAGGTAGGGCCGAATGGGCATTTTCTGCACTCTGGGATACTATAATACTGTGCGTTAGCATGTGGATGTGACGTTCAGCTGAATCAACGGAACATTCAGCATGTTCTGTCCTTCAGACGGGGACGTGCACCATCCACTATAACAGTTCACATCCTAACACCGCGATGGACAGATCTGAAGAGTCAGGAATAAAGGTAACTATTTTTAGTCTGTCTGCTTCTCCCATATGCCCCATCGGGCTGGTCAGTCACTCTAATATAAGTTGCAATTTTACATGAAAAGGAACAACTTACGTTTGGAGTGTGAGCTATAAGAAGTTATAAACGTTTGATGAGAAATCTTCGAAATATGTGCTCATGTCGTTTGTTGGTCTGTGTGTAAATATGGTCCTTTGTTAAGAGAGGTGTTTACTCTTTAGGAATGTCATTTACAATGCAACTTGCTGGGTTGACATTTGGCATATTGTGGTGTAATTAAGAAACTTGGCTTGAATCTATACTCAGGAGAATTTTTTGCGTAAGTTGCTTTACGGTTGATGTTGTTACTCCAGAAGCCGTTGTTATCTTTCTACACGTCACAATTGCCCCGAATATTGGATTTGATTGGGATCAGCCTCTGGCAATGATCTTTGAATCCAACCTCTCCATAGTAGTTCTTCATGTTTGGAGGGAGGCATATATTGTACTTCTCTTCAGAGAAGTAAATAGAGAAAAAAACCTGGAAATTATTGTTTTGGTAGGTTTACGTCTGTGGTCAACTAGGTACTGTAAAATGTTCGCAGATATAGGATTTTGGATTGTTTGGAGAAACATTTTTGATTAAGGATTGTTGTTTTTTTTATAAATGGCTTGGATAAAGAAGTGGAAGGTAACCAGACACGTTTACCCAGGAAAAAAGGCTGTCAGGAGAGGTCATACGTTTATGGTCCCGAGAGAAATTAAAGGGATGATATCAGAGGTAGGTTATTTCCGCAAAGAGTTTTTGATGCGTGGACTGCACTTCTAGCTTTGGTAGTAAAGTTAGAGACATTAAGAACATTTAAGCGACTGCTGGTCAAGCACATGCACGGCAGCAATTTCAGAGATGTGTATTTAGGTTGATCTTAGATTAAGATAAATGTTTGTCACAACATTGGGGTCCGAAGGGCCTGCACTGTGCTGCACTGTTCAGTGTTCTATGTTTTGACACTCAGTAGGTTTGACACCTTCCAGGACATTCACTGCATTTGTCTGGCATTAAATCCACAAATATGTATTCCCTCCAATATCATCACAAAGTGATAGCAGTATATACAATCCACGAGCTACAGCTGTGAAGTTGACCGATGGACTGTAGACAGAACCTTCCAAACCGAAGACCACTTCTGCCAAGGACCGCAGGAGATACAGTTAACACCACTCCCTGCAACATCACCTCAAATCACTCACCATTCCTGCTCAGAAATTTATTGTCACTCCGTCACCGACTTTGGGTCAAGAGCCTTGAACTCCCTCTCGGACAGAATAGCACCGATCAAAATTTCTGCAAATGTTCTGGAAGGCAGCTCATCACACCTTCTCCAAGCCAAGTTTGAATGAACGCTGACACAGTCTGCCACAACTACATTTTAATCCATTTTGGAATTAAATCTCGGTGCATGTGGCAATTCCTCCTGCTACAAACACCCACCCATTTCGATATCACTCCCAGTATCAATCTCACCCCAGAGTTGGCATCATGTTCTGCCCTGTGTCCTGAAACTGAAGTAACTGCAACATTGGTGAGAAGTAATTGAAAATTATTGACCAGAATCTTCACTCCATCAGAGAGTAGCAAAGTCACCACATTTATAATTTTCCAATTTTCGTTTAAACACGGGCATCGAGACCATAATTTAGACAATCAATATACTCCATCATTTCCAACATGCAAGAATTTCCAGAGGAGCCGAGGGCTGCAGGTGTATAATTCCTTGGAAGTAGAGCCGAGGACAGATAGGATGGTGAAGGAGGCATTTGGCACAGTTACCTTTATTGTTCAAAACATTGGTACAGGTATTGGGACGTCTTATTGCAGCTGTACAGGACATTGGCGAGGACACTTTTGTAAAACTGTACACACGTTTGGTTGCTCTGTTAGAGGGAGGATGTTGTTAACTTTCACAGGGTGCGGAAAATATTGACAAGGATGTTGCTGGGATTGGGTTTCAGTTATCGGGAGAGACTGAATAGTCTGGGGCTTTTCTCCAAGCGGAGGAACAGAGGCTGAGGGGTGACATTATCAAGGTTTATAAAATCATGAAATACTTGAATCGGGTGAAGAGAAGAATGTTTTAGCAATGGGATCGGAGTCCACACCTAGAGAGCAGAGCCTTAAGATGAAAGGGGAACTATTTGAATAGGTACTGGGACTAATACTTATTAGTTGTAATCCAATGACTCGAATGATGTAATTATTGACGGTTTGGGAAACGTTTATCTGCATGTGAAGAATTTAATTCACTACTGTATGATCACAAGTTTCAGATGAGTGGACCGAAAACTGTGAAGAGGCTCAACTCTTTCTAATGTAGTTTCGGTATGAGCTAACTAGATGGTGAGCCTGATTGGGATATTGAGTTGTCAAGACAAAGTACATTTTTTTTATTTTCTCACGTTTCAAGTCATTTGTAATACCATTGCTTGGTCTCACTGTAGAATGTTTCGAATACATTGAGCAGTAAATATTAAGTTTGACTCAAGAAAACCCTATAAATGATCTGAGTTGTAACTGTCTCGCGCCGAGGATCACGTATGTATGGAATGACCTGCCTGAAGAAGTGGCGGAGGCTGGTACAATTACAAAATTAAAAAGGTACGGAGATGGGTATATGGATTGGAAGTGTTCAGGGCCAAGTGGTCGCAAATGGGACTACAATACATCAGGATATGTGACCGGCGTGGACGAGTTGGAATAAACGGTTTGTTTTCGTGCTAAGTCGCGCAAAATGTGCCTTTTTCTAAACAAATAGTGAACAAATATCGCACAGGTTTGGGAAAATAAATTGGCTTCCAAAGTCGGAATGCCGAAAAGTGTCAAGCAAAGAAAAAATAGTTTTGTTTTGATCTTAATGAGTATTCATTTTGAACATTTTATTTAAAATATAGCATGGACGCTACTGCAAATTTCAGCCAGATAAAATTGCTGCTAAAATCACTGAACACAAATGGGTTTGGGGAGGCGAGGCAGCATTGGAACAAGCAGTGAGAGAGATAGGACCGATGTCTGTTGTGATTAATGCAAGTCTGAAATCCTTTCAACATTATAAAGGAGGTAAGTCGCAGAGCACTGGATGATGTCTTTGAATCAGATTATCGACTGTTCAAGAAAAGTTATTAGAAATCATACATCTACAGACACATTTACTGTCACTATTTTGGTATTAATATTACTGCAAAGTTCACCATTGACCATGACCCTTAGCCTTGTTCCTGCCTACACTCCCCCCGTGTTACATGCCGTCCAGTTCTGTCAGATATCATCGAGTTAAAGCTAGACCATGCGACAAGTTGAGCTCATGAATGGTAATGAGAAATGGACCTGCTCCCATTCAGAGTAATGCAAATAGCTCAAAACATTGTGCTATAGCTTAGAGAACTGATAGTGAGGTGTAACTGTCCTGATGTGCTGCTGACTGTCTGCACAAGTCAGCGTTTTATTAATTGTAAACTGAAGACGCTACACTCACTGTATCTGGATTAAGAGGAAGGGCGAGACCTTCGACTTGAAATCTCTTGGCGTCCTGCTGAGAGTCCTTCACTCTCTGCTCCACCTCTTCTCTCAGCAGCTGTTTCTATTCTGTTCTTGACCTCCTCTCGTGTGGCAACGCGAGATGACTTGCAAAGACGGTGGTCTGAACAGGGAGGTGGACGCCGACACAGCTTCCTTGTGATGATGACACAGGTCATCTCCAAGTGCAGGACTATTCCCTATTGACTTCATCAATATTTCAAATCACAAAGCACTTCTACTGTACAACCCACAATTGGAGACAAACTGGAAAATACTGATTGCAGAGTGGAGCTCCTTCATCACTCCAGGTGTAGGATTTTCGAAGTTAACAGAATATGTTAACACACATGGCAGGAAACCGATGTTTCACACGGTCAGATACCATGGTCAGTGTGTTCTGCAAATGTCTGGTAAATTATTTCTACATCGAAAGTAATCTCAGCAAGATACTATATCAATCATCGATATAAAAACAACAGCAAAAATTATAAAAAATGGAAGAATGCAATCAAGGTTCGACCGTCAATTGGAAAACGGAGAGTCTGTGATTGGGTGGAACAAGGAAATTAAATAAGAAAAGGGATGGTGGTCCAGTGCCAGCAGGAATGGAATGGAGACAATTAAAGAAAG
>NC_057717.1:49977969-49978169 GCF_004010195.1 Chiloscyllium plagiosum | reverse complement strand
TTTGAAAGGATCCAGAAAATATTTACAAGGACTTAGCAAGGGTTGAAGTATTTGAGGGTTTGAGTGCCATTGAATTGAGTCCAGCTTAGAGTTTTGCTGGAGAAGCACAGCAGGTCAGGCAGCATTTGAAGAGGACGAAAATTAAGTTTTGGGCAAAAGTCCTTCCTGATGAAGTCGATTTTCCTGCTCCTCAGATGCTA
>NC_057717.1:49955396-49977469 GCF_004010195.1 Chiloscyllium plagiosum | reverse complement strand
CCTTTTGAATTAATTAAAGAGAAATTGACAGGAACAAAGTAACGGATCTCACACTTAGATTACGTATCGTATGTGAGAGCTGGATTAAATCGTGTAGGGGAGTTAGTTAAGCAACAAAGAAAGAGGATACAACCAACAATGAAGCAGGTTGCAGATGAAAGCACTGTGAAGCGGACGTTTTCCTGAGCGATGGTGTATTACTGTTATTACCAGTCATAGGAGCTCTTTTCAAAGCCAGTTTTATTGGCTCCTACAAAATTGAGAAAAGTTGAGTCAGCTGAACTGTGTAATAAAGATGAAAAACAGGAAAAAAAACCCACTGTGTATTGAATGTGACGAGAGCATGTTGAAACTGTATTATCCAGGGAAGCAAGAACTGGAGAAACAGGTTTTAGTTACTGCCCCTCAGAGAGAGGAATTAAATTCAGATATTGTTGATTTTGTTGTGCCTCAAAATAATATTTAAAAAATGAATAAATCTTTGAGGAATGAGATAGGTTAATAAACTATCTGTCGCAGGAACAAAGAACTCAATTGAAAGGTTTGTTACTGCAGTATGAGGACATATGTAGGAATCAAAGGGGAGGACTAATCTTATTGCACAAGGAACGATTTTGCGTGGATTGTTGGAAGGTCAACACTGCAACAGAATTGGACATATATGCAACACAGTGAGTGGAGAATTGTGTTGAGAAAGTTGGACAAGTTAGTAAAATCACCGAGTTAGACTTCCTGCGTGTTTATTGGCAGGTAACTTTACGAGACAGCGAAACAAATTTCTGTGTTTGTATACCGTAATGGGCTATATCAAACCACAATGATACACCCGTCACATTCTAAAGACTCATGAACAGTGTTGTGGCTGCGTTAATACACTGTGCAGTCTATTTGGTTGTTTTAGTGAGTCTTTAGTAAGTCCAGGAAACATCACGTCGTACAGATAGCCGAACCATTGAATGACTAAAAGTCGCAAAACTGGTACTAAACTTAAACAAAACTGAATTCATGAAAGGAGAGATGACGTTCTTGCTACATTACTTCGGTCGTGGAAGGTTAATCCCACGGAACGCAAAGAACAAGGCCATCTAGGAATTTCTTCGATCAATCTCGAAGAAAGAAGTGCTTCGATTTTTTGCAGCTAAGCAGCTCCTATCAGAAGATTTTTCAACGGTCAGCAGTGGAGTGACACAACTAACTGATTTTATGAAGAAGAACATATCATTAAGGTGGACAGAACAATGCCCGGGTGCATTTGCACCTTTAAAAGCAATATTCACCAGAACACCAGTTTTAGCTGCACCCAACTTTTCGACCCATTAAAGTTGCCATCGACGTTCATGACACAGGGATTCGAGTGATATTGCTACAGGAAGGTAATGATGGAATTGAACTGCCAGTTGGTTACTTTTCCAGAGAAAATACTCCACGATCGAAAAATAACAATTGTGCTTGGCATTGGCCTTGTAACATTTTAATGTGCACGTCATGAACAATATGTCAGAGACGGTTCTGTTGATGGATCACAATCCCCTTCCATTCTTGGAACGCTTTAAAAACAAGAATATGAAATGTTTCATTTGAGTCTCAAGTTGCAGATATTTCATTTACAAATCCTAAATGCTGTGAGTCGCAATAATACAAGTATTGTATGTCTGTCATGGGAATGTGGTTAAGGAATACAAAAAAAGACGCCACATTTTCACCATTGTGGTTCATTTTTTCTCTAGGTGGAGGTGTTACGAAGTTGTAGACATGACCTGTAACATTAATGGAGCTGCAAGTTCTGGCTTGCACAGAGTGTACTGAAAGATTTAACATTGTAAACATTTGGTTTTGAAACAAATACCTGGAGTAGCATTGTCATGGTATACAACAAATGCCAATTCGCGCAATCAGTTTAAATTATACCTCAGAATTCAAAATCAAACCGAATTTGAATTTTATTCTCTTGTGTTACATCAAAGCAATGAGTCAGTCCGGTGTTTTGGAGGTTCATTACCAGGATTTGAACAGTGTGGCCTTGGATTCGTGATTTGAATACGTTTAGACAGATTCAGTCTGTGCTTTGGACAGATTTGTGTATATTTGCCTTGAAGGTTAATGCCCCAGATATTTAAATGGAACGTAGGTGAGATATTTTCTTAACTTTACATGACTTGTGGTTGATTCAATTAAAGTTTAGAGAAGTGGCTCTTCAAATTTCGAAAGAGGTTTTGGGATTTGAAGATGATTTTCAGATTTGCCATGAAGGTTTTGAAGAAAATAAAAAATGTCATACTTTTAGAATAGGAAGGTGCAGCCAAACACCAACAGACTGCCATCAGAATATCTCTCTGAAAGGTACCTGGCTTTCAGAAAACTGTGTAGCAGACCGAAGATGACCTATAGGAACTTACAGAGGAGGTTCGACATGGAAGATGACAACTGGGTTTGTAAATAGATTTGTCATAAATGTAAGAGTGAACTTTCATACCATTATTGTATAATGGCAAAAAAAGAAGGTTTAAGAGAAAGGGGTTGTATCAGATTGTTGTCTAAAGTTCACTTTTGGACTTAAACATGAACATTATTATTATTTTCTTCAAATAGTTATATTTGGGATCCTTCTTTGCCCCTCGAAATTGAGCAGATTATGGCAGGAGGTGAGATTTCCAGTGTGTCCAGGTTAAATTAGCACAAGGTTTAACCCGTGTCGTAATATTATAATTACTAAGTATTAGACAATAAATTACTGGAGAAACTTAGCATATTCTTTAGAGACGAATATGGTTCCTCTTAATGACTGATAAGAACAGAAACATTGAGATTTCTTTTTTAAATCACGGTTTCAATTGTATGTATATGTATGGGGGAAAGGCCTAAGTGGTAGATTATATAAGGAGAACGTATGACGTTTGTACCCAAATCATAAGAAAGTAAAGCGATAGATATGGTCAGAAAGAAGATTTGGAAACGTAGATGACGCCTAATTATGAGATGTGAAAGCGAGAAAATATATCCGTCTACTTGTAGCAATACAAAGCAGAAACACCCAGATATGGCTATGTGGGATTGACATCAACAGAAGTTGTACTGTGAAGTTACTCAGCTGAAAATTGAGTGCAAGATGAAAAGAGCTGCCTTAAAGAGAAAGCAGCGCATTTACCTGCTGCATGCGTTGAGCTTTCTCAACATTGTAATTTCATGGTTAAAGAGCAGAGAACTATACAGCACAGGAACAGGAATTCCCATGACTTCCCTGATACAAAATGCCTTTTGGGACAAAACTCTATGTGCTCCGTCTCACTCCATTGCCTGCCTGTTCATATACCTGGCAAGATGCCTCCGAAACGTGGCCATTGTTTCCGCCTTCTTCACTGCTCTGGATGTGCTTTCCAGACACTCGCCTCTCTCATCTCCTTTCAACTTAAGCGTTCTCTTATATTAGATTACATTACATTACAGTGTGGAAACAGGCCCTTCAGCCCAACAAGTCCACACCGACCCGCCGAAGTGCAACCCACCCATACCCCTATATTTACCCATTACCTAACACTACGGGCAATTTAACATGGTCAATTCACCTGACCTGCACATCTTTGGATTGTGGGAGGAAACCGGAGCACACGGAGGAAACCCACGCAGACACGGGGAGAATGTGCAAACTCCACATAGTCACTCGCCTGAGGCGGGAATTGAACCCGGGTCTCAGGCGCTGTGAGGCAGCAGTGCTAACCACTGTGCCTGTGTTCACAAGTAATTGATATTTCGATCTTGGGATGAAAAAACTCAAATTATTCATTCAACCAATGCTCTCGTAATGTTCTAAGCTCTTCATGGATTGTGCGTGGTCCTCCAAATTTCAATTCAATGCAATCAAGTTTTTTTTTCCAAATCTAACCACATTAGTAATATATTGCTCACTGAACAACATCCTGATAAGTCAGCTATGTAGCCTCACCAAAACCTCCACATCCCTCTCATCGTGTGACGTCAAGAACTGGAAACAATATTCTAAGTATGGCCGAACTAAAGGTCTATAAGTATGCAACAGTACTCGCCAAGTTTTCTAGCGTGTGCTGCACTCATAAAGACAGACATGACATATGCATTTGTGACGACCTTACCTCAGTCTATTGCCACTTCCCGGAAACAGCGGACCTCTGAGCCAACATCTCTTTGTCTGTTGATGACAGGTTTGATGCAATTAACCGATACCTTCATCTACCGTTAGATTTCTCAATTACATTACCTCCAACAGTAGTTTCTCCACGCAGAGCCTTTTGACGCTCTGATGCGTCCTTGGCAATCATCGTGACAGTCCTAAGCTCCCACAATCTTTATGTTAATGGCAAGCTTACTAAACAGGATACCTGAATTCTCACCCAAACCATTCACAGGTGTCCCAGCACTAATCCTTATGTAACATACTTGTCAACATTTCCAGCCTGAAAATAATTGTTCCATTGTACTTTCAGTCATCTATGGCTCAGCCTTTTCTGAATCCATGCTCGTATCTCACAGTCGATCGCAGGTACCCTCAGATTATACATCGGCCTGACTTGAGATACTTTGTCAAGCGTCCTCCAAAAGTACACAGTGGCTCTGTGCTCGGTAATCATCTTTGTCACTTCCTCAAAAAAAAATGCAATCTAGTTTGTGAGATACGAATTTCTCTGCCCAAGGCTAGCTGTCTATTTCTAATAATAAGTTGGAGGTGCAGGTGTTGGACTGGGGTAGACAAAGTTAAATATCAAGCAACACCAAGTTACAGTCCAGCAGGTTTATTTGGAAGCATTAGCTTTCAGAGCCTTGCTCCTTCATGAGGTGGTTTTCCAAGAGGATCATTTGACACAGAACGTGTCGTACAGGATTACAGTATCGTGCAACAGAGTTGATACATTGAACATCCCTACATTGTTGCTAAGCCTTTCATGTAAAATAATTAAAGCTTGTGAACACTTCTGCTTCCAAATAAACTTATTGGACTATAACCTGGCGTTGTGTGAGTATTCTAAATATATTCGTTCTTCTATTTTAAATGTGAATAACTCCTACATTTAAGAATTTTCTACAATAATTTCCCTTCTATTATCATAAGACATGGCGGCCTGTAATTTCACGAATAATTCCTGTTAAAAATGTGAAAAAAATGTTGTTCGTGTCCAGGCCTCTGGCACGTCCCCTTAGACAAAACATGATATACCTGTTTTGCGTTGGACTGCAATAATTTCACCAATTGTCTTCTTCAGCATTCTATGATGCCTGTCATCAGGTCATGGGGACTTGTCTACTGTGGAAAAGATTACTAACAGGTGAACCCCGTGCACCCTACATCAAGCAAGGCTGTCTATTCAGGTGGCTATACTATCAAATAAGTTTCATAAAAGCTAGAAATTACTATAACTCAGATGCAGCCCCTTCAGTCTATCTTGTGTGCACAAGCTGTCCAACGGATCATTACCTATTAATATTTTCCTGGGTTCCTCCCATATACCTACACATTTTTTCTTCTCTAATGATAAACTAACTTTCTCTTGACTGCATCTATATCAGCACCTTCCACGATACTCTTCGGTCATGGACGAAAGGTATTGAGAACTCGCTGTGGAAAAATATTTCCTGTGATAAAAAGGAAGTGTTATGAATGTAATTTGTTAACAACTGAATAATTAACAACTGACTTTGGTCAATGGATTTGTTCCTGGTTAAAAGCATGGAAACAGACATGGAGTGCAGAAGCAGGAAACAATAGCAAACAATGATGTGAATTAGAAACTGGAGAAAATAATCCGGTGAGAACGATCAGCAAGAGATGGAGATTCAATATTATAGATGAGGACCAAATAACTATATATGAAATCTGGACATTACTTCTGGAATTTTGTTATCTACGTGTCTGTAAACTCCTCTACGCTGACTGCATTTTGACAATTCTATGGCCTTAAGTGTCTAAAGATGAAAAAAGCACATCAAGTCAGTGTGTTCCTTCTCCCTGTTTAAATCTGAAGCATTTATTTGATATTATCTGTTCTCAATCCACACACCTGAGATATCCTGGACTCTAAGCAGCATGAAGCATCGATTCTCCACAGTGTGGAAACAGGCCATTTAGATCAACTGACGGTGACTCTCTGAAGTCCACAACTACTCTATGAAAAGCATCCCACTCAGATTCACCCCCGCACCACCCTTGTAACCCTATATGTCCCTTGTCTAACCTTTATGTTCCTTGACACTATGGGCAATTTATCATGGCCAAGCCACGTATTCAGGACGGTTTTGGCTTGCGGGAGTGAAACGAGGTCATGGAGAAAACGAGGACATGGGAAGAATATACATACTCCACGCAGACAGTCGTCAGAGGCTGGTCTTCAAGCAGATCCATGGCGCTGTGAGGCAGTCGTGCTAATCACTGAGCCAATGCGTCCCCCAAAGTCTATGTGACAGAGACAAAAACTGATGTCTCCGGAATATCATCACAGAAACCTTCTTCCCACACTCCCTCCAATTGTTAATCTCGTATTCCATGACATGTCCAGATTATCACTTCTGTATTATCAATCGGATTACCTGTTTTCTACTCAGGTCAGTAAATAGACATGAATATATTATGATCTGAACTTAAGCCAATGAATTGAGTGAATGAGGCATAATTTTTAATTCACAGATCTGGACTCATTATACCTCAAAAATATATAATTTCAAAGCAACAACTTATTTCCCGACATTTTGGAGTCGACATGTTTCCAACATATTAGACAGATATAAAAGTTTGTAGACGTGATTATACTGTTTACATATTCTCCTTTCCCACACAGGGATGGATATTTCCAACACTCCACACTTCTTGTAGATCTTCATATTTATGTAGGATGGACTGATTATCGACAGTCCTCTGCTTTTTCCATAAATATTTCCATGATCAATCCGAATACATTTTAACCAGATTGATTAAAAATATTTTCACTTCATTGGGTTATAGACCAGGCCAGACTCACAAAATACTTGTTAAGAATGTAGGCCAGGCAATACCTATTTTAAGCAGATGTACTTTGTATGTTCCAAGAGTGATGCAGCGAGCCAACCACTCAGTTTTAGTCAAAACAGAATACATTTACAGACTACTGAATGAAACACGAACAAGAGCTACGACTTAGAACATAGAACATAGAACAGTACAGCACAGATCAGGCCCTTCAGCTCACGATGTTGTGCCGACTATTGATCCTCATGTAAGGTAAACCTAATGTACAAACTCTTAAATTGCTGTGACAATATGCATGTCCAGTAGTCTCTGAAATATCCCCAATGACCTCGCTTCCACAACTACTGCTGGCACAGCATTTCATACTCCCACAATTCTCTGCGTAAAGAACCCGCCTCTGACATTCCCTCTATACTTTCCACCAAACATCTTAAAACTCTAACGCCTCGTGTTAACAATTTGTACCCTGGGAAAAAGTTTCTGGCTATCAACTCTGTCTATGCCTCTCATTATCTTGGACACCTCAATTATGTCCCCTCTCTTCCTTCTTTTTACCAATGAAAAAAGTCCGAGCTCAGTCAACCTCTCTTCGTAAGATAAGCCCTCCATTGCAGGCAGCATCCTGGTAAACCTCCTCTGAGCCCTCTCCAAAACATCCACATCTTTCCTATAATAGGGCGACCAGAACTGGACACAGTATTCCAAGTGCGGTCTAACCAAAGTTTTAAAAAGTTGCAACACGACCTCACGGCTCTTAAACTCAATTCCCCATTTAATGAAAGCCAAAATACCATATGTTTTCTTAACAATCCTGTCCACCTGGGAGGCAATTTCAAGGCATTTATGTACCTGCACACCAAGATCCCGCTGTTCCTCCACACTGCCAAGAATCCTGTCTTTAATCCTGTACTCAACTTTCAAGTTCGATCTTCCAAAATGCACCACTTCGTATTTATCCAGGTTGAACTCCATCTGCCACCTCTCAGCCCATCTCTGAATCCTGTCAATGTCACACTGCAGCCTACAACAGTCCTCTGTACTGTCAACGACACCTCCAACCTTTGTGTCGCCTGCAAACTCGCTAACCCATCCTTCAATCTCCTCATCCAAGTCATTAATAAAACTTACAAAGAGTAGAGGACCAAGAACAGAGCCCTGTGTAACACCACTCACAACTGTCTTCCAGGCAGAATATGTTCCTTCCACTACCACTCACTGTCATCTGTTGACCAGCCAATTCTGTATCTAGACAACTACATTTCCCTGTGTCCCATTCCTCCTGACCTTCTGAATGACCCTACCATGTGGAACCATATCAAATGCATTACGGAAGTCCAAATACACAACATCCATCGCTCGAACCACATCAACTTGTCTAGTAACATTCACAAATAGCTCAATAAGATTTGTGAGGCATGACCAGCCCATCACAAAGCCGTGCTGACTGCCTTTAATCAAGCCATGCTCTTTCAGATGTTCATGAATCCTATCCCTCAGAATCATTTCTAACACCTTGCAGACGACAGGCGTGAGACTGACTGGTCTCCAATTGCTTGGGATTTCCCTGTTTCCTTTCTTGAAGAGAGGAATTACATTTGCTTTGCTCCAGTCATCAGGTACCACTCCGGTGGAGAGCAAGGATAAAAAGATCTTCGTAAGTGGCGAAGCAATCACATTTCTCGCTTCCGAAAGCAGCCGAGGACAAATCTGGTCTGGCCCTGGCGACTTGTCAATCTTAATGTTTGTCAAAATTTTCAACACATCACCTTCCTTAATCTCTATCGGTTCCAGCATGCTTACCTGCTCCTCAATGGTTTCATTCACTACAAGGTCCTTTTCTTTAGTAAAGACAGAAGCAAAAAAAACTCATTTAAGGCTTCCCCTACCTCCTCAAACTCTATATGCAAGTTCCCTATGCTATCCCTGATCGCCGCTACTCTTTCTTTGATCATTCTCTTATTCCTCACATGCGTGTAAAATGCCTTTGGATTCTCCCTAATCCTTCCTGCCAAGCCTTTTTCGTGCTCTTTCCTGGCTCTCCTCAGACCATTTTTGAGCTCCATCCTCGCCTGCCTGTATTCGTCTAGAGCTGAGCAAGACCCTTGCTTCCTCCACCTTACATAAGCTGCCTTCTCTCTTTTGACGAGAAGCTGCTCCGCTCTCGTCATCCAAGGTTCCTTTATCTTACCCCTTCTTGCCTGTCTCAGAGGAACACATTTGTGCATCACTCGCAACAACTGTTCCTTAAACAGTCTCCCCCTGTCTATAGTGCCCTTTCCATGGATCAATTGCTCCCAGTCCATGCTTCCCAACTCACATCTTAAATTATCATAATTTTCTTTTCCCCAATTAAATATCCTCCCATTGTGTCTGCTTTTCTCCTTCTCCATAGCTGTGTAGAATGTGAGGCAGTTGTGGTCACAATCACCAAAATGCTCTCCCACCGCAAGATCTGACATATGCCCTGGTTCATTGCCGAGCACCAAATCCAAAATGGCCTCTCCCCTCGTCGGCCTGTCAACGTACTCAGTTAGTTAACTCTCCTGAACACACCTTACAAAACAGCTCCTTCCAAACTATCTGCTCGAAGGAGGTTCCAATCAATACTGGGAAAGTTAAATTCACCTATTACAACAACCCGACTCCATTCACACTTTTCCAAAATCTGCCGACCTGTGTTTTCTTCAATCTCCCTCCTGCTGTTGGGGGGCCTGTAGTAAACCCATAATGAGGTAACTGCTCCATTACTTTGCTTAATTTCCACCTATACTTACTCAGTAGGCAGACCCTCCTCGACAATGGTAACTTATGTAGCTGTGATCCCCTCTCTGATTAGTAGTGTTAAACCCCCTTCTCTTTTCCCCCTCCCTGTTCTTTTCAAATGTTCAAGAATGATTTAATCTTTCTAAACACCCATTGTAATTTATCACAACTTAATGATACGGTTACAGATAATTGCAACAGTTCCAAAAATACAACTTTGGCAAAAGAAAAAAGGTAAAACAGATTCTTCCAGGAGAGATATCAGAGAGAGAGAGAGAGGGAGAGGGGGAGAGTGTGGAATAGCATGAAAATGCTTCTTTTGGGAATCAGCACATTCTCTGGGTTTGCATGTAAAACTTGATCAACAGCTGCAAACAAAACACTTGATAGAACGAAAAAGAACAAAAGCTTGCACTGGTAGACCTGACCACTCCGCTTTTTTTGCACTCGAGCTTTTCAAAGACAAATTAAAGGGTATTCCAGTCATATCCGAACTTTTGCCTTTATGGCCCCTCAGTAAAGAAAAAGCTAAGGACAACATAACCTTGTTTAAGGAGCAGCATTGTCACAATAGAAAGGTTTTAAATTGAAAAGGGTTAACTGAAAATTTTCTGTACAATGACGGTGATTAATGTCAGTCTCCACGGATGCTAATTCTCTCTGAAGGTTTCCATCGTCTATTAATACGAGATGCCTATTGCTGTTTTTCCCCCAACACATCACCGGCAGCATCTCATGCGACATGATAAGGAACAATCAGCTGCACAGAGAGGGACTGAAAGACCAGAATCTGACAGCAACAGACTGGAATTTTAAAGCTATGGATCGAAGTTTGTCTTTAGGTATTTACAATCTTTCTCAAGGTTTACCATCGTTAGCAATGCGGATAAGGTTTGTACTTTGGGTGATACAAGCTGGTTACTATCCAATCCTCGCTATTGTTGGTCTTCCTGGTAAGTTACTTCATCTGACTATTAATTCAATAAATATGCGGAACTAGCTTAATAACGTCGTTACTAAAACTCTGAAAAAATGGATACAATTGCTATCATTTCGTCCCGCAAACCCCATTTTCTTTATCAAGCAAGTCCAACTCCATTGTCTGAAGAGGAACCAAACTGTTCAAAACGCGATCAGTGTTATTGCTCTCAAGAGACTTTATTTTAATCGCCATATTGTAGTCAGCCTCGATCCTTTTCGCTGCCTGGTGTATATTATCCCAAGTTTCAACTTTGTTCTCACTCCAGCTGCTGACGAAATCTTCTTTGCTCTCTTTGTTGAGTCCAGACACGAATGTTCCAATTCTCTTCTCACGACACTACTACCCACGAGTAAATCGACTGGAAACTTTAACAATTATGAAAGACAAAGAATCATTACATGAGTCCCTTCCCTCTGACGTTACCATTCTATCAAAATCACTTTCATTTTCGTATGCATCGAATTTTCTTGAAAGTGTGTTTTTCATCTGTGTGTGTGTGAAAATGTGTGTGTGTGGTGTTTGCGTGTGTGTGTGTGTGTGTGCCTGCGCATTGCGCCCTTGAACCTGGTTCTTTGCTTCACGGACAACTTTTTTCAGACATTAGAACTACTGATCTGGAGAAAATGGGGCGAGCTACGCTGCCAACCAATTCTTTGGAGAAACGAACTGCCCGTATTGCAGGTTGAGAGGAGAAACTGGTCATGTTTCTTCAGAACAGAAGATGAATAGAAGACAGGGAAGATAGAGCAGGTGAAGTTTCCAATAATTACCGAGATGGCATCCCGTGCATGCGCAGCAGTTGATGTCCTCTCTCATGGAGATTTAGGGGAGATGCTGCGAATGGTTTCTTGCATTGTTGTACAACTGTTAACTAGATTCTAATGAAGATCTGGAAGTTAACTGTCAAATTGAGCAAAAAATGCGACGGGGACAAACTTTCTTTTAGAAGTGAGGAGGAGGAAATGTGGTAGCCAACGTCCTCTAAATTTTCAAGGAAATCTTTCCAATTTAGCGAAAATCCAGAAGTGCAGTGTAATACAAATGTCCTCCGAAAAGCAGTGCTTTCAAAGGTGCGCCATCCTGTTCAACAAACATGGAGTCTCACATGACGGTGAAAACGTTGATGCCCACGGCCCCAAAAGTCACCGTTCCCTTGAATTTCCATGAACCCCAAATTCCAAGGTAGAAGTGGGAATATCCCTGTATGTTGTTCAATAATGTTTCGGAATGTTGATCGTCATGATGCCTGGGGCATGTGAGGATATTGTTTCTGTCTTAATTAAGGGCTGTCGAATAATTTCCAGTAGATTCAGTCTCTTACGGAATTTGTTTTCTTTTCTTCGAGGAGAAAGTGAGGGCTGCAGATGCTGGAGATCAGAGCTGAAAATGTGTTGCTGGAAAAGCGCAGCAGGTCAGGCAGCATCCAAGGAACAGGAGAATCGACGATTCGGGCATAAACCCTTCTTTAGGAAGGGCTTATGCCCGAAACGTCGATTCTCCTGTTTCTTGGAAGCTGCCTGACCTGTTGCGCTTTTCCAGCAACACATTTTCAGCGCTGTTTTCTTTTCTTGTCAATTCGTTTATGGGAGGTGAGTGCCGTTTTCCAAGCCATAAGTTATATACAGTGATTAGTTGCATTAGGAAAGATGGCATTTGCTGAGTTAATGGTCTGTTGCCGTGGTCCTCAGGATGGACGTGCTTGTTGATTTTGAAAGTGCTGACACTGTAAGTTTAGTGATTTTTTGCAGTGCACGTAGAAAACGGAACTCGTAAGGAACTGCTTGAAGTTAGTAATAATGAGAAAATGGATAGTTGAGAAAGAAATCGTGTCAGAACATGCATATAGGTTATTGATCGACCATGTGAGTTAAAGAGTTATGACAAATACAAAATTATGTGATTAAATGGTAAATTATTCACGAATGTGTGTGTGTGTGTGTGTGCGTGTGTGTGTGTGTGTGCGCCTGCGCATTGCGCCCTTGAACCTGGTTCTTTGCTTCACGGACAACCTTTTTCAGACATTAGAACTGCTGATCTGGAGAAAATGGTGCGAGCTACGCTGCCAACCACTTCTTTGGAGAATTGAACTGCCCATTTTGCAGGTTGAGAGAAGAAACTGGTCATGTTTCTTCAGAACAGAAGATGAATAGAAGACAGGGAAGATAGAGCAGGTGAAGTTTCCAATAATTACCGAGATGGCATCCCGTGCATGCGCAGCAGTTGATGTCCTTCTCTCATGGAGATTTAGGGGAGATGCTGCGAATGGTTTCTTGCATTGTTGTACAACTGTTAAATAGATTCAATGAAGATCTGGAAGTTAACTGTCAAATTGAGCAAACAATGCGACGGGGACAAACTTTCTTTTAGAAGTGAGGAGGAGGAAATGTGGTAGCCAACGTCCTCTAAATTTTCAAGGAAATCTTTCCAAATTAGCGAAAATCCAGAAGTGCAGTGTAATACAAATGTCCTCCGAAAAGCAGTGCTTTCAAAGGTGCGCCATCCTGTTCAACAAACATGGAGTCACATGACGGTGAAAACGTTGATGCCCACGGCCCCAAAAGTCACCGTTCCCTTGAATTTCCATGAACCCCAAATTCAAGGTAGAAGTGGGAATATCCCTGTATGTTGTTCAATAATGTTTCGGAATGTTGATCGTCATGATGCCTGGGGCATGTGAGGATATTGTTTCTGTCTTAATTAAGGGCTGTTGAATAATTTCCAGTAGATTCAGTCACTTAAGGAATTTGTTTTCTTTTCTTCGAGGAGAAAGTGAGGGCTGCAGATGCTGGAGATCAGAGCTGAAAATGTATTGCTGGAAAAGCGCAGCAGGTCAGGCAGCATCCAAGGAACAGGAGAATCGACGTTTCGGGCATAAACCCTTCTTTAGGAAGGGCTTATGCCCGAAACGTCGATTCTCCTGTTTCTTGGAAGCTGCCTGACCTGCTGCGCTTTTCCAGCAACACATTTTCAGCGCTGTTTTCTTTTCTTGTCAATTCTTTTATGGGAGGTGAGTGCCGTTTTCCAAGCCATAAGTTATATACAGTGACTAGTTGCATTAGGAAAGATGGCATTTGCTGAGTTAATGATCTGTTGCCGTGGTCCTCAGGATGGACGTGCTTGTTGATTTTGAAAGTGCTGACACTGTAAGTTTAGTGATTTTTTGCAGTGCACGTAGAAAACGGAACTCGTAAGGAACTGCTTGAAGTTAGTAAAAATGAAAAAATGGATAGTTGAGAAAGAAATCGTGTCAGAACATGCATATAGGTTATTGATCGACCACGTGAGTTAAAGAGTTATGACAAATACAAAATTATGTGATTAAATGGTAAATTATTCACGAAAAATTGCATAGAATTTAAAAGAGCCCTCAGTGACGTAAAAAGCAGCCGGATCCAAATGTTCTCATGTGAGAATTTTAAGCCATCTTTGTACAGATTTTGTAAGTAATAAGGAAGTTTCATCTGTTATTGTAAGCAGAATTGAATATAAATTTAGAGGGCAAAGCTGTAATATCCAGGGCTCCAGTGACTTCATAAGCTCAGTTGGCTGGAAATCGGATTCGCAGTAAAGAATGATGCCCATTGTGTGATTTGAATTCCTGCACCAGCTAAGGATGTTTAAGTGTTGAACTCATTGAAGTGCATTGGCCGCAATTATTATCTAATCAATGGATAGAATATTATGTTCAAGGTAGCATTTCCACATTGGGCGCCCTTTAACTGGAGAATTCCAGAGGGATCGTTTCTAATGGAACGACGGAGGTGATGGAAGTGATTGAACTAACTTCATGTTTATAAGTGACACAAAAATGAATAGCGGCACCAACAGATGAAGATTTTACACGAAGTCATGATGGCATGTAACAGATGAAGTTTTTGGACAATAAGTTGGCTAATGGAAAATTATGTGCGAATAAGAACAGAAGAACTCAATGCCGTTCAATTGAGAAAATGCTTCAGAAACCGCTGCACCAAGTAGTTTGGTGTCCTCGAGTTTGCATCACACGAAAAATACTTGCTTCTAAGTTCCGTCGGTACTTCGGCATGGAAATGCATTGTTTGTCATTATTTCAAAGCAGTGGTGCATTCATATCATGTCATAAGTATATCAGTCTCTGTCTGACCACTGCTGCCACATTATGAACAGTTATGGTCGTCTTATGTAACGAAATAGATCCTAGCAATTTAAGATGCACAGGAGGTATGCCAGTGAAGTTTCAGAAAGGTTATCGAGGATGTTGAGGTGCTTACACATGAGTCGGACTTGACAGTTTGAGCACGTATTCATTGAAGTTTGTAAAAGTATGAGAAGACCAACATAAGGAAGAGAAATATAAGATTATTTGTGCGCTTGTCAGATAGTTATCAAAAGATGATTTCCCCTTGCGGGAGATTCTGTGTCTGGAGAAAATATCTCCAGATTAAATGATCGTATTTATGACATAGACAACGAAGACGTCTTCTGCCAGAGAACAGTGGAATAAAGAGTTTTCCAAGCTTTGTCTGGAATTATATTCAATCTTGAGAGTGGACAGACGTTCAAGTACAACGGGAATGAAGGACTATGAGGATAAGATAAAGAGATGTATTTGAGAATGCAGTGATTAACATACCCACAACTGAGGTGGGAATCGTCGTATAGTTCACCACGTTTATTTCAACTTTGCTTCGACAGGTGGCTATGGTGATAAGGATCGACAGTGGGATTAGGGAGGTAGTGTCAAGGGATGGGTCGAATGGCTTTATTATTCACTGCTCTATGATTCTTTTATAATATCAGGCACAATATTATTGAATGTTAGAGAGCCGACTTAGTGGTCTGAATGGATTAATTCTGCAGCTATCTGGTAATGTCTTACTCCGATTCCGTGGGACCTTGACGAACTAAAACTGGAGAAAATGTTCCCATTTACGTATGAATCGAAATCCCTGTCTAAATATCAGGCGTTTCCATTGCAAATCGGGATTACTATCTTCTTCCTCAATGCAGCGATGTTTTCCAATTTTGTGCTTGGAAAGATAGTGGAGGAAATACCCATTCATATTTTTAGGGCCCAGGTCAATCGGTTGTCCTTCGACAAAGGAGTGAAAGGTTATCAAGAACAGGCAGGAATGTGGATTGAACCTTATTGTCAGGTCAGCTATGATCTAATTGAATCGGGTGCAGGCTTCATAGACTGAATGACTTACTGGTCATTATGACGCGTGCGTTTGTCTGTACAGAAACAAAAGACTCAAACCCTCCATAAACAAGGAAGAAAACAAAGAAATATGGAACTTTTCGTAATTGAAATAAAACGTTTGAGCCATACATTATAAAACTGTAGCTGGAATCTTCGCAAGATGAAAACTCACTTTCATGGACACAGTGTTACGGACAGTGGAGACATTTACAAACTTCAATCATTGCCCCTCCCTCTCTTCTAAACTCCCATATAAACGAGGTCGACTTTCCTCATGAAAAGGTTCATGCATGCCTGACACGAATTAAGTACATTTTCTCTGGAATGTATTCATAACATGTCCGTCATTAACTGAATTATTGAACGAAAGTGAACAGGCGATTCATGATGTGGTTTCTGGAGCACCTTACCTTTACTCACATGTACAAAATACAGCCGATAAATAATCAGTGAGGGACGTAGACTGTATTTTTTTCCTGCTTTTCGGTTATTTTGACAATCAATGTAATGGAAGTTATATCATTATCAAAATAGTTCCATCCTTATCCTAACCGTCAAATAAATGATTTAACTAACGAGAAGATGTGCCACGATAAGTTCACTTCTCTTTCCACCTTGTACTGGGATCCAAGTTCCATCGGAGCTTCTCAATCTTGTCAGTGCTAAGTGGGATTTTGGTCCGGCTCTGAGTCAATGACTGAACCATTAGGTCGCAGAGCTCGGTTTTCGACTTCACACAGATATGAGGTTCTGATCACATTTCAATTCGATTAGCACAACCACGTAATTTGAAAACGATTACGTCACCAACCACTGTCAATGTCTCTGTTCCTCTACGACTGCAACATTCATGTATGTCGGTTGCAGTGCAGACTCACATATTCCAATACTCGTCTCAACGACATTCCACACAACCCTCTTCAGCTCATCCGCAACTCTGCTGCCTAGAACCAAACTACACAGAGTCCTGTTCACCCATCACTTCTCCACTCACTGACCGACAATGGCTTTCGTTATGCTAACGCGTCCATATTAATATTCCCTGCCTTTTTTGGGCCCATCTAAAACGTCACTCCACAAATGAGTTACATTCGCGCGCATCTTTTGCATGCCCATTTTGAATCTTTTCCTTTTCCGAAATTATCCAAACCTATATTTTTCGAGTGAATGACCTTTTTCTGTATTTCTTTCCCTGATCATGTACTTGGACTCTGTAGAGTTAATAGTGATGGATTTAGGAAGTTCAAAAATAATGAAATTGTGCAGGTTGTGTATTCAGTTCCCATTGTATGCTAAGGAGTTCCCTGAAAAACAGGGCATTTGTGTCCTTGTGACAGTCCTCTTTGCAAGTTGTTCAGCTTCTCTTATTTGATGTTCTGATTGTCACTTCGAGCTAATTATTCGTTCACTCAAATAAGGAAGCCCTATTCCACGCTTCCAAACAATATGCCTCAGCTTGGAAATTTGGCAAGAAATAGTAGAGAAGCAGAAAGGAGGGTGCGCTTTATGTAGTATTGATTATGAAAGTTGGGAAAACAGACGAAGGGGAAAGTCAGCTGATGAACAGAAGCATATATGTCAAGAAATATGACATAAGTCTTCGATAAGAATATCACAAATAACTCAATGAGATGACAGATCACCCATGACTAACGAATGTGTCTATTGAATATCGAACTAAAAAAAAAACAAACACAAGCGTCTGGCAACTGGTAGGCCTGAGGACTGCAATTAGTTTGAAGGTCCAGCAGCAATGGCTGAAAACATAATCATTTGCGGAAACTTTAATGAAGAAAGCAAATCCTTAAGAAGTATAAACTAAAAGAGCAAGGGGGTTCTGAGTAAATAAATATGAAAACAGAAGCGAACGTTTGTTTCGGACACTTGGAGATTGCGACCAGCAAGTTGCAAATGGGAAAGCATGAATGGCAAATGGTTAAAAACAATACTTTTGGGTAAAAAAAAAACAAATGGTATCGTATATGTTAAAGGTATGAAAGATGTCTTTATTCATTTGCAGGATGTGAGTGTCGCTGGCTGACCACTATTTATTGCCTATTCCCGGTTGCCTTGAGAAGGTGGTGGTGAACTGTAATCTACCTGCTGTGAGTTGACCGATAACGAGACTCGGGTGGGAATATCAGGATGAGAACTTAGTGACAATGAATTAAGGGAGATAGTCTTCCAATTCAACATGGTGACTGGACTGATTCGGTTCTTGCAAGTGATTGTCTTCCCTTGTGTATGCTCCCTTTTCCTTCAAGATGGAAGTCGTCGGTGATTTGGAAGGTGTTCTCTGACGATCTTTGGTGAACTCTTTCAATGGTCTGTTGCATTTGTTGCACACTGCTGCTGTTGTGCATCAGTGGTGGAGAGAGTGAATGCTTGTGGATACGTTGTCAATCAAGCCAGCTGTTTTGTCCTGCATGATTTGAAGATTCTTAATTGTTGTTGGCAATGCACACACTCAGCCAATTTGGGTGTATTCTGTCGCACTCCTGATTTCTAATTGTAGTTATGCGTTTTTGGGGGCGGGCCGGAAGGAAGGGTAGGAGATGCAATCCTGGCCACAGTAATCCTATTTCTGATCTGTTCTTGTCGCCGCTATGTTTATGTGGAGTTTTAGATGTAGGTTTGCTCGATGAGCTGAAAAGTTCATTTCCGGACGTTTCATTACCTTACCAGTTAACATCTTCAGGGGACTTTATGCAAAGCAATGCTGTAACTTACAGATTTCTATTCGTATGTATGGGTTTCTTTGGTTTAGTGATGTCATTTCCTTTGGTGATGTTATTTCCTGTGGTGAAGTCACTTCCGGTTCCTTTTGTCAGGGGGGTTGTAGATGGGGACTAACTCGATGTGTTTGCTGATAGTGTTCTGCTTGGATTGCCGTGCTTCTCGGAATTACTTTTCATGTCTTTGTTTGGCTGCTGTTTTAGTGTGATGGTGGGGTTGTGTGCTACCATGATGCCAAGAGTCTAAGTAGAAATCGGCGGACTGTGTTCATTAGGCACCCATTCGTTTTGAAGACACAAACCAGGGGCCCCCCTCAGACCGAAAGTCTTGCTATCGATTTCTCAGCGACAATCCTAATCAAGCAGAAAAAAACACGTCCAGACACCATAGCCACTCTCCCCTACATCAAAGACATCTCAGAAATAACTGCAAGTATACTCAGACCCCTTGGCATCATTTTAGCCAACAAACCCACCAACACACTAAAACATCAGGTAATGAAATTGAAAGACCCTATACAGACAATAAGCAAAACTAGCGTCATTTACAAAATACCGTGCAAGGACTGTAACAAACAATACATTGGACAAACAGGCAGAAAACTAACCACCAGGCTGCATGAACACCAACAAAAAGACATGACCGTCTCTCATAGTATCCTCACACACGGATGAGGAAGGACACCATTTCGACTGGGACAATACATCCATCCAAGGACAAGCCTAACAAGGACATGCACGAGAATTCCTAGAAGCATGGCATTGCAACCTCTATCAACAAACACATTGAGTTACACCCCATCCACCACCCCCTGAGAAAAGGAACAGAAAGTGACTACACCACAGGAACGAACATCACCAAAGGAAATGACATCACCAATCCAAAGAAACCCCTACATATAAATAGAAAGCAGGAAGTTTCAGCATTTCGTTTCAGAAAGCCCACTGCAGATGTTACCTAGTAAGGCAATGAAAGGTCTGGAAATGAACGTTTCAGCTCAGCGAGCAAAACTGCATCCAAAACCTCAACCTGAGCTACAAACCTTCTCAAAACTCGCTTTATCTGGAGTGTCCAGTGAGTTCCTGTTCAATGGTAACCCCCAAGATGTTGATAGTGAAGGGTAAAGAATGGTAACACCATCGCATGCCAAAGGGCGGTGGCTTTATTGTCTTTACTGATGATGGTCAAATATGTGGCACAAATGTTACTTGCCACTAGTTAATCTAAGCCTGGATATTGTCCACATTTTGTTGCATTTGAACATGCAGATCTTCTTGCATTTAATCATGATATTGTCATATGTTGAGGGAGAATATATTCGAGAATCGAATGAGGACACAGACAGACTATTCACTGAGAGACAGTGGCCTGTTTCTAGAGGTTACTTTTCGGAAGATACTGCTAAGATATTTCTGGCATTCGTTGAAGTATTCTGCAACTGAATCGAATCCAACATGGTACCGGTGGATTTAAAAATCTGCCAAACGTGATGTCTTTATTACAGGAACTACAGAGACAAAAATCCGGAAAGTAAAAGCCAGGTAACCTTGCATTGGACATTTGGAAAAATGCTAAGGCCATTATTATGGTTAAAAAGAGCTTGACATTTAAAAATGCATGAAACAATCAAACAGTGTTAGCTTCGACTTGTGAAAAAAATATATGCTTGACCAAAGCATTGATTTATTAGAAGACGTGGCAAGTAGATAGAATGAAAAGTGAACCTTTCGATAGTGAATTTGGATTCTTAGAAGGCATTTGGTAAGGCATACACATAAACGTTTATTGCAGATTTTCGGTTCTTCTGCCAATGTATTTACTTGGATCGACAGTTTATTGAGACACAGGGGAAGGGACAGATGATTGATTAGTTTATATTGGGTTTGAAGTACAGAACATGTACCATATATTTGGCAGTATAAAGAGATGTATCCAAGTTGATGATGCTGAAATTTATGTTTAATGCAAGTTTTGATAAGAGTAAAATGAATTTGGAAAGTGAAATAGCTTGTTTCGCTGAGTACACAAACAATTTCCAAAAGGAGCTCAGAGAAGAAAGTACGAGGTCATCCACTTTGTTTGGTAGAATAAAAAGCAGACTTATTAACTGGAAATGTAAGTGCAAAGACAAGAATGCAGCACCGGGACTTCAACGAAGAACAAAGCACAAGACTGATGTAATTAGTTGTTTCCCACAATGAGGGCAATGACTGTCAAGGACGCCATAGTACTTCATTTATCGTTATTAAGATGAATAAGGGTTGATGTGACTGAAACATACCAGGTCCAGAGGGAGTTTAAAAGTGAAAATGCAGAAGTCTTTTAATGCAAAGGAGAATATCGAACTAGAGAGACCATTTACAGAATAAGGGGCATCCATTTAAAACTGAGATTCAAGGGAATCTATTCTCTAAGAGCGTAGTGAATGTCTGGAATTCATTAACACATGGAGGGAAAGGGCTAGAAAATTGAAACGGCACAAAGAACGCAGACAGGTTTTCAAACTATCAGGAAGCGATGGCTACGAAGAATAGGCATGAATGAGGATTAGAGGCTTCCAGGAGATCATTTTAGTTGTGCAGCAGGTACTGAATGACATACCCATTATCCTTTTCCTTAGTATCTTATTCCACTATCTGACATGCACTGTTTGATTTCCTGGAGGTCGTGTTGCAAAATGGTGTATTGAGGGTGATCAGAGTGCATGTTAAACTATGCCTAGGTATTTATGGATGCTACGTACATTTTGAATCTAAGTCTGCAGTATGACCAACAAATGAGCAGAAGGTACAGAGGGCGGTAAGTCTGCAAAGCGAGATATGTTAGTTTTTCGCTAGACAACCTGTGTTTCCGAAGCAGAGTTTCTCAGTCTACAGGTCATGGTACATTACAGTCTACAGAGGCTCTGAACGTTTGTCCCTTGTTTCGATGCACAGCTTCGAGATATGAATCGATCTCTATTGCACATTCAGCAGATTCGAAGGCTGAATAAAACAGAGGCACGTAGGACCGTGGAGCAGCAGTAGAATATTTGACGATTTGACTAATTTCATTCAGTCATTTAGACAACGGTTGATCCGTTTGTGATCTGAGCCGTATAGTTCTGTCTATCCATGTTATCCATGTTTTGCTCATCAGTCAAAAACGTAACTGAGCCTCAAAATACTTTGGAGACACAGAATTTGTATGCCACAGAATTCTACATTCCAATGATCATTACTTTCACAATCAGGACTCCTGCCCACTTTCCGAGGATACCTTCGCCCATCTCCAATGCAAGCCATCCACCTGGATATCCCTTGTTGGCCTATTACCCGCTCTCGAACTCTTCATTTCCAACTGTCGCTGGGACATTAACCACCCCAAACTTTCTACCCCCTCCCCAACTCCAACCTCTCACACTCGCAACGCGCAGTCCTCCACTCCCTTTGCACCAATCCCAA
>NC_057717.1:49948510-49954896 GCF_004010195.1 Chiloscyllium plagiosum | reverse complement strand
TACTGTGCAGTAATAAGCTCGGATAGCTAGAGGAGGAATCAAGAGAGCTGTCACGGAGTAAAGACAAGGTAGTTGACATTAAATTATCAGAAACGTTCGTCAAATGCTTGGCAAAAATAAACAGAACTAATGGAGGTCAAAGGCCAACTGAACCAGAACAAAAATATGATAAACTGAAGCTGTTACATTTAAAATCATTCACAGAAAAATAATTTCTGTTAATTACATAATATTACAATTCTAACAATTGAATCCATCACATGTTCAGTTGGTTTGAAAAAGGCAGAGTTTGCCAAAGTTTATGACGGTTGGGTTATGGAAATTAATTGTTAGATGTGGGACATGATTTGAAGGTGCCTGTGTTGGACAGGGGTTGTCAAAGTTAAAAATTACACAATGCCAGGTAAAAGTTCAGCAGGTTTATTTGGAAGCTTTAACTTTCAAAGCGCTGCTCCTTCAGCAAGGAAAGCGAATATTTCCACTTAAACTTGTTCGTCTGTAACGTGTGATTTTTAACTATATAGGACATTACTGAACAATAGGAATCGAATTAGCAGTAAGGAAAGCTCAAGAGAATATAGCAAATCTTTTTTTTCTGTAAAGATTATATGCAGTGCTAATGTTACAGACATGCGTACATGCAAGTTAATTGAAAAACCTCAGCTGATGAGTCTTTACTACACATGGGAATTTGGAAGAACTGCGGATGCTGGGAACCAGCGAGAGAAAATGATGTAAGTTGCTGGAAAAGCTCAGCGGGTCTGGCAGCAAATGCGAAGGAAAATCAATGTTAACGTTTTGGAAGCGGCGACACTTCGTCAGAAACATTAACTTTAACTTATTTTCGCAGATGCTGCCAGGCCTGCTGACCTTTTCAAGCGGCTTTTGCCTTAAGAAACAGTAACATGTTGAGGAAGGTTTCATAGGACTCCTATGATTCCTCCCGAAAGACAAAAGTAGCAATAGATATTTATTACAATTAAAAATTCACACAAAACCAGGCTTTCATCCACCTGATTTACTTGGAAGTAGGAGCTTTAGAAGTCCCCTTCCTTCAGCAGGTTACATTCCATTGCACAATATCTCGTATAAAACGATTGCAGAAGCGCTATTCATTTATTTTTTTAAACTCGGTAGAGATTTTTCAATGAAATACAATACGATCAAAATCCACATCCGTTATTCAAGGATACTATGGATACTTCAAGAATAAAACAGTTTAAATTTATCGTACACCACAGAGACCATTAAAACGTTTACATCAATCTTTAAACATAATGGTGAGGGCTTATACACAATGCTCTCCAGAGGATTGTGTTAAAGGAGTTGCCTTTCTACTTATTGTGTTAGTTAGAAATATTGACGATGCCGCTACTAAATTCAGTCCTTTTGTTTTAACTTTTGCACATGACGTGACAGGAGAATAAACGCGAATTCAGGAGAAGTTGTTGAATCAGAGTTCAGATATCACATACTTTGACAGTGTGTCAAATAACAGAGATATTATAAATCGATGAAGCGAAAAATCACAAAACGACAAATTATCGTCAAACAAGTTTAGTTTTTTGCATTAGGTTTCGAAGTGCTGCTTCTTCATCAGGTGGTTGTGGATCAGGACCACAAGACACAGCATTATTAACAAATGGCTACAGTTTCATGCGTCTGCAATATATTAAACAAACTCAGATTGTGTCTTTCATCTTTTAGAACGGGTTTGCGAGCTTCACTTCGCTAGATGTAAACGCTGCACCCTGTATAAAATAAAATCTCAAGATAACTTCAGGTTTTCTGACAAATGGTGTTATCTTACCTGTTTCTGGCCAATTTCACCATCAGACTATATGAAATAAAAGAAGTTCTTGGATTTATATATAAATGAACAGAAGCGAGCAAACCAATCCTTAAAGATGAAAGACTAAATCGACGTTTCTTTAAAATATTTCAGCCGCATGTCTGTAACATTTTGGTATAAATTCTGTGTCTTATGGTCTTGCTCCACAACTACCTAACGGAGAAGCAGGGCTTCAACAGCTTATGCTTCGAAATAAACCGATTGTACTATACCGATTGTATCAGACTTTTGTGGTCTGATTTTTAACTTGATAAATCCCAGACCAACATTGGCTCCTCGAAATGAAAATGATTGAATTGGATAACATTTAAAATTGCATAGAATATAATGAAATAGAGAGCAGACAAGAGATCAACACTACACAACTTTGCTTGCAAAGATAAAGTGCTAATCTCACTAGCATGACGAAACCATTGAAATGAATAAATTTTGGATCCGATCAGATGGAAAGGACATTGAGTAAAATGAATTATTTGATAAGAAGCCCTGATTGTGGCATGTGAAAATACTCAGAAGATACCCTGATAATAAAACAAAGGAATTTGAGAATGTGTAAGGGGTGAATAAAAAAGCACAATGACGATTCAAGTTCATATGATTTTGATTTCGATTTTCCTTAAATTACATTGAACAAGGAGGATGTTTTCAAACAAATTGCTTTAAATTAGTTCGTTAATTCTTGGAGAACATTGAAATGACATGGATGGTTGAAAACACACGAGGAGATGTGCTGGAATAAATTGGGAAATCCTAAACTAATTGTGCATGGTTACGCAGATATACAAATGTTGTGTCAGTTCAGCAACATTCTTACCAAAGTAACATTCTAAAATTTGCACCGATTGAAAACATGATTGGACGTGTGCTGAAAACGTAATCCAAGTTATTTGTTCCAAATGGAACTCACCCATAGTAATAATAGCAAAGCCAGCTGGCACACGATTATGTGTGAAACGACCATGAGGGACGTTTATGACGAAGCTCGCCGCCTGACGTCAATTGGCTGATTCAGTGACATGCTTGAAATGTCAATACAGTAGTGAAATCTGATCATATCCGAATCTTCAATTGATTCATTGTATTGAAAATGTGGGTGAAGCAGCCTTATTTATAATTTGCGTTGCTGAGACGATCGTCATCTGACAGAATGGCGGCACGGTGGCACAGTGGTTAGCACTGCTGCCTCACAGCGCCTGAGACCCGGGTTCAATTCCCGCCTCAGGCGACTGACTGTGTGGAGTTTGCACGTTCTCCCCGTGTCTGCGTGGGTTTCCTCCGGGTGCTCCGGTTTCCTCCCACAGTACAAAAGATGAATTGGCCATGCTAAATTGCCCGTAGTGTTAGGTAAGGGGTAAATGTAGGGGTATGGGTGGGTTTCGCTTCGGCGGGTCGGTGTGGACTTGTTGGGCCGAAGGGCCTGTTTCCACACTGTAATGTAATCTAATCTAATCTAATCTAATTAAGGAGATTTTGGCTTTGATGACACCTCGTGGATTGTACGAATATTAATAATTACGGTTAGGCATGATAAATATGACGAACAAATTTCAAAGACTAACCAATAAGGTATTTCCCAAACTATCCAATTTTGTGGTGTGCATGCACGATATGGTGGTTTGCAGTCACAAAGGAAAGAAACATTTCAAGCATGTCACTGAATCAGCCAATTGACGTCAGGCGGCGAGCTTCGTCATAAACGTCCCTCATGGTCGTTTCATAAAAGCCCAACGAACGTTCGTGGCTATGTCTTTTGTCACGTGATGTAAAATCAAGTGCATTTGTGAGGTTTCTGAAAACATCAAAGTAAAGGAAAGATATATGAGTTTGAGACGTGAGTATGGTATATCAGACATTTGCACCGTCTCGCATTAAATTGTTTTCAGTTTTAAAACTGGGATATGTCAAGTTAGAGCTGTCTTTGTCCGCTGCAGAATCAGCCTGTGTTCTCACCTTACTGCTAATTTCGTATTTTCGATTTCACTTGGTCTTTTGCATTTGCCATAACCATTTATGTGGTGCTGCGATATTGGAACAATCAATAGATCGTAGATAAATTCTATGCTATTTTCCTGAGTATTTCAGGAGAGTTGAGGTTTATCATACATTTTTGATATTTTATGCTGTCTGTACATTAACACAGGATAGGAATTAGGTTTTTTTTTTGAAATCTTGTATTTTCACTAATCGATTATGTTGCAAGAGAGTCGATTGAGGTTTCAAGTAAGGTTCGTTATTCTATAAGGTTTTATCTTTCATTCATGCAATATAAAATCGGTTTTGTCTAAAACCGAGTGGCTGGGTCAACAGCATTACTCCTGAGGGATCCACTTCCACCTGCATAAAACAGCTGAAAAATTGGGGTCCATTCTACTTTCTTGCAATGGTTTGAGGATACCTGGCTTGATGCAGAGCAATTAAAATTAAACAAGTTTGCAGTTTGCTGTTCTATCAAAGATTATTGATTTCTGAAGACCTTTGCAACGTTCTTAGTTTCCTACTCCTGTCTCTTAGTTCTGCTGAATCCTTCAGACGACATATGATGCGGTGCTGTCGGATGATGGGATTCAACTTCGGCCATCATTAGTTGTTCAAAATTAAGCACGTTGTTACAGTTATTCAAGATAGTTATAAATGCACCATATATCGGGTGTTTCTGAACAAGTTCAGTGCCAATTACTCGTGATCATCGATTGGAAAATGAGCTTAATGAATTCTTCTAAACATGAGTTAGTATACTGATAGTATGATTACTCATATCGAGAACAGTAAAATTAGCTCCATTGACTACACTGCCTAAACGTTGTTGATTTCCATAACATTTCCTACGTGACGCCTCATTGTCATATCCTCATTCAATGATTATTTTCCTTTGTGGAACTTAAGCATCTGTTAACAGATGCCATTCAACGAGGAGTTTCTTAATTGAAAGGAATGTGGAAACTTTAAAAAATATATTTATTTGTAGTTCGTATGATACCATACATTTCCAATCGTCCCTTCACAATGTGCTGAACCCATCATTTAACCTGACACGTGTCTGGGCATCAATTGACTTCCTGCATTATATATTAATTATTGGCGTCCCATTTTTGCTGGTTGTGCTGCTCAATCTTTTTCACTTTAAGGCACGTTTTATGAGCAAGCAAAGCAGGGAAGCAACTCCAAAGTCAAAGCATTCGGAAACCTGCACGAGACACAGAGATGGTGAAGAGACAGAGGTCCATTATTTTGCTGTTTTTTTTTTATCTCAGGAAATCTCAATTCTTTACGGTTAGTCTTTTTGCTATATTCTTTATGGAACTGTAGGCCAGGTTTGGAAGGATCCCCGATGTTTCTACATAGTGTTGTACAAGAAATAAGCTCCATGCCCCAGTTCCTAAGCTGCTGCACAAACATATGTATTGATGCATTGACACAGTAGTGATTCGGCAACCAAGCCAAAAATCTATTGAAATCACCGTTTGTTTTCACAATTAAAGTTATTTAATGAGTTGAGCACAAGAAAAAATTTGAAATATGAATTTATTATCATTACAGCTACTTTGCAAACAGCTCCGCTGAAGAACAGCAGTGAAAATGAAGAATATTAGCATTTTAAAGAGCAACATTCAATTCCTTCGCCTCCAGCCACAGAGATACTGGAGATGAAAATCCTGTTGACATTAGAAATGTTGAAACAGCAAAAGTTCCAATCCATTTCCAAGCAGGCACTTAAAGACGGTATGTGTTTTGGGAAATGAAAACATTTAAAACATTTGCTGTGATGAGGTATTTGGAAGTATTCAGATGCTCCGTCTTGTCCTTCCTGTCCTGTATTCAATGTAAATTTTCAAAATTGAGCATGAAGTCTGGAACAAATGTCATCACAATGATGTAGGCTATGAATCCAGTTTTTTTTTTCTTTCCACGTTCCGTAGTATTCAACGTTCACGATACAGAGTGAAGATCCAATTTCAGTTACCAGTGTTCACAATATCTAATCCAGAAAGTGTAAACAGAAACATAGCGAGGGACCATGAAAGCAGGCAGAGCTGCCAGAGGAACAGTATAGTCAGCGAACAAGATACATTGATATCGCAGCGGTAGGAGTGGAAGAAATGAATATTCAAAATTTACAAGCAGAGACTGCTGCAGAGGAGACAAAAAACTAGTAGCAAAATGGAGTGAAGCAAAGCAGAAAAGGAGTTTATGTGAAAGGATTATCACTCATCGCAAAAGAATGCAGACAGAATGCACACCTTAACATTTATCGTCAACCTGACCGAATCAGCCGTGATGTCATGATCAGCCAAATAATGCAAAACTGACGGTGGCCAGGAATCTGGAGATACGTGGCTTAGTACAGTCAATAATTGCCGCAGCACAACTCTGGTAGACCCAGTATGGGTTAGGATGGCTCATCAGCGATGGCCAAAGGGTGCATGGGAAAATTTCCAGGTAGATTTTACTGGATCCTTCCTTTACAGTCGGAGAAGGAAATGTTGTTTAATGATAATAGATAAATTTGCTAAATGGGAGCCCTTCCCTAGAGGTA
>NC_057717.1:49939659-49947865 GCF_004010195.1 Chiloscyllium plagiosum | reverse complement strand
GTAACAAAGATACAGCGTACAAAACAATTGAAAGCTGGGAAGTGCACCTTCAGATTAACTCCGATCAAGGGACATGTTCACGAAAAGTATCATGAAGACAACTTTTCTTTGCATTGGAATATGACAGCGTGTTCATATTCCATCCTATTCCAGAGTTCAGCGATTCTAAAGAGAATGAAAATAAAACTTAAAGGCACTATATCTAAGAAATTAGCAGAAACAGTAAAATGATGAGTCGAGTAAACCGATGTATTTCAATGACGTCAAGACGGATCCTAAACAACAATTGACCTAACACTATTTATTTAATGACAATGAAAACGTAAAACTCCCCGAGTGTGTAATAGTGGGACAAACCGAATTAGGAACACGCTATGACATGATCAAACGAAATGTGTTTCCGTTAGACTGCTGCACTATGGGGTCAGGGGGCACCTAATTGTGTAGGACTTGGAACTTACTGGAGAAGTTAACCAAAAATAGAGTCAAGGAGGAGACATCCTCCTTGCTCGCCTCAACGCTGATGGAATGGAATTTTCTTCAAGGTGCATAGAACCACGCTTCATTTCAATGAAAAGTGACACAGGAAAGTTAAAGGTAAACAGAAGTCTTGTTCCCAGCTCAAACTATACATGGCAACACATGACACTTGCACAAATAGATCACAAAACAGTTTGCATGTTATGCTGAAGCATATCAAGATTTGAAGAACAAATTGGAAAATTGATTATTCGGAGCTTTGGGAATTAAATTTATTATTATCAGGATTTTCTTTTAGATGGCTTCATGATTTGATCTATGTTTCTGGAGACGAAACCGGAATGTAAAATGAGAACGTGAATAATACACAAGAGATAGACGTGTTAAAAATATAATTATAACTTATGAATGCCCAGACATATTCTCACCATATGGGATACATTTTGCTCGATGGAAGGAAATTAACAAGCAGAGAACTCCTTCGTTCCTTGTGCTTAGTTTCCAATTCAGTCAAAAAAACCCCAGACATATTCTCACCATATGGGATACATTTTGCTCGATGGAAGGAAATTAACAAGCAGAGAACTCCTTCGTTCCTTGTGCTTAGTTTCCAATTCAGTCAAAAAAACTCACGGATGAAGGAGTTATAGCGGTTGTGGAGCATGGCTCGAATATCGCGACTAGTTAAAAAGTTGCAAAAAGGAAGGAATGAAGTAAAACAACTGATTGGCCTGAATGACTCTGTGAAATTATTAACTTCGCAGCTATGGAAATGTGCCTCACACTAACCTGAACACCTGCAACTGCGATCCGAAATATGGAAAAAAATTATTTTATTATCAAAGGTATTACCAGGTGACGATGTGGTGTGTGTGTGAGTGTGTCTGTGTGTGTGTGTCTGTGTGTCTGTGTGTGTGTGTGTGTGTGTAATGTTAATCTGGCATTGTGTGTTGAGAACGAGGTGGAAGTGACATTTGAGCACAACTTCGGACTGCTTTGTGGACCTCCACACATGGACAAACAGTGACAAAGTATGAGTGAGGAAAGATAGTTGTAAGTCTGTATTGTACAGACGTGCCCCCGCCCCACCACGACATCATGATAAGTGTTTCCTTCCTGTCTCTGCCAACTCCTTTCCAACTCGCTTTCCGACCATTCAGAGAGGGCTGAAGTCATCAAGCTGAACAGAGGGAACAGTAAATGGAATAGCGTTGAATAATGAAGGAGCGATATTAAATAATTATGTAAATTTGGGATTATACCTGTTATGATTAATACTTCAGGTATCCAAATGCTGGAATATTGCTGAGAATGGATAAAATAAATGCGAAAAACAACACAGTAGTGCAATTATCGGAGGCACTAACTTCATAGAATACCTTACATTCACGAGACACGGAGGGTGAAATTGGATGAATTTGTCACAGAGTTTAATACCGGACTTTCCATCGTCTTTCCAGTAGATACGCAGTGTAAATCTAAACTGTACAAAGGCTGAAACAGGTTACTAGAGAACTAATACTTCAGGCTGAAGAAACTCACATTGAATAAGCAGGGCCAGAGGAAGACAGCGAAGATACAGCTAGATGGAGTAGCCATAATGAAAGTACTTGCTCAGACAATTAATCAATTAATTGATACAGAACGAAAGGACACTCGAAATCTTAAACTAAATGCATTGTGCTTTGCCTTTGGATTCTGAATCATCCCCGAGATAAGGCACATCTTGGCTTAAATCCAGAAGGCTGAGTTACCTGATTGGATCAGTCATACTCAGTTAGCACAATTGATTCGTGAACAGGACATGAGAGTTTATACATTAAAGTAACTAACGAAGGTGTATCTGTTCAATAGACCCCAGTCGTAAGGCGTTTAAAGTCCCAAAATGTAAGTTCGGTTCTGATGATTCCGGTTTTAAATCCAGGGACAGGACCATGCCCTCATTTGCAGATGGAACATTTTGGCGTAATCCAAAGAAATGACTATCGTCGATAAAACTTCTGAAGTAATAAATGCAATACATCGAAATACAACAATCTATGGGGTCACCTATTTTGGAATGAAAACAAAGACGATGGATTACCACAGTTTTACACCAAATCTCACTGAGAGAACTAGATTGGCCTGAAAGGACCATGCTCAAAGGAGAGTGCTGGAAATCACCCATGCTGCCAAAGATTTTACTCACGCAAGGTGGAGGGTGTGGAAGTGGGGAGAAGACAGTATTGTGTACCTACTATCAAAACGTCATAAATGCTTGGAGCTTAAATTGTTGTATTCCATTTCCTAACTTTATGTCACTCTCTGCATACCAGTTACTCAAGGCCAAGTTCCGATTATGCACATCATACAAAGAATACAGGACGTTCTTACAGTATCTGATATGCTTATTGAGATACTGATGAAGTTAAAGGAATGATCGAGGTCCCTCATCCGCATTTAAGTGAACAAGTCAAGACGTAAGATAGGTCAGACAGTACATTTGCCCCATCCGCTACAAAGGAAAAAGAAGTTCTTGAAGAAGATAGAGGAAAGAGTTGCAGGCAGAAATGTGGTGGGAGATAGTATGCAACTAAGGAATGAATGTCACTATGCATTGTTGGATCAGAATAACGTCTCATCCAGTACAAAGAGTTCAGTGACTAATGGCCATATCATGGAAGGTGATGTTTTGCAGGTCACTTCAACGATATGGAGGAAAGTATGGGCCCGGAGAAAGGAACAGCTCAAGATGAGAAGGTCACACAACCCAAGATATATCGATTTCACTTGATTGACTGGGATTCCTCAAACCACGTGACTGGCCAGCACGCTGCGGCAATGAATACTGGACAAATAATTAAGAGCAAAATTCATTTTTAGAACTTTGCTTGACGGACCTTTCCGAAAGGAAGGGAATGTTCGAGCTGCACACATGACTGGGCTCCATAAAATGGCCTCTCATGTCATAGCCCGCCAAAACAAATGACTGACGGTAGTTCAAAGCTTAGGAAAATATTTGATGACTGTGCTCTTCACAAGTAAGTTCATAGTAGCTCCAAATAATACATCCAATTCAGCATAAGTAAGAAATATCATGCAGCTGCAGTTGTGTAAGCTGAATACATGCATAGGAGCAACTAACAGCACATTTAATGAGAGAATCTCACATCTCTTGCTTAACCAAACAATCAGAAGGCGACTTATAGGTTTTAACTAAATCCCTCAAAATGTCAAATATGTCGTTCTTGTCTTCATGGTTTACCGACATACAATAACAGTCATGAAAAGTATTCCAGGAAACGATTCCAGTAAAATCAAGAGGGGGAAATCGGCGTCAAATATAAATGTAGCACCCATGTCATTACAGGGAGAATTAAATCACAGGTACATAAACTGGCAGATAATGGAACGTGGTATGAATGAGTCCTTTGTAGGACACCCAAGGATAAAGTTAGGATTGTCTGGAAATTAGACATTTTGCAGCTGTCAGTTATCAGGGAATGTACGTACATGACTACTGTGTCCAACTTTGGAACTCCCAAGAAGGGAGATAAGAGAGGATGGATAGCATAATGACACTCATGGAGATCAACTGGCTTGACGACAATCTGTCAATAGAGAGCCGCAGATTCATGTTATCCGCTTAATTGTGAACGTATGTAGCTAATTAATCATGTCATTGATTTGTAAATGTCAAAGAGCGGAATTAAACAAATGTGTAAAAGTGTATATTAACCTTTGTTCAGGGAACACCTTTTTAGTTTTTGATAAAGGGTCAGTTAGAAACGAAACGTCAGTTCGCTTCTATCCTTACGGACGCTGCCAGACCTGCTGAGATTTCCCAGCATTTTTTCTTTTGGCTTTAGATTCCAGCATCCGCAGTAATTTGCTTTTTTTTTAGATTTTGAGCTGGCCTCTTCGCACTGGTGCAACATCACTGACATCGTTGATGCAGGAAGTGTGTTTTTGAATGTCCTCTGAATTATTCGGCCATTGCACCCAAATGTACGTCTCTAAAGGCCTGTATCTCAACAAAGGAAGGCAAGTGAAGCATTCACCTTTCGTTGTCCAGATATCTGATTAGGCTGATGGAAGTGCACATCAAGATCACTCTGGTCCTTATGGTTTCACAGAGTCCTACCTCTAATCATGAATTCTGAATCATCCTGAATTCATGACTCGCGGAAATTTAGATTCTATTAACTCGTCCATGTGTTTAGTTAGGAATAATCTAATCGCCAAGGATGAATTACTGAAAGATTAAACTGTTGAACAGTTTGCGGGAAATGTGTTACACTGTTGGCCTGAGACAATTAAGGCCATGAAACACGTAAAAACACGTAATTAGTGCTGGTTTCCAAGTTAATTGCTGGTTAGAAATTAAGTGCCGAGCCAGATGATCAGTTTTCCCCGACTCTGCCCATTCTATCCAATATGAACATTCTGGCGATTGCCATCGATCAGACATGTAGCTGGTCTCCGTATACAAATACGATGGCAACAAGAGAAGGTCAGAGACGAGGAACCGTGTAGTGAACGACTAAAAGTAGACTTTCCAAATCCTGATTACCTCCTCAGAGCCTCTAGTCAGGTGTGTGACGATAATGATGTCGATATATGAAGATTAAGAAGAATCGCGATGCCATCCAGCTCAAATAAACCCAACTGATTGGCATGACATTCACAAACAATGATCTCTCCAAAGCCAACTCCAACAGTCAACGGTGCACACTATGTACAAGATGCACTGCCAAGTTGGAACAACAATTCTGAGACGGAACTTTCCGAATCCGCGGCCATTCTTAACTTGAACAATTGCTACACCAGTTCCTGCAAAATTATTTCCAAGCCAAGCAACAAACTAGGTTGAAAGTGCATTGTCTAACAATCACGATTGCTTAATCAAAATCAATCATTTCCTTCTGAACAGCAGGGTGGATATGCACACAGCTCATGGTTTGTCGCTGTTCTCGGAGGCAGATCGTACCCAACTACTCATGGCAACTTAGGGTCTGACAAGCGACGGCACAGTGGCTCAGTGGTTCGTACTGCTGCCTCACAGTAACAGTGACTTGTGTTCAATCCCTGCCTTGGGCAACTGTCTGTGTCGAGTTTGCACATTCTCCCCGTGTCTACGTGGGTTTCCTCCGGGCACTCTGGTTTCCTCCCACAGTCCAAAGATGTGCAGGTTAGTTGAATTGACCATGCCAAATTGTTCATATTGTTAGGTGTAGGGGAATGGGTCTGGGTGGGTTGCGCTTCTGAGGGTCGGTGCGGACTTGTAGGGCCGAAGGGCGTGTTTCACCATTGTAGGGAATCTAATCTAAAAAAAACTGCCGGAGAACTAGCGACACCCACTTCCCACGAAATGATCAATGCATTTAAATGGATTCCATTTGAAATTAACGAGGAGAAAGACAAAAACTTTGCACTCGGCAGTTTAGGGGATGTCACCAATTCTGGCACAGACCAAAAAGGAGCCTTTCTTTTGTTTTTTTTGTCATTTGGCGACTGCAGACAGAGTGAAAACACACGACTTTTTTATCAGAAGTATTGACCAATTCTACACAGGGTGAATGAAGTGAAATGTGCAAATATGTGACAGGGCAGAAAAGGATTTGCTTGAGTGTTGAGGGTGGTTGGGTGTTAAGACTGCTGGCCCAGCGTCCCAGGGACAAGACTTCAATGCTAACCACCGGAAACTGTATGATTGGAGTTGCAACGTTCTTCTTCTGGTACTCCAGATTGCTACCATCGGTCAAGGTAGTGCAGGTTAAATTGATTGGCTATGTTAAATTTCCCATTGTGTTCATTGAAATGCAGCATAGGTAGATGTGCCATCGGGAATGCAAGGCGACAGAGAAAAAGTAGGTGGTGTTTCTGGGGAGGATGCCCTTCCGAGGGTCTGTACGGACTCGATGGTCTAAAGGAGGGCTTTCGTATTATAAGTATTCTATGAATCTATGATTTTTGTCAACTCACTAACCTCAGCATTATGAGGTGCCCCTCAGGGATGTGTGCATATTATCCGCTATCGACTGAGCAACATGGTAATTGCGAAAATGATTTCAACAGATATAATGTTGATTGGATATTCCAAAATCGTAAATCATGAATTACGCAAGGATTAATCTGTGCAGCATCATCCGTCCTGATTAAATTCCTGGAGATTACCATTAGCCATAAAATCAATTAGATTCACCCTTTAAAAAAATCAGTGAAAAGATCAAATCAGAGGCAAGAACAATAAAACAAGCGAATCACCACCAGACTCCCAAGACTTCCAACATTAATCATGCGATGTGCGATGTGATACATAAAATCTGCAGAAATGTATTCAGTTCCAGAAGACTGGAGGATAGCAAATGTGGTTCCCTTGTTCAAAAAGGGGAGTAGGGATAGCCCTAGTAACTATAGGCCGGTGAGTCCCACTTCTTACAGTAACACTAGAACGGAAAATCAAAGTTGCAGACTATTCTGAAATAGTTTACTGTGCAATGAACATCGCCTGTTCAACATCCTGGAAATACCTCCCTGACAAAATTATGCCTTTACCAACAGCACAGAAACCGCACCAGCACAAAAAGACAACTTTCCATCACCTCGCTCGTAACAGGGGACGAATTCGAAATGCTCTTCAGCCAGAGACACCTATGTCCGATGTGGGAATAATATAAATGTAGAATACGTCTGTTTGCCAAGTGGACGTTTAAAAATAACTTCAGGGCGTTTCTTGTACCAAAACTGACAACAAAATATGAGAAGGATATTTTTGTGATTACATAATGCTCATAGAATGAAAATAATAGGCTCTGTGATCAAAAACGTTGACGTGCCAGAGAACATTCAGTGAAATAAGTAAAGAAAAATGCAAATAATTCACAAAATATGACTGAGATAAGATACCAAGCATTTTGACGAATGGAAGATTCAGGGAGAGGGAAATGCGAGGGAGGTCAATATTAGTCGAATAACCCTGCTGGGAAATCTGAAGGGGATTGAAGGCGGCTAAATCCACAGAGCCCGAAAACCTACATACCAGATTACTTAAAGAAGTGGCTCCAGAAAGCGCGGATGCATGAATAGGTACCCATGCTTGACAAATCTGTTGGAATTCTATGAAAATATAACCGACAACAGATGTAATTGTGAGACTTTCTAAGAAGGAAAAGGAAGCATACGTAACATCTCGTAGACTGAAATCCGACTAACTTTGAAAGAATATCGGGAAAGTGAGAAGAATCTGAAACATGTAACTAAGACGGTTAAAGTGTATCATTAAACATTTTTTTAGCAAACAAGGTGAAAGAAAATCACAAAGCCTTTTAATCATATATCAGGATCAAGAAGGTAACTTGAGAAAGGTTTGGTCCACTCAAGGACAACAGAGAATAGTTATGCATGGAGTCAGAGAGAGTTGATGAGATGCTTCCCAGTACTTGCATCGGGATTCACCAAAGAGACGGATGTTCAGGTGAGGGAAAGATGTTTGATTACTCTCGGTCAAGTTGGCAGAAGTAGCGACGAAGTGTTGGGTACTCGAAAAAGAATGAAGTGGACAAGACCCCGGTTCCAAATTGGATCGAGCACAGGTTATCGAAGAAACAGAGTAAAGAAAAAGCTGAACATTATAAATATACCTTTACAGTGTCCTTGAATACAGGTGAGGTCCTGGAGGACGGGAGAGTTGCTAATATTGTCCGTTTGTTTTAGAAGGAGAACAGGGATAATACAGGTAACGATA
>NC_057717.1:49922904-49939159 GCF_004010195.1 Chiloscyllium plagiosum | reverse complement strand
AAAGGCTTTGTGATTTTCTTTCACCTTGTTTGCGAAAAAATGTTTCATGATACACTTTAACCGTCTTAGTTACATGTTTCAGATTCTTCTCACTTTCCCGATATTCTTTCAAAGTTAGTCGGATTTCAGTCGACTAGATGTTACGTATGCTTCCTTTTCCTTCTTAGAAAGTCTCACAATTCCATCTGTTGTCGGTTATATTTTCATAGAATTCCAACAGATTTGTCAAGCATGGGTACCTATTCATGCATCCTCGCTTTTTGGAGCCACTTCTTTAAGTAATCTGGTATGTAGGTTTTCAGGTTCTGTGGATTTAGCCGCCGTCAATCCCCTTCAGTTTTCCCAGCAGGGTTATTCGACTAATATTGACCTCCATCGCTCTTCCCTCTCCCTGAATCTTACATTCGTCAAAATGCTTGGTATCTTATCTCAGTCATATTTTGTGAATTATTTGCATTTTTCTTTACTTATTTCACTGAATGTTCTCTGGAACGTCAATGTTTTTGATCACAGAGCCTATTATTTTCATTCTATGAGCATTATGTAATCACAAAAATATCCTTCTCATGTTGTGTTGTCAGTTTTGGTACAAGAAACGCCCTGAAGTCATTTTTAAACGTCCACTTGGCAAACAGACGTATTCTACATTTATATTATTCCCACATGGGACATAGGTGTCTCTGGCTGAAGAGCATTTCGAATTCGTCCCCTGTTACGAGCGAGGTGATGGAAAGTTGTCTTTTTGTGCTGGTGCGGTTTCTGTGCTGTTGGTAAAGGCATAATTTTGTCAGGGAGGTATTTCCAGGATGTTGAGCAGGCGATGCTCATTGCACAGGAAAATATTTCAGAATAGTCTGCAACTTTGATTTTCTGTTCTAGTGTTACTGTACAAATAATGCCATTGTCCTTGTATATGATACCATTGAAGGGAGCGGATTTCTTCTGGACTAGTCGTTGGAACTGAATACATTTCTGCAGATTTTATGTATCACATCGCACTCTTGATTAATGTTGGAAGTCTTGGGAGTCTGGTGGTGATTCGCTTGTTTTATTGTTCTTGCCTCTGATTTGATCTTTTCACTGATTTTTTTTAAGGGTGAATCTAATTTAGTTGATGGCTAATGGTAATCTCCAGGAATTTAATCAGGACGGATGATGCTGCACAGATTAATCCTTGTGTAATTCATGATTTACGATTTTGTAATATCCAATCAACAGTATATCTGTTGAAATCATTTTCGCAATTACCATGTTGCTCAGTCGATAGCGGATAATGTGCACACATCCCTGAAGGGCACCTCATAATGCTGAGGTTTCTGAGCTGACAAAAATCATAGATTCATAGAATACTTATAATACGAAAGCCTTCCTTTAGACCATCGAGTCCGTACAGACCCTCGGAAGGGCATCCTCCCCAGATACACCACCTACTGTTTGTCTGTCGCCTTGCATTCCCGATGGCACACCTACCTATGCTGCATTCGCCTTGCATTCCCGATGGCACACCTACCTATGCTGCATTCAATGAACACAATGGGAAATTTAACATGGCCAATCAATTTAACCTGCACTACTTTGACCGATGGTAGCAATCTGGAGTACCAGAAGAAGAACGTGCCAACTCCAATCATACAGTTCCCTGTGGTTAGCATTGAAATCTTGTCCCTGGCACGCTGGGCCAGCAGTCTTAACACCCAACCACCCTCAACACTCAAGCAAATCATTTTCTGCCCTGTCACATATTTGCACATTTCACTTCATACACCCTGTGTAGAATTGGTCAATACTTCTGATAAAAAAAGCCGTGTGTTTTCACTCTGTCTGCAGTCGCCAAATGACAAAAGGAATTGAACCCGAGTCACTGTTACTGTGAGGCAGCAGTACGAACCACTGAGCCACCGTGCCGCCCGGTTGTCAGACCCTAAGTTGCCATGAGAAGTTGGGGACGATCTGCCTCCGAGAACAGCGACAAACCATGAGCTGTGTGCATATCCACCCTGCTGTTCAGAAGGAAATGATTGATTTTGATTAAGCAATCGTGATTGTTAGACAATGCACTTTCAACCTAGTTTGTTGCTTGGCTTGGAAATAATTTTGCAGGAACTGGTGTAGCAATTGTTCAAGCTAAGAATGGCCGCGGATTCGGAAAGTTCCGTCTCAGAATTGTTGTTCAAACTTGGCAGTGCATCTTGTACATAGTGTGCACCGTTGACTGTTGGAGTTGGCTTTGGAGAGATCATTATTTGTGAATGTCATGCCAATCAGTTGGGCTCATTTGTTCTGGATGGTATCACGATTCTTCTTAATGTTCATATATCGACATCATTATCGTCACACACCTGACTAGAGGCTCTGAGGAGGTAATCAGGATTTGGAAAGTCTACTTTTAGTCGTTCACTACATGGTTCCTCGTCTCTGACCTTCTCTTGTTGCCATCATATTTGTATACGGAGACCAGCTGCATGTCTGATCGATGGCAATCGCCAGAATGTTCATATTGGATAGAATGGGCAGAGTCGGGGAAAACTGATCACCTGGCTCGGCACTTAATTTCTAAACAGCAATTAACTTGGAAACCAGCACTAATTACGTGTTTTTACGTCTTTCATGGCCTTAATTGTCTCAGGCCAATAGTGTAACACATTTTCCGCAAACTGTTCAACAGCTTAATCTTTCAGTAATTCATCCTTGGCGATTAGTGTATTCCTAACTAAACACATGGACGAGTTAATAGAATCTAAACTTCCGCGAGTCATGAATTCAGGATGATTCGGAATTCATGATAAGAGGTAGGACTCTGTGAAACCATCAGGACCAGAGTGATCTTGATGTGCTCTTCCATCAGCCTAATCAGATATCTGGACAACGAAAGGTGAATGCTTCACTTGCCTTCCTTTGTTGAGATACAGGCCTTTAGAGACGCACATTTGGGTGCAATGGCCTAATAATTCAGCGGACATTCAAAAACTCACTTCCTGCATCAACGATGTCAGTGATGTTGCACCAGTGCGAACAGGCCAGCTCAAAATCTAAAAAAAAAGCAAATTACTGCGGATGCTGGAATCTAAAGCCAAAAGATGCTGGAAAATCTCAGCAGGTCTGGCAGCATCCGTAAGGATAGAAGCGAGCTGACGTTTCGTTTCTAACTGACCCTTTATCAAAATCTAAAAAGGTGTTCCCTGAACAAAGGTAAATATACACTTTTATACATTTGTTTAATTCCGCTCTTTGACATTTACAAATCAATGACATGATTAATTAGCTACATACGTTCACAATTAAGCGGATGACAGGAATCTACGGCTCTCCATTGACAGATTGTCGTCAGGCCAGTTGATCTCCATGAGTGTCATTATGCTATCCATCCTCTCTTATATCCCTTCTTGGGAGTTCCAAAGTTGGACACAGTAGTCATGTACGTACATTCCCTGATAACTGACAGCTGCAGAATGTCTAATTTCCAGACAATCCTAACTTTATCCTTGGGTGTCCTACAAAGGACTCATTCATACCACGTTCCATTATCTGCCAGTTTATGTACCTGTGATTTAATTCTCCCTGTAATGACATGGGTGCTGCATTTATATTTGAAGCCGATTTCCCCCTCTTGATTTTACTGGAATCGTTTCCTGGAATATTTTTCATGACTGTTTTGTATGTCGGGAAACCATGAATACAAGAACGACATATTTGACATTTTGAGGGATTTAGCTAAAACCTATAAGTCGCCTTCTGATTGTTTGGTTAAGCAATAGATGTGAGATTCTCTCATTAAATGTGCTATCAGTTGCTCCTCTGTATGTATTCAGCTTCCACAACTGCAGCTGCATGATATTTCTTACTTTTGCTGAATTGGATGTACTATTTGGAGCTACTACTAACTTACTTGTGAAGAGCACAGTCATCAAATATTTTCCTAAGCTTTGAACTGCCGTCAGTCATTTGTTTTGGCTGGCTATGAAATGAGAGGCCATTTTATGGAGCCCAGTCATGTGTGCAGCTCGAACATTGCCTACCTTTCGAAAAGGTCCATCAAGCGAAGTTCTAAAAATGAATTCTGCTCTTAATTATTTGTCCAGTATTCATTGCCGCATCGTGCTGGCCAGTCACGTGGTTTGAGGAATCCCAGTCAATCAAGTGAAATCGATATATCTTGGGTTGTGTGACCTTCTCATCATGCGTTGTTCCTTTCTCAGGGCCCATACTCTCCTCCATATCGTTACAGAAACCTGCAAAACATCACCTTCCATGATAGGGCCATTAGTCACTGAACTCTTTGTACTGGATGACACGTTATTCTGATCCAATAATGCATAGTGACATTCATTCCTTAGTTACATGCTTTATCCCACCACATTTCTGCCTGCAACTCTTTCCTCTATCTTCTTCAAGAACTTCCTTTTCCTTTGTAGCGGATAGGGCAAATGTACTGTCTGACCTATCTTACGTCTTGACCTTTTCAATTAAATGCAGATTAGGGACCTCGATCATTCCTTTGACTTCATCAATATCTCAATAAGCATACCAGATACTGCAAGAACGTCCTGTATTCTTTGTTTGATCAGCATCATCGGAACTTGGCCTTGAGTAACTGATATGCAGAGAGTGAAATAAAGTTACGAAATGGAATGCAACAATTTAAGCTTCCAAGCATTTATAACGTTTTGATAGTAGGTACACAATACGGTCTTCTCCCCGCTTCCACACCCTCCACCCTGCGTGAGTAAAATCTTTGGCAGCATGGGTGATTTCCAGCACTCTCCTTTGAGTATGGTCCTTTCAGGCCAATCTAGGTCTCTCAGTCAGATTTGGTGTAAAACTGTGGTAATCCATCGTCTTTGTTTTCATTCCAAAATAGGTGACCCCATAGATTGTTGTATTTTAATGTATTGCATTTATTACTTCAGAAGTTTTATCGACGATCGTCATTTCTTTGGATAACGCCAAAATGTTCCATCTGTAAATGAGGGTATGGTCGTGTCCCTGGATTTGAAACGGGAATCATCAGAACCGAACTTACATTTTGGGACTTTAAACGCCTTACGACTGGGGTCTACTGAACAGATACATCTTCGTTAGTTACTTTAATGTACAAACTCTCATGTCCTGTTCACGAATCAATTATGCTAACTGAGTATGACTGACCCAATCAGGTAACTCAGCCTTCTGTATTTAAGCCAAGATGTGCCTTATCTCGGGGATGATTCAGAATCCAAAGGCAAAGCACAATGCATGCTGTGTTGTTTTTCGCATTTACTTTATCCATTCTCAGCATTATTCCAGCATTTGGATACCTGAAGTATTAATCATAACAGGTATAATCCCAATTTTACATAATTATTTAATATCTCTCCTTCACTTTTCAACGCTATTCCATTTACTGTTCCCTCTGTTCAGATTGATTACTTCAGCCCTCTCTGAATGGGCGGAAAGCGAGTTGGAAAGGAGTTGGCAGAGACAGGAACGAAACACTTTTCATGATGTCGTGGTGGGGCGGGGGCACGTCTGTACAATACAGACTTACAACTATCTTTCCTCACTCATACTTTGTCACTGTTTGTCCATGTGTGGAGGTCCGCAAAGCAGTCTGAAGTTGTGCTCAAATGTCACTTCCACCTCCGTTCTCAACACACAATGCCAGATTAACATTACACACACGCAAACATACACACTCACACACACACCACATCGTCACCTGGTAATACCTTTGACAATAAAATAAATTCTTTCCATATTTCGGATTGCAGTTGCAGGTTTTCAGGTTAGCGTGAGGCACATTTCCATAGCTGCGAAGTTTATAATTTGACAGAGTCATTCAGGCCAATCAGTTGTTTTACTTCATTCCTTCCTTTTTGCAACTTTCTCACAAGTCGCGAGATTCGAGCCATGCTCCACAACCGCTATAACTCCTTCATCCGTGAGTTTTTTTGACTGAATTGGAAACTAAGCACAAGGAACGAAGGAGTTCTCTGCTTGTTAATTTCCTTCCATCGAGCAAAATGTATCCCATATGGTGAGAATATGTCTGGGCATTCATAAGTTATAATTATATTTTTAACACGTCTATCTCTTGGGTATTATTCACGTTCTCACTTTACATTCCGGTTTCGTCTCCAGAAACATAGATGAAATCATGAAGCCATCTAAAATAAAATCCTGATAATAATAAATTAAATTCCCAAAGCTCCGAATAATCAATTTTCCAATTTGATCTTCAAATCTTGATATGCTTCGGCATAACATGCAAACTGTTTTGTGATCTATTTGTGCAAGTGTCATGTGTTGCCATGTATAGTTTCAGCTGGGAACAAAACTTCTGTTTACCTTTAACTTTCCTGTGTCACTTTTCATTGAAATGAAGCGTGGTTCTATGCACCTTGAAGAAAATTCCATTCCATCAGCGTTGAGGCGAGCAAGGAGGATGTCTCCTCATTGACTCTATTTTTGGTTAACTTCTCCAGTAAGTTCCAAGTCCGACACAATTAGTTGTTTCCTGACCCCATAGTGCAGCAGTCTAACGGAAACACATATCGTTTGATCATGAAATAGCGTGTTCCTAATTCGGTCTGTCCCACTATTACACACTCGGGGAGTTTTACGTTTTCATTGTCATTAAATCAATAGTGTTAGGTCAATTGTTGTTTAGGTTCCGTCTTGACGTCATTGAAATACATCGGTTTACTCGACTCATCATGTTACTGTTTCTGCTAATGTTTTAGATATAGTCCCTTTAAGTTTTGTTTTCATTCTCTTTAGAATCGCCGAACTCTGGAATAGGATGGAATATGAACACGCTGTCATATTCCCATGCAAAGAAAAGTTGTCTTCATGATACTTTTCGTGAACATGTCCCTTGATCTGTTTTAATCTGAAGGTGCACTTCCCAGCTTTCAATTGTTTTGTACGCTGTATCTTTGTTACTCTGTCGGTACTACAATACCTCTGGGGAAGGGCTCCCATTTAGCAAATTTATCTATTATCAGCAAACAACATTTCCTTCTCCGACTATAAAGGAAGGATCCAGTAAAATCTACCTGGAAATTTTCCCATGCACCCTTTGGCCATCGCCGATGAGCCAACCGAACCCATACTGGGTCTACCAGTGTTGTGCTGCAGCAATTATTGACTGTACTAAGCCACATATCTCCAGATTCATGGCCACCGTCAGTTTTGCATTATTTAGCTGATCATGCCATCACGGCCGATTTGGTCAGGTTGACGATAAATTTTAAGGTGTGCATTCTGTCTGCAGTCTTTTGCGATGAGTGATAATACTTTCACATAATCTCATTTTCTGCTTTGTTTCACTCCATTTTGCTACTAGTTTTTTGTCTCCTCTGCAGCAGTCTCTGCTTGTAAATTTTGAATATTCATTTCTTCCACTCCTACCGCTGCGATATCAATGTATCTTGTTCGCTGACTATACTGTTCCTCTGGCAGCTCTGCCTGCTTTCATGGTCCCTCGCTATGTTTCTGTTTACACTTTCTGGATTAGATATTGCGAACACTGGTAACTGAAATTGAATCTTCACTCTGTATCGTGAACGTTGAATACTAAAGAACGTGGAAAGAAAAAAAAAAACTGGATTCATAGCCTACATCATTGTGATGACATTTGTTCCAGACTTCATGCTCAATTTTGAAAATTTACCTGGAATACAGGACAGGAAGGACAAGACGGAGCATCTTAATACTTTCAAATACCTCATGACAGCAGATGTTTTAAATGTTTTCATTTCCCAAAACACATACCGTCTTCAAGTACCTGCTTGGAATTGGAATTGCAGGTTTCCGAATACTTTGACTTTGGAGTTGCTTCCCTGCTTTGCTTGCTACTAAAACGTGCCTTAAAGTGAAAAAGATTGAGCAGCACAACCAGCAAAAATGGGACTCCTGTAATTAATATATAATGCAGGGAGTCAATTGATGCTCAGACACGTGTCAGGTTAAATGATGGGATCAACACATTGTGAAGGGATGATTGGAAATGTATGGTATCATACGAACTACAAATAAATATATTTTTTAAAATGTCCACATTCCTTTCAATTAAGAAACTACTAGTTGAATGGCATCTGTTAACAGATGTTTAAGTTCCACTAAGGAAAATAATCATTGAATGAGGATATGACAATGAGGTGTCACGTAGGAAAGGTTATGGAAATCAACAACGTTTAGGCAGTGTAGTCAATGGAGCTAATTTTACTGTTCTCGATATGAGTAATCATGCTATCAGTATACTAACTCATGTTTGGAAGAATTCATTAAGCTCATTTTCCAATCGATTATCACGAGTAACTGGCACTGAACTTGTTCAAAAACAATCTATATATGGTGCATTTATAACTATCTTGAAAACTGTAACAACGTGCTTAATTTTGAACAACTAATGATGGCCGAAGTTGAAGCCCATCATCCGACAGCACTGCATCATATGTCGTCTGAAGGATTCAGCAGAACTAAGAGACAGGAGTAGGAAACAAAGAACGTTGCAAATGTCTTCAGAAATCAATAATCTTTGATAGAACAGCAAACTGCAAATTTGTTTAATTTTAATTGCTCTGCATCAAGCCAGGTACCCTCAAACTATTGCAAGAAAGTAGCATGGACCCCAATTTTTCAGCTGTTTTATGCAGGTGGATCCCTCAGGAGTAATGCTGCTGACCCAGCCACTCGGTTTCAAACAAAACCGATTTTATATTGCATGAATGAAAGATAAAACCTGATAGAATAACGAACCTTACTTAAAACCTCAATCGACTCTATCGCAACATAATCGATTAGTGAAAATACAAGATTTCAAACAAAACATATCTAATTCCTATCCTGCGTTAATGTACAGACAGCATAAAATATCAAAAATGTATGATAAACTGCAACTCTACTGAAATATTCAGGAAAATAGCATAGAATTTATCTACGATCTATTGATTGTTCCAATATCGCAGCACCACATAAATAGTTATGGCAAATGCAAAAGACCAAGTGAAATCGAAAATACGAAATTAGCAGTAAAGTGAGAATACAGGCTGTTGCTGCAGCGGACAAAGACAGCTCTAACTTGACATATCCCAGTTTTAAAACTGAAAACAATTTAATGCGAGACGGTGCAAATGTCTGATATAACATGCTTACGTCTCAAACTCATATCTTTCCTTTACTTTGATGTTTTCAGAAACTTCACAAATGCACTTGATTTTACATCACGTGACAAAAGACACAGCCACGAACGTTCGTTGGACTTTTATGAAACCACCATTAGGGACTTTTATGACGAAGCTCGCCGCCTGACGTCAATTGGCTGATTCAGTGACATGCTTGAAATGTTTCTTTCCTTTGTGACTGCAAACCGCCAGATCGTGCATGCACACCACAAAATTGGATAGTTTGGGAAATACCTTATTGGTTCGTCTTTGAAATTTGGTCGTCATATTTTTTAGATTAGATTAGATTAGATAAGATTAGATTACTTACAGTGTGGAAACAGGCCCTTCGGCCCAACAAGTCCACACCGCCCCGCCGAAGCAGAACCCACCCATACCCCTACATACATTTACCCCTTACCTAACACTACAGGCAATTTAGCATGGCCAATTCACCTGACCTGCACATCTTTGGACTGTGGGAGGAAACCGGAGCACCCGGAGGAAACCCACGCAGGCACAGGGAGAATGTGCAAACTCCACACAGTCAGTCGCCTGAGGCGGGAATTGAACCCGGGTCTCAGGCGCTGTGAGGCAGCAGTGCTAACCACTGTGCCACCGTGCCACCCACTAACCGTATCACACCTAACCGTATTTATTAATATTTGTACAATCCACGAGGTGTCATCAAAGCTAAAATCTCCTTAACTCTGTCAGATGACGATCGTCTCAGCAACGCAATTATAAATTAGGCTGCTTCACCCACATTTTCAATACAATGAATCAATTGAAGAATCCGATATGATCAGATTTCACTACTGTATTGTCATTACGGTGGATCACACATAATCGTGTGCCAGCTGGCTTTGCTATTATTACTATGGGTGAGTTCGATTTGGAACAAATAACTTGGATTACGTTTTCAGCCCACGTCCAATCATGTATTCAATCAGTGCCAATTTTAGAATGTTACTTTGGTAAGGATGTTGCTGAACTGACACAACATTTGTATATCTGCGTAGTCATGCACACTTAGTTTAGGATTTCCCAATTTATTCCAGCACTCTCCTCGTGTGGTTTCAACCATCCATGTCATTTCAATGTTCTCCAAGAAGTAACGAACTAATTTAAAGCAATTTGTTTGAAAACATCCTCCTTGTTCAATGTAATTTAAGGAATATCGAAATCAGAATCACATGAACTTGAATCTTCATTCTGCTTTTTTATTCACCCCTAACACATTCTCAAATTCCTTTGTTTTATTATCAGGGTATCTTCTGAGTATTTTCACATGCCACAATCAGGGCTTCTTATCAAATAATTCATTTTACTCAATGTCCTTTCCATCTGATCGGATCCAAAATTTATTCATTTCAATGGTTTCGTCATGCTAGTTAGATTAGCACTTTATCTTTGCAAGTAAAGTTGTGTAGTGTTGATCTCTTGTCTGCTCTCTATTTCATTATATTCTATGCAATTTTAAATGCTATCCAATTCAATCATTTTCATTTGGAGGAGCCAATGTTGGTCTGGGATTTATAAAGTTAAAAATCAGACAACAAAAGCTTATAGTACAATTTGGAAGCATAAGTTGTTGAAGCCCTGCTTCTTCGTTAGGTAGATGTGGAGGAAGACCATAAGACACAGAATTTATAGCAAAATGTTACAGACACACGGCTGAAATATTTTAAAGAAACGTCGATTTAGTCTTTCATCTTTAAGGATTGGTTTGCTCGCTTCTGTTCATTAATATATAAATCCAAGAACTTCTTTTATTTCATATAGTCTGACGGTCAAATTGGCCAGAAACAGGTAAGATAACACCATTTGTCAGAAAACCTGAAGTTATCTTGAGATTTTATCTTATACAGGGTGCAGCGTTTACATCTAGCGAAGTGAAGCTCGCAAACCGTACTAAAAGATGAAAGACATAATCTAAGTTTGTTTAATATATTATAGACGCATGAAACTGTAGCCATTTGTTAATAATGCTGTGTCTTGTGGTCCTGACCCACAACCACCTGATGAAGAAGCAGCTCTTCGAAACCTAATGCAAAAAACTAAACTTGTTTGACGATAATTTGTCGTTTTGTGATTTTTAGCTTCATCGAATATATCTCTGTTATTTGACACACTGTCAAAGTATGTGATATCTGAACTCTGATTCAATAACTTCTCCTGAATTCGCGTTTATTCTCCTGTCACGTCATGCGCAAAAGCTAAAACAAAAGGACTGAATTTAGTAGCTGCATCGTCAATATTTCTAACTAACACAATAAGTAGAAAGGCAACTCCTTTAACACAATCCTCTGGATAGTATTGTGTATAAGCCCTCACCATTATGTTTAAAGATTGATGTAAACGTTTTAATGGTGTCTGTGGTGTGCTATAAATTTAAACTGTTTTATTCCTGAAGTATCCATAATATCCTTGAATAACGGATGTGGATTTTGATCGTATTGTATTTCATTGAAGAATCCCTACCGAGTTTAAAAAAATAAATGATTAGCGCTTCTGCAATCGTTTTATACGAGCTATTGTGCAATGGAATATAACCTGCTGAAGGAAGGGGACTTCTAAAGCTCCTACTTCCAAAAAAATCAGGTGGATGACAACCTGGTTTTGTGGGAATTTTTAATTGAGTCACCAACTGTCTATTGCTACTTGTGTCTTTCTGGAGGAATCATAGGAGTCCTATGAAACCTTCGTCAACGATGTCACTGTTCCTTAAGGCAAAAGCCGCTTGAAAAGGTCAGCAGGTCTGGCAGCATTTGCGAAAATAAGTTAAAGTTAATGTTTCTGACGAAGGGTCACCGCTTCCAAAACGTTAACATTGATTTCCCTTCGCATTTGCTGCCAGACCCGTTGAGCTTTTCCAGCAACTTACATCATTTTCTCTCGCTGGTTCACCGCATCCGCAGTTCTTCCAAATTCCCATGTGGAGTAAGGACTCATCAGCTGAGGTTTTTCAATTAACTTACATGTACGCATGTCTGTAACATTAATACTGCATATAATCTTTCCAGAAAAAAAATGATTTGCTATATTCTCTTGAGCTTTCCTTACTGCTAATTCGATTCCTATTGTTCAGTAATGTCCTATATAATTAAAAATCACACGTTACAGACCAACAAGTTTAAGTGGAAACATTCGCTTTCCTTGCTGAAGGAGCAGCGCTTTGAAAGTTAAAGCTTCCAAATAAACCTGCTGAACTTTTACCTGGCATTGTGTAATTTTTAACTTTGTACACCCCTGTCCAACACAGGCACCTTCAAATCATGCCCCACATCTAACACTTAATTTCCATAACCCAACCGTCAAAAACTTTGGCAAACTCTGCCTTTTTCAAACCAACTGAACATGTGATGGATTCAATTGTTAGAATTGTAACATTATGTAATTTACAGAAATTATTTTTCTGTGAATGATTTTAAATGTAACAGCTTCAGTTTATCATATTTTTGTTGTGATTCAGTTGGCCTTTCTGAACTAAAACTGTTTACTTTGACCTCCATTTGTTCTGTTTATTTTTACCAAGCATTTGACGAACGTTTCTGATAATTTAATGTCAACTACCTTGTCTTTACTCCGTGACAGCTCTCTTGATTCCACCTCTAGCTATCCGAGCTTATTACTGCACAGTAAGTCAAAATTCCTGGATCTACTTCCTCCCTCATCGGGAGTAAAATTACCACAAGGCTACTGCATTGGTTTGTGACCATGTAGAAAAAGAAAAGGTCTGCAGTCAGGTTTCTGTTAAGAAGTGGGAACAGAAATTGCTCACACAGAAGGGTCAGGATGTGACCTTATTTATTAAGTGAGAATTAGTCAATTTCCTCATGACCTTAAACGGCATTACCATACCTGAGCCTTCAATATACAATGGGCCGGAGTTACCACTCACCGATGGCAACAGGTCCTGAACAAATAAATGCATTCTCAGCAGAAATTTCATCATACCATTTCGAACTTGCGATGCATTGATTGGGGAGAACACAGGTATTCACCATTTGGATCAATTCGTGTTCTGTTGGCTGACAAAATTTTAGTATTTTATCATCGAGTCCTTAACTCCTGGTTCAATGTATTGATGAAGGAAATATTATTGCCACGAAAACTCACAATCAGCCACAATTAATCACTCGTCGGTTTCACGAACACTTTACATACTCTTCTTCTTGTTTTCTTTCTTTGTGAACACCATCACATTGTTTGTGTTTGATGACTGATCATGAACCAGAAATATTCGATAGTCAGAAAAATTCTGCTCTATTTGATTTGATGCGTGATATTTCCTCTGCCTTTGTCCTGTGCAATCATGAGGTCGATCCCCGCTCTTTTCCTTCATCGTGAGCTGGTGAATGGTCTTCACAAAAATAATGTTCCCTCTTGCAACTATGAACTGTTCTGAAACATAGTCCAAAACCGTTAGACCAATATCGTATCATGCTTGTGCGGGCAGTAAACTTTATTATTATTGATCACTTGATGCAATGTAGGTGACTACTGAATGTATTTTATTTCACAAAACATAACATTGAAGACTTTGTTATGGACCGGAAAGTAACATTTGAAATTAACTTTATCTCATATTTTAAAGGCAACTGTGGAGTGGATGCACCAGGTGTGATGCAGCTGGTCAAACCATTCTGCTTTTATTAAAATAGCATGTATTTTTACGCTACAGTTTAAACACACACAAAAGAAATTGGAATTCAGAATGGCTTAAACACTGGAAAGGTTAATCAACCCAATACAGAAAATCTACCCAGGAATTGCTCCAATCCAGAAACGTCCCATAAGCACACCACTTTGTCAATTGGTAAATTCAAACATACATGTTTATGGGCTGGGGGGAACGACATCAAAAGCAATTTCAGAGAGTCAAACCAGTCAAGAATCATCTGTTGAAGCTTGCTATCTCTCTCTGGACGGTGGCAACTTCTCTGCTGAACCAGCAGCTTCTGACAGTTAACGCAAAACCAAACTAGAAAAACAACGCATTGGGAGAACTGGACTTTTATCTGCCATTGTTAACGTAGACATTTTGATGCATCTGTCTTTGTCAGTTCTCTTTTAAAAAAATCTCCAAGGACACATTAAAATTTTTCAAGGGACAGCATTGCCAATGATTTGGAGCTGCAGTGACGAATGCGTCAATATTTGTCTTCATAGATCAAATTAATATTCGTGAGTGTAAAATCCCTCTGCCCCATTCTTACTACTCAGCCCAATCTGCAACATTGCTAGTTCGGAACTCACCCATTTCCCACACTCGATTTGTTATGGTTCCATAAATTTATCCAAAATGTTTTTTCTTCTCATTTATCACCTATCTACTGTTGTGCAAAACGAAACCAAGCAGTTTCTTTCTTATTTAAAAGAAATGTGAAATGATCCATCCTCGTGATGCACAGAGAAAACGGTAACAAGACAACATTGAGTTTCCCAGCTGACAGAAGACGTATTTGGGAAGTATTGGAAGAGTGTCCTTCCTCTCGGCGTCTCAGTGAAATACTTCTGTTAATAGAATTTATATTGTCAGCATTGTCTTGAAACAGCTGGATCGTGTGCTCGTCGTCAGCGTCTGGGAGGTTTTATCTGTCTGTTGGCGAAACAAATGGTCGATTTAAAGGGTAACAAACTGACTTATTCTGCTGCAAGACTGCAGGCTCGTAGGATCAAATTTTCGACAAATAGAGCACAACGTCATGTTAATATTTACGAGTTTTATTGATTCCAGGATGCGACAGTGATACACAGTTTCTGAGGAGAGTATACTCCAAGAAGAAAGAGCAGGAAGGAAACGAAATAAACGTACATTATCCCATATTAAACATTTTCGAAATATTTAATTTAAAGAAGAGCTCATAGATGTCATGTTTTATTTGTTTCTATTTCGCGAATCCCAACACCGATCAGTTGACGGGTCCAACATGTGCTTAGCATTTTTACAGGATTTAATTCTGTTGCCGGAAGCGCGGGTTTCTGAGCTGAAGAGGTACTCGGGATATTGTGGATTATCCATGAAGTTCAGAGAAAAGCAAGGTGTCCATAGCGCAGATTAAGACTCCATTGGCAGAAAGGAAAAGTGAAACATTTGGCAACCTAGGAAAACCAGGTCGACAGTGCACGAAAAGCGTTGTGCCCAGAGCGACAAAGGGCATCTTCAAAGTGAAGGGAAATCAGCCATTTTTAATGTTGCATGTTATTGCAAAAATCACAGACCGGAAACATACTGCAGGTGGATAGAAAGCAGGTTGAAAAATAGCCCCAGCATTTTACATCTTTCAGAATATCTCTTAATGCCATATGAGGGCCAGAATATAAGTAGTCGGGCGTATGGCGAGAAGACATGCCAAACGATACGGTTTGTGCTGGAGAGGTGAAGATGCCTGGAGTATTCGGCAATGGTTTGCAGAAAATAGAACAAATACAACATGGTAAAAACAATGACTGCAGATGCTAGAAACGAGAATCTGGATTCGTGGTGCTGGAAGAGCACAACAGTTCAGGCAGCATCCAAGGCGCAGTAAACTCTGCTGCTGCCTGAACGGCTGTGTTCTTCCAGCATCACAAATCCAAACACAACATGGATCGAGTGCACCTGGGGAAGAGAGGTAATGATACCCACAGTCGATTACTGCTCCAGTGGTTGGAAGGTACGTGAACTAAATCGACAGAATCATGTAAAATATGCGCAAGGCATCAAAGGAAGAGAATCAAGGACAAAATGAGTAAATATAAATGTGAAATAAGGACAACGATAAGCAAAGTCGTCAAATGTCAGAATCAAAGATGAACATAGTTTAACAAGCATCAGTCGGCTAATGAATTTTGAAAAAAAAAGTAAGCCTGATAACTCTACATAAATGGAAGGATCAATTCAACTAAAGTGGAAATGTCACCAGTCAAACGAATATAAAAGTTATGACTTGGATGGGATAAAGTGAGCATGGCTGCAGGATGACTAGGAATGTGTCCTGAAATCTGGTATTTAGGAAGAGCCGATTAAGAGAACAGATGTTGAAGTTTCATTCCATTTAAAACAACAAATAAAAGCAGTGTTGAGACAAGATAGCAGGGTCAGTGTAGAACGATACAACATGATT
>NC_057717.1:49918429-49922650 GCF_004010195.1 Chiloscyllium plagiosum | reverse complement strand
AAGGATTAATTAAGAAGAAGAATGGAGAGTAGGTAAGTAAGTTTTTCTGGAACATATGAACTAACTGAAAGGATTTGTGATGTCTTGTAAAGACAAGCAAACCGCTGCAAACTGAAGTAGCTCCCTTTCAGTAAGACACAGGAATACCTACTATTCTTCAAAAAAAGTTTGACAAATCTAAAACACACAAGAAAGCCTCTGCCGTCACAAAATAAAACAAAGGTAACTTTTTTTTTATTTGATTATGGGGCATGGACGACGCTGGCTGACATGTGTTACCCGTCCTGAACGTTGTTTTATGCTTTCGTCTTAAACTGTTACAGACCAGATGTTGCGGGGACAGTCACAGGGATGGAGTTCCAGGATTTCCACCCAGTGAATGAAGGACAAAATTTTCCATGTCAGAATGGCAATTGGTTTGGAGGAGAACATGCAAGTGATTGCCTCACGATGTGCCTGTTCCTTCTTCTATTTTGAAGATAAAGCGTTCATGAGGTTAGAAGACCCTGCCAAAAAGATATTTCATGTCTGTCCTCAATGCATCTTGCAACTAGTGTACAATGTTGGAAATGGCATTGGCCCAAGCCAACACACTACTTTGTTCAGTATGGTGTCAAAACCTTGACTATTTTTGGAGTGAAATACGTTCCATAATATTCCTGACATTATCGTTTTAAACAGTTGACAGGCTTTGTTGAGTCAGGAAAAGAATGAACCGCTGCAGTATCCATACCATCTGGCCGTCACTTGTCCCCATTGTATTTATATGGCAGGCCAGTTGAGTTACGAGTAGATAACAATGCCCCATTGGGAACAGTGGGGAATTCAGTTATTATAACGTCAATAAATGCAAGGGCCAGTGATTCCATTTGCACTTATCATTTACTGTCGTTTTACTTGCCATTTGGCAGTGCAAGCCTGTATATTCTCCAGATCACTTCGCATTGATCATCAACTGCCTACTGAATCTGAGGAATCATGAATGGTGATGGCTATTGTAGAATAATCGACAAACATCCCCAGTTATAAAGCGAATGTCATTGATAATTGAACTGCACTACACGAGGAACATTTGGTAAAATGGCCTTGGAACTGATATGAGTGACATTCAGTGAGCACTACAATCTTACTCTCAGCGAGCTATAAATCCAACTAGCAGAGAATTTTTCATCCGATTACCATTGACACCAGTATTGATCAGCTACTTGTTGCCACACTCTTTGCAATGCATCCAGAATGTCTAGTGGCATCACATTCGCCATACCTCTAGAATTCAGCTCTTGTGTCCATTTTTTAACAAAGTATAGAACGTGTTCAAGAGAAGAGTGCCTCTGAATGAACCCAAATAGGATCCAGCGCACAGATTATTTCTGAGCAGGTGCTGCTTGATCAGACTATAAACAATTACTCTGTTTATCCACGGAGAGCAGGTGCAATGGCATGTAGCCAGGTTATTCATGTCTTACCTTTTCCGTATACAACATACACGGGTATTTTTTTCTTATTGTTAGATATCTGTGTTGTAATTGTACGCATCAGCTTGGCGAAGTGATCATCAAGTTCTGGAGCTTCAGTACTGTTTGACAGAATGTTGTGTCGACATTCAACCATTCCTTCATTTTGCTTGGAGTAAATCAAATGAGCTCAACACTGCGATCTCTCATTCTGGATACAGGCAGAGGAGAGGAGTTCGATCATCAACTTGGCACTTTGCACTTAAGATAGATGAGGAACACGGGTCTTGTGAAATGGAAAAAGCTAAAGGAGATCATTGCCAGTAGAGAAATGGCATCGCAAAATTGATAGGATTGAAGGCTGATAAATTCCTAGTACTGATAATCTATATCCAAGAGTCGATAATGAACTTGCCCTTCTCAATAATGGAAGCCTTCGTGGTATTTCTCCATCATTCTTTAAACACGGAATCTTTTCCTCAAAATTGTGAGTTAGGTCATGTGACCCTATTACTAAAAACTTGGCAGTGATAAAACGGGAATTATACTCCAGTGAATCTGACTTTGGTGGTTGCGAAGATGTTAGAGACCATTGTCAACTACTGTTCATGTGCACAGTCGTTCGAAAACATCAGTAGAATCTGACACAATCAGCCGAATTACAGAATTAGATTGGACAGAGGGGAAAGTTCTGTTTTTCCATGGAATGGAGGAGATTGATTGGGTTACATTATTGAGATTTATAAAATAATGAAGGGCACTGATAACACTAATATCAAAGTCCTTTTCCTTAGGGTAGATAATTTCAAAAAAAGAATACATCAGTTTAAGGTGAACGGGCAAAGAGTTGAAAGTGCAAGAGGGGTAACATTTCATACAGAGGTTAGTATATTTATGATTAAACTGCCAGAGGACGTGGAAGATACAAGCATAGAAACAACATTTGATATTTGGACAGGGATATGAATCGGAAGTATGTAGATAGATATGGGCCAAACGCAGGTAAGTGGGAAGACTTTAGACTGGGATGCATACTCGAAGTGATGGATTTGAACTAAGTGGTCCATTTCAGAGCTGTATGGTTGTACAACTCTCAATGACGACCCATGCTTTACAATTGTACAAACATAGTTCAAGAACTTAATGGGTGATGTGGCTTATTTGGACTTTCAGAAAGACTTCCATTGCGTGTCATAAAAAGTGCGAGAGTAAAGTGCATGAAATTGGAAACAATGTATTAAGATGGGTGCAAAATTGGTAGGCAGATTGGACATATGTAGTTACAATAATGTGCTGTTAAAAACAGTTTAGTGGGCTTCAGGAGGGATCAGTATTGGGACAGAGACATTTTGAGGATGGCAAATAATATGTATTTGAGAGGAGTACTTTGTCCTTTTATTATAAAAAAAATGGCTGGACTAGAGGTGAAAAGCAATCTGGTTAAAAGAAATCGGCTAATCACTTTGGAGTTGAAAAATGTGGCCTGGAAATGCACAGCACGTCAAGCATTGTCGGAGGAGGAGGACAGTCAACCTTGCGTGCTGAGCTCTTCACCAGCTTTAATGTGTTGACACATTTTTATTTTGCAGGTTGGAACAATAGAGCAGCTCTTTTTTTATTTCTGCAGATGCAAGGGCTTCAAGATTGATGTGGAAGCTCTTAACCCTCACTATTTTACACTGAAAAGCTTTAGTTCTCTTCTGCTGCTGGAATGGCGTGTGACGCAATGCGTTTAACAGAACTGGCCTTTGCCGACTGTACATGTATGAGATTTTATTGGAAGAGTTATTTGGTAACAGTTTATATAATGATAGAGTTAAAGTTAAGCCAATTATTTTCTTATGGCTTGAGAACAGTTGATCTACACGACGAGATCTATTGGTATGTTAATGTTTCTCAAGATCCTGCCACTTACAATGCAAATCACACCAGTTTAATATTCCATTATGCATCATCTCGCACTTTCCTGGAACAAAATCCATCTGCCATTTCTATGCCCAAGTCGCCAATCTATCTTTATCATGTTTACTCTTTCTCAATCGTTGGTTCTATCAGAAACTCCAATAAATATCATATCGTCTACGAACCTACTGATCAGACCAGCCACAGTTTCCTCCAGATCATTCATACATACCACAAACAACTTGGCAACTAAAACTGACCCGTGCAGAAGACCACCAGTTCGCTGTGTCCATTCAGATAAATCCCCTTTCACTCATAACCTCTGTTTTTTGTCACCAAATCAGTTTTACCTGCGTCTAGATTTCCCATTCCGAATATCATGTGATATTAGTTTTCCTACCAATCTGCTGTGGGAGTTTATCAAATGCCTTACAAGATTCCATATAAGCTATATCCACAGCCCTTACCTCATATATTATCCTTGTCGCCTCTTCTAAAAAACTCTAGCAGGTTGGTGAGGCATGCCCTTCCCCAAACTGCCTGTGAATAACCATTCAATTTTCTTCCAAATGTACACACATCTTATTCCTCTATATTTTCTCCAGACGCTTCCACAACACTTACCTCAGGCTCACGGCCCGAGAATTTCATCAATTATTAATAATTCCTTTCTTAAGCAAACAACAGGAGCTAATCGCCAGTTCTCTGCAAACTCACCTGTTGCCAAAGAGGCTATAAAGTTATCAACTAATGCTCCAGTTATTTCTTTCCTTGCCTATCGTAGTAATCTGGGATAACCCCCATCTGGACTTGGGCAGTTCTCTCTATTGAATGAATTTCGGAGAGTCATCACTTCCTTCTTGAA
>NC_057717.1:49910202-49917929 GCF_004010195.1 Chiloscyllium plagiosum | reverse complement strand
CTCAAGGTCTCTTTGTATCTTTGATAACCTTCTCCACTGCCAAATGTCATTTGCAAGCTAGTTAAACATGCCTTCTCAATTAACATCCAAATTATTCATGTAAATGACAATTAAAGCACCTATCCATTCTTAACCGCTCCTCACAGATTCCAGTCCACAGAACAACACTCCACACCACCCTGTGTCTATTACTGTCAAGCTAGTTTTCGACCAAATTGGCAAGCTCTCCTGAAGTCCACGTGATCTCACTTCACTAAGCAATCTACAAATGTAGACCCCTGTCAAAGGTTGCACGAAACTCAATGTAGACCAAGGCTACCACTCTGTTCTCAAGAATCGTTTTATTTATGTCCACAAATAAAATCTACCGACTTTGTCAGGTCTGATTTCCAAGGAACAAATTCATGTTAACTACACCTGATCAGTCTTTATCTCTCCGATTGCATGCAACTCTTACTCCTGATAAACCCCAGAAACAACCGACTGATGTCAGACTTTGTGATCGATGGTTCCAAGGATTTTCTTTGCACACATTCTTTAATAAAAATCAGTATATTAGCAACACTGTCCTTTTCTGGCATGTGACCTGCAGATCTTCTTTTGAATAATCTCAGCATTGACTCCGCTCAATCTTACCCCACAATTTCTTACCTGACTATGCACAACGTTCTTGGATACAACTAAGCAGTGCCTGGAAATGTATTTACTTTAATGCTTGTTTTAAGATTTACAGAACTTCCTCCTCTGCACTGTGAACTGTCTTCAAGCCATGAATATTAATTTACCTTCACTTGTTGGACATCCTTTCTTTGTCCACTGTTAAATTTATATCTCCCATCTGCTGTAATTCTAAACATGCACTACCTTGTTGTTGTTTTATAGCCGCACTATTTTGTCCATTGATGCACTTTTGCTCTTGATGTACTTGTAGAATTTATTTGCATTGCCCTTTTGTTTATCTGCTAAGGTCATCTCATATCTATTTCTGCCCTTCTAATTTCCCACTTATTAATGCTCTTATATTCTTGAAGAGATTCATTTGACTTCAGTTGTCTGCACCTGCTGTATCACTCGTCATTACTCTTGATTCGAGTCACAATATCTTTGTTCACACATTGTTCGCTACTCTTCCTTATTGTTCACTCTCAGCGGAACATAATGTCCTGAACACTCGTTGTCTTACGTTGGAAAGCCTCCCATTTACCAGACATCCCTTCACATGCTAATATACTGTAATTAAGAAATGTAACTTTTATGCGATTCCTTTCGGTTTCCAAACCGATTATGATTCATTTTTGTAGTCATTCATGGAATATGGATGCCTCTATCTAGGTCAGCATGTATTGCCTATCACTAATCTTCCATTGGGCAGTTAAGAGTCAATCACACATATCGAGTCACATGTAAGATAGATTCGGTGTGCCAGCATTTCCCTTCCCTAAGGTTTATTCGTAAATGTTGCCAGCAATTAAGAATGTATTATGTTGATGAGTTGATGCTTAATTCTATACGTTTGCTCAATTCAAATTACACCATCTAGCATGGAGGCTACGCACCCGATTCTACGGGTCATCACCTGGGTCTCTACATATATAGTCTCATAATAATATCACAAGGCCATCTCCTCGAACAAACTAAATGAATTATGATCACTGGTCTCAATGTCATCCACCATTAACACTTCAGTCAGTTGCACAGCCTTGGATTATTGATATAAAATGTAGAGATCATTTGGAAACTGGGAAAATTAGCACTGTCACAATTGTTTGACTGTAATTCCGAAGAAAATATAGATGCATAATTCGAGATATCAACTCTTTATCTTTGGGATGATTTGGAATTTGAAGGCTGCGAATGGTTCATATCTGCTTGCACGCCCGGCCATTAACTATATTGGTTTGTGCGTTTGTTTCACACACTAAAAACAAGGCTTTGATCAGACATTTAATGTTGAGTTCATTTTCCAAAATTTCTCACTCAAACATTGTATGTGTGCATATCAAGTGCAAAATTCTTAACAGGTTAATTGATATATTACCTACTTTTGATTACCTGGTCTGATATAGTAACTTCCCATAAGTACATGTTTGGCAAAGATAAATTCACGAAAAGAAATGATCTCGCATGCAATTTGAACGGGCAGGAATCGGGCCCCAAGTTTTAACTGCAACACAGCAAGGAATAATTGATTCCACATCCAGCTTCAAGATGCCAGTAACTATAATTAACTGATCTGCCTGTACGTGACCTCAATCAATCAGTGTCCTACTATTGTTCGAACGTTTTGTAAATAATAAGTGCCCCATGGCCTCCCAAGTTGTTTATCCTCATGGCGTTCAGAAGACCATTTGTAACCAATGTATGAAGCATTCTTAAGTATCAAAAAGACTGAATTCTTAACGCCATACTATCGTCGAATGCCCCATTGAATAAAAATGATTACTCGATAAATAAAGATAATTGTATTTGACTATAAGTGCGCATTCACTCTTACAGTCTTTTCAGTACACTTTTCCCCAGCATGACACGTCTCCATCTTTAGATATCAATTACGTTTGCTTATCCTGCCACGTGTATTAATTTCCAATGTAATAGCTGCAATAATAAGTTCCATTTTAAAGGATTGGGATTTTCATACTGAAGTTTTTTCTCCAAATACTTATGATCCGGAAATAAAAATGTCTTCGACCAATTATTAAAAACAAATAAGTTGAAATTGCGCAATACCAAAAATAAACTAAAGACTTTCTTCTCTGTTGTGGAATATTTCTGTCGATAATTATTCAACTTTCTGGAAAAACATAACCAAAAGGTCTTTCTTATTTCTCTAATTCTTCTTGCAAGAGAGTATAAGCGACATCCACGTCACTTACATCTAAAATCGTTTTGAATAACTTTGCGTAGACAGGGCTGAATAACACAATTTTCAGGCTGCCTTATGCCTTATTACTATTCCTAGATCACTGAAATTTTCAGCACATCGTCAGCAGCTTATTCAGTGGAGCAAACACATTGTGAAAATTTGGTGTAAACTTCCGGTAAAAGGTCACTCAATCCCAGGAATCATAGAACGTCACTCTTCGTCGATGACATCGGAAACTCCCGAATTGCTTTTCATTTATACAGCCATATTTATCACAAAACACCACAAATGTTAGAGATGTTCCTTGCGTGTGCGACTAAAAATCACGACAAATATACACCACAGAATGGGGTTCTCCAGAAATAAATATATTGAATAGTCTTTGAAACGTGGCTGACAATTCATAGTAAATAGTATTGCTGTTAATTGTGCAGTTCATTCTATGTCACCAAAGCTGAAATTGCCGTTATTTTTTCAGAAATGTTGTGCATACATGTATCCTTGAGGAAATCCAACTTGCAGTAAAGTATCCTGTTTTAGGTTTTGCATGAGTTCTTCCAAACGTGGTATAGAACATTAACCACAAATTGTAATTGCATTTACTTTGCGATAATCCACATATAATAGTTGGGAACCACCTTCTGGTTTTGGTTTTGGAGCCATTAATCTGGTGAGATCCAGTTGCTACGTAAACGTCCATATTGCTGACTGTCAGCAGGTGTTCACTTTCTTTTTGAACCATTGCAAACTTTAGAGAGTGAAGTCTATTCGGATTCTGATTAACTAGAAAAAAATCATTTTTCCTATACGTAGATGTATACCAAATTCTTTATTAGATTGATACTTCCCTGCTTATTCTCACATATCTCATAATGAAATTGATGTAACTGTTTGAGGTAATTTTGAAGTTCCTCTGGAAGATAACTCAAAAATGTGCCCTGTGTATTGGCAATTTCTTTCTTGTCCAATTTAATTTGCGGAATGTCGTATTCAGTATCATCTGAACTTAATTCATCAATCTGTGTTATAACCAATACATAATTCTCATTTTGATTTGTTTCGCAATCAAAGAATCCTTTGAGCATAATCACATCAGCAACTCAGATAGATTTCTTTCTGTATGCGTTCTTATCAAATAATTTAGCTCATAAAATTTACTGTCATGTCGATAAGGCACACAAAAACTTTCCTCTCACTGGCAGCAATGCTCGCACTTTATTTACGCTCGCGAAATTGTGAATTTATGATTTCTTGCCTGCTTCCTGTTCCATCGAATTGATAAATTCTAATACTGTTCAGCTAACCCATCCGCTCTATTTAGTCTTCAGCAAACATTTGACAAAATGCCGAAATATGTGATTTCTGAAACTTGCCTTATCAATTCCTTCTGAATTAATTCCAGTGGTCCTTTCAACTCATGTTCAAAGTACAATTCAACTGGACTGAATCGAGTTGATTCAATCGTTGCATGCCCAGTTGTCACGTCTACAAATAAGTTCCAATATCCCAATCCTATTTTTAATCTTGACTGTAAAGACTCACAATTGTCTTTCAAATTGGTGCAACAGTTTTAATGTTCCCTTCGTTTCTGGGTGGTACGCTGGGTGGTACGCCTTCGTTTCTGGGTGGTACGCCGGGAACTTGATTTATTCCGAAAATATTCATAACTTCGTTGAATAACGTTTGATGTAAAATTTGATCCTTGATTCACCTGTATTTCTGTGAGTATTCTGTATCGAGTAACCAAAAAAAAATCGTGAGTAACACTCTGCATTCCTTTTAGCCATGATACTGTGTAATGAAATGGTTCCTGGAAATGTAGGAGACACGGTCATTATTCTTATTAAATATCAATGCCACTTTTTGCGGTCTGTTGCAGTCCAATATATTAATTAAGCCTTTTTCCAAAAAAGGTTCGCAAACGCAGCAATGTATTAAATAAGCCGATTGTAAAACTGCTGAAAGGTTTCCAATTACCTCACACATATGACGTGCCTGGCAATAATCACGTACATCCTTACACAGAACAAGACAATAAAAATGCATTTGTTTTTGAACTTGTATTTTCTTTACTCCCAAATGACCTGCTTCTTGTGATTCATATATTACTCGCAAAACCTTCTTTCTGCCACTTAATGCTACTCGATGGACTTCTACCTCTTGGTGGTCTCAGTGTATGATCTCCACTTTCTCACCATGGTCGTGGAATTTTAGTATCCGTGCGCAGTCTTATGATGTTTCTGCATTTTCATCGAACTGCTTTAGATTTTCCACTTTCCATTAAAAACCTGATGATTCTGAACAAAAATATCAACTTTGTTCCCCAAATGTTTTTCTTTTGCTTTAAGCATTTGATCAGTTATAGTCTCTAATATCTGACCATGAAATTCTTTACATTACCTGTCTGATTTCTCCTCCTGTTTCTTCATTTTGCTTTTAGACCTTGTTATCCCACTGAGGAAAACTCTCAGCATATACTTAGTGACCATAGCTCCATAAGACTTTGCCTCGTCTTGGGCAAGATCAAGAGTGACAAAGGGGTGAGTGTGCTTATTTGGGAAAAGGACAATTTATCGAAATTAGACAGGAACTGGAGAATGGACGAAAGTGAGGACTGCAGATGCGCGAGATTAGAGTCAAGATTAGAGTGGTGTTGGGAAAACACAGCAGGCCAGGCCGGATCCGAGGAGCAGAAAAATCGACGTTTCGGGCACGAGTCCTTCATGAAACAACTGTACAATGTGGATTGGGAGCAATTAAGTGAGAGCACATCTACGGCTGCTACGGGGAGGCCTTTAAGGACCAGTTCATAAAAGTGCAAGACCGTGCATGTCCCTGCAGAACAGAAGGATAGAAAAAGCAGGTTTCGAATACCTTTGATGAGAAGTGAAATTGTACGTTTAGTCAAAAGTTGGAAAAATAACGAAATATAGATCAAGGCAGTGACAAACTGACGGAGCCCTCGAAGAGTATCGAAAAATGAGAAAGGAACTCATATTCGGATTTACAAATGATAAAATGGGCCATGAAATGTCTTTAGCAAACAGAGTTAAGGAGAATTCCGAGAATTCTTAGGCCTACAATAAAAGTTAGAAGGTAAAAATAAAAGAGGAGGCCCATACAAGAGCCACGGAGGGAAGATATGTGCTGAGCCAAGGATTGAGGGATAAATATTTAATAATCTTTATATCAGTATTCACCAACGAGAAGGATATGACTCATGTTGACATAAGTGAAGAATGTGGGAAATCTCACAAATCGGGAATATTTTCAAGAAGGAAGTGATGACTCTCCGAAATTCAATCAATAGAGAGAACTGCCCAAGTCTAGATGGGGGTTATCCCAGATTACTACGATAGGCAAGGAACGAAATAACTGGAGCATTAGCTGATAACTTTATAGCCTCTTTGGCAACAGGTGAGTTTGCAGAGAACTGGCGATTAGCTCGTGTTGTTTGCTTAAAAAAGGAATTATTAATAATTGATGAAATTCTCGGGCCTTGAGCCTGAGGTAAGTGTTGTGGAAGCGTCTGGAGAAAATACAGAGGAATAAGATGTGTGTACATTTGGAAGAAAATTGAATGGTTATTCACAGGCAGTTTGGGGAAGGGCATGCCTCACCAACCTGCTAGAGTTTTTTAGAAGAGGTGACAAGGATAAGATATGAGGTAAGGGCTGTGGATATAGCTTATATGGAATCTTGTAAGGCATTTGATAAAGTCCCACAGCAAATTGGTAGGAAAACTAATATCACATGATATTCGGAATGGGAAATCTAGACGCAGGTAAAACTGGTTAAGTGACAAAAAACAGAGGTTATGAGTGAAAGGGGATTTATCAGAGTGGACACAGCGAACTGGTGGTCTTCTGCACGGGTCAGTTTTAGTTTCCAAGTTGTTTGTGGTATGTATGAATGATCTGGAGGAAACTGTGGCTGGTCTGATCAGTAGGTTCGTAGACGATATGATATTTATTGGAGTTGCTGATAGAGCCAACGATTGAGAAAGAGTCAACATGATAAAGATAGATTGGCGACTTGGGCATAGAAATGGCAGATGGATTTTGTTCCAGGCAAGTGCGAGATGATGCATAATGGAACATTAAACTGGTGTGATTTGCATTGTAAGTGGCAGGATCTTGAGAAACATTAACATACCAATGGATCTCGTCGTGTAGATCCACTGTTCTCAAGCCATAAGAAAATCATTGGCTTAACTTTAACTCTATCATTATATAAACTGTTACCAAATAACTCTTCCAATAAAATTTCATACATGTACAGTCGGCAAAGGCCAGTTCTGTAAAACTCATTGCGTCACACGCCATTCCAGCAGCAGAAAAGAACGAAAGCTTTTCAGTGTAAAATAGTGAGGGTTAAGAGCTTCCATATCAATCTCGAAAGCCCTTGCATCTGCAGAAATCAAAAACCAGTAGTCCTCGTTCTTTAGGAGCCTGATCTCACCTATTCAAGCTGCTCTATTGTTCCAACCTGCAAAATAAACATGTGTCAATACATTAAAGCTGATGAAGAGCTCAGCACGAAAGGTTGTCTCTCCTCCTCCTCCGACAATGCTTGACGTGCTGTGCATTTCCAGCGCCACATTTGTCAACTCCAAAGTGATTAGCCGATATGTTTCAACCAGATTGCGTTTCACCTCTAGTCCAGCCATTTTTTAATAATAAAAAGACAAAATACTCCTCTTAAATACATATTATTTGCCATCCTCAAAATGTCTCTGTCCCAATACTGATCCCTCCTGAAGCCCACTAAACTGTTTTTAACAGCACATTATTGTAACTACATATGTCCGATCTGCCTACCAATTTTGCACCCATCTTAATACATTGTTTCCAATTTCATGCAC
>NC_057717.1:49899999-49908843 GCF_004010195.1 Chiloscyllium plagiosum | reverse complement strand
AGATGAGGTGTTGGGGACCGGGGAAGCGGAAATCCTGGAGGAGGTGGAGGGCGTGGGTGGTGTCACGAACGTAGGTGGGGAGTTCTTGGACTAATGGGGACAGGACCGTGTCGAGGTATGCCGAGATGAGTTCGTTTGGGCAGGAGCAGGCTGAGACGATGGGTCGTCCGGGGCAGTCAGGTTTGTGGATTTTGGGCAGGAGGTAGAAACGGGCGGTGCGGGGTTGTGGGACTATGAGGTTGGAGGCGGTGGATGGGAGGTCCCCTGAGGTGATGAGGTTATGGATACATTGCTACATTGATGACTCCATCTTCCGCAACTACACTGGCCCCACCCCCATCTTTTCCTTCGCTACATTGATGACGGTATGTGGAACAATCCATCTTCCGCAACTACACTGGCCCCACCCCCCATCTTCTCCTTCGCTACATTGATGACTGTATCGGCGCTACCTCGTGCTCCCACGAGGAGGTTGAACAGTTCATCCACTACACTAACACCTTCCACCCCAACCTCAAATTCACCTGGACAGTCTCGGACTCCTCCCTCCCCTTCCTAGACCTTTCTGTTTCTATCTCAGGCGACCGAATCAACACGGACATCTACTACAAACCAACCGACTCCCACAGCTACCTGGACTACACCTCCTCCCATCCTGCCCCCTGTAAAAACGCCATCCCATTCTCCCAATTCCTTCGTCTCCGCCGCATCTGCTCCCAGGAGGACCAGTTCAAAATACGTACATCCCAGATGGCCTCCTTCTTCAAGGACCGCAATTTCCCCCCCGACGTGGTCGACGGTACCCTCCACCACATCTCCTCCACTTCCCGCTCCTCCGCCCTTGAGCCCCGCCCCTCCAACCGCCACCAGGACAGAACCCCACTGGTCCTCACCTACCACCCCACCAATCTCCATGTACAGCGCATCATCCGCTGTCACTTCCGACACCTCCAAACAGACCCCAGCACCAAGGATATATTTCCCTCCCCTCCCCTATCAGCTTTCCGTAGAGACCACTCCCTCCGCGACTCCCTTGTCAGATCCACACACACCACCGACCCAACCTCCACTCCCGGCACCTTCCCTTGCAACCGCAGGAGGTGCAACACTTGCGCCCACACCTCGTGGGAGGATTGGAAAGAAAAGTTGTTCAGGGTGAGGACCAGTTCGGTCAGTTGAAGGAGGGTGTCGGTGGAAGGGTACTGGGTGGTAGGGCGGGAAAGGAAGAAGCGGGGTGCTTTGAGTCCTTCGTGATGGGGGATGGAGGTGTACAGGGACTGGATGTCCATGGTGAAGATGAGGCGTTGGGGACCGGGGAAGCGGAAATCCTGGAGGAGGTGGAGGGCGTGGGTGGTGTCACGAACGTAGGTGGGGCCTCTTTCCACCTATCACATTTCCAACGCCCCTCCTCCAAGTCCCTCCTCCCTACCTTTTATCTTCTCCTGCTGAACACTCTCTGCTCATTCCTGAAGAAGGGCCTGTGCCTGAAACGTCGAATCTCCTGTTCCCTGGATGCTGCCTGACCTGCTGTGCTGTTCCAGCAATAAAGTTTCAACTTTGCTCTCCAGCATCTGCAGACCTCACTTTCTCCTCGAAGTCTTTCTGAAAGTCCAAATAAGCCACATCACCCATTAAGTACTTGAAATATGTTTGTACAATTGTAAAGCATGGGTGGTCATTGAGAGTTGTACAAGCATACAGCACTGAAATGGGCCACTTAGTTCAAATCCATCACTTCGACTATGCATCCCAGTCTAAAGTCTTCCCACTTACCTGCGTTTGGCCCAAATCTATCTACATACTTCCGATTCATGTCCCTGTCCAAATATCAAATGTTGTTTCTATGCTTGTATCTTCCACTTCCTCTGGCAGTTTAATCATAAATATACTAACCTCTGTATGAAATGTTACCCCTCTTGCACTTTCAACTCTTTGCCCGTTCACCTTAAACTGATGTATTCTTTTTTTGAAATTGTCTACCTGAAGGAAAAGGACTTTGATATTAGTGTTATCAGTGCCCTTCATTATTTTATAAATCTCAATAATGTAACCCAATCAATCTCCTCCGTTCCATGGAAAAACATGACGTTCCCCTCTGTCCAATCTAATTCTGTAATTCGGCTGATTGTGTCAGATTCTACTGATGTTTTCGAACGACTGTGCACACGAACAGTAGTTGACGATGGTCTCTAACATCTTCGCGACCACCAAAGTCAGATTCACTGGACTATAATTCCCTTTTTATCACTGCCAAGCTTTTAGTAATAGGGTCACAAGACCTAACTCACTATTTTGAGGAAAAGATTCCGTGTTTAAAGAATGATGGAGAAATACCACGAAGGCTTCTATTATTTCGAAGGGCAAGTTCATTATTGACTCTTGGATAGAGATTATCAGTACTGGGAATTTATCAGCCTTCAATCCTATTAATTTTGCGATGCCATTTCTCTCCTGGCAATGATCTCCTTTAGCTTTTTCCATTTCACAAGACCCGTGTTCCTCATCTATCTTAAGTGCAAAGTGCCAAGTTGATGATCGAACTCCTCTCCTCTGCCTGTATCCAGAATGAGAGATCGCAGCGTTGAGCTCATTTGATTTACTCCAAGTAAAATGAAGGAATGGTTGAATGTCGACACAACATTCTGTCAAACAGTACTGAAGCTCCAGAACTTGATGATCACCTCGCCAAGCTGTTGCGTACAATTACAACACAGATATCTAACAATAAGAAAAAAATACCCGTGTATGTTGTATACGGAAAAGGTAACACAAGTATAACCTGGCTACATACCATTGCACCTGCTCTCCGTCGATAAACAGAATAATTGTTTATAGTCTGATCAAGCAGCACCTGCTCAGAAATAATCTGTGCGCTGGATCCTATTTGGGTTCATTCTTCTCTTGAACACATTCTATACTTTGTTAAATAATGGACACAAGAGCTGAATTCCAGAGGTATGGTGAATGTGACGCCACGAGACATTCTGGCTGCATTGCAAAGAGTGTGTCAACAAGTAGCTGATCAATACTGGTGTCAATGGTAATCAGATGAAAAATTCTCTGCTAGTTAGATTTATAGCTCGCTGAGAGTAAGATTGTAGTGCTCACTGAATGTCACTCATATCATTTCCAAAGCCATTTTACCAAATGTTCCTCGTGTAGTGCAGTTCAATTATCAATGACATTCGCTTTATAACTGGGGATGTTTGTCGATTATTCCACAATAGCCATCACCATTCATGATTCGTCAGATTCAGCAGGCAGTTGATGATCAATGCAAAGTGATCTGGAGAATATACAGGCTTGCACTGCCAAATGTCAAGTAAAACGACAGTAAATGATAAGAGCAAATGGAATCACTGGCCCTTGCATTTATTGACGTTATAATAACTGAATTCCCCACTGTTCCCAATGGGGCATTGTTATCGACTCATAACTCAACTGGCCTGCCATATAAATACAATGGGGACAAGTGACGGCCAGATGCTATGGATACTGCAGCGGTTCATTCTTTTCCTGACTCAACAAAGCCTGTCAACCGTTTAAAACGATAAAGTCAGGAATATTATGGAACGTATTTCACTCCAAAAATAGTCAAGGTTTTTGACACCAAACTGAACAAAGTAGTGTGTTGGCTTGGGCCAATGCCATTTCCAACATTGTATACTTGTTGCAAGATGCATTGAGGACAGACATGAAATATCATTTGGCAGGGTCTTCTAACCTCACGAACGCTTTCTCTTCAAAATAGAAGAAGGAACAGGCACATAGTGAGGCAATCACTTGCAAGTTCTCCTCCAAACCAATTGCCATTCTGACATGGAAAATTTTGTCCTTCATTCACTGGGTGGAAATCCTGGAACTCCATCCCTGTGACTGTCCCCGCAACATCTGGTCTGTAACAGTTTAAGACGAAAGCATAAAAACAACGTTCAGTACGGGTAACACGTCAGCCAGCGTCGTCCATGCCCCATAATCAAATAAAGAAAAGTTATCTTTGTTTTATTATGTGACGGCAGAGGCTTTCTTGTGTGTTTTAGATTTGTCAAGCTTTTTTTGAAGAACAGTAGGTATTCCTGTGTCTTACTGAAAGGGAACTACTTCAGTTTGCATCGGTTTGCTTGTCTTTACAAGACATCACAAATCCTTTCAGTTAGTTCATATGTTCCAGAAAAACTTAATTACCTACTCTCCATTCTTCTTCTTAATTAATCCTTCTGTTCCTGCATTACTAACTGGCAAATTGTTCCCAGTCCAGACGTGTTTTCTTATCTTGCATCTCTGCATGCCGTTATTTTGAACTGGAAAAGAAATCTCAAAGTTCCATCCCAATCATGTTTTCATCAATTTTCTCTTTTTGTCAAATACCAGAAAGGAGTAAACAAACTTTTTAGTTCATCCATTTGCTCTTTGAATGTTTACAACTACTCATTTAATATAAATCCTTCAGTAACATTTTCCAGTCCAACATAACTAATTGAAGGCTCACACCATTTTTTCATTTGAATTTTAGGTTCTGGATTAAAGTCGGAAATTTAAATCCCTCTCTTTTGACATTGATTAAAATTCTCTCATATTGCACTGTTCATAACCAAAACGTCTCCCACAAAATTAATTATTCATTTATCATTTCCTCATAATCGTTCGTGGCTGAACTGCTTCGTTTCTTCGACACAACTTTGCGGCAAACTTTCTCTACACCGTTCATAAAATCATGTTGTATCGTTCTACACTGACCCTGCTATCTTGTCTCAATACTGCTTTTATTTGTTGTTGTAAATGGAATGAAACTTCAACATCTGTTCTCTTAATCGGCTCTTCCTAAATACCAGATTTCAGGACACATTCCTAGTCATCCTGCAGCCATGCTCACTTTATCCCATCCAAGTCATAACTTTTACATTCGTTTGTGTGGTGACATATCCACTTTAGTTGAATTGATTCTTCCATTTATGCAGAGTTATCAGGCTTACTTTTTTTTTTTCAAAATTCATTAGCCGACTGATGCTTGTTAAACTATGTCCTTCTTTGATTCTGACATTTGACGTCTTTGCTTATCGTTGTACTTATTTCACATTTATATTTACTCATTTTGTCCTTGATTCTCCTCCCTTGATGCCTTGCGCATATTTTACATGATTCTGTCGATTTAGTTCACGTACTTTCCAACCACTGGAGCAGTAATCGATTGTGGGTATCATTACCTCTCTTCCCCAGGTGCACTCGATCCATGTTGTGTTTGGATTAGTGGTGCTGGAAGTACACAGCCGTTTAGGCAGCAGCCGAGTTTACTGCGCCTCGGATGCTGCCTGAACTGCTGTGCTCTTCCAGCGCCACTAATCCAGATTGTCGTTTCTAGCATCTGCAGTCATTGTTTTTACCATGTTATATTTGTTCTATTTTCTGCAAACCATTCCCGAATACTCCAGGCATCTTCACCTCTCCAGCACCAACCGTATCGTTTGGCATGTCTTCCCGCCATACGCCCGACTACTTATATTCTGGCCCTCATATGGCATTAAGAGAGATTCTGAAAGATGTAAAGTACTGGGGCTATTTTTCAACCTGCTTTCTATCTACCTGCAATATGTTTCCGGTCTGTGATTTTTGCAATAACATGCAACATTAAAAATGGCTGATTTCCCTTCACTTTTAAGATGCCCTTTGTCGCTCTGGGCACAACGCTTTTCGTGCACTGTCTACCTGGTTCTCCTAGGCTGCCAAATGTTTCACTTTTCCTTTCTGCCAATGGAGTCTAAATCTGCGCTATCGACACCTTGCTTTTCTCTGAACTTTATGGATAATCCACAATATCCCGAGTACCTCTTCAGCTCAGAAACCCGCGCTTCCGGCAACTGGATTAAATCCTTAAAAATGCTAAGCACATGCTGGACCCGTCAACTGATCGGTGTTGGGATTCGCGAAATAGAAACAAATAAAACATGACATCTTTGAGCTCTTCTTTAAATTAAATATTTCGAAAATGTTTAATATGGGATAATGTACGTTTATTTCGTTTCCTTCCTGCTCTTTCTTCTTGTAGTATACTCTCCTCAGAAACTGTGTATCACTGTCGCACCCTGGAATCAATAAAACTCGTAAGTATTAACATGACGTAGTGTTCTATTTGTCGAAAATTTGATCCTACGAGCTTGCAGTCTTGCAGCAGAATAAGTCAGTTTGCTTTCCTTTAAATCGACCATTTGTTTCGCCAACAGACAGAAAAAACCTCCCAGACGCTGACGACGAGCACACGATCCAGCTGTTTCAAGACAATGCTGACAAAAAAACTCTATTCACGGAAGTATTTCACTGAGACGCCGAGAGGAAGGACACTCTTCCAATACTTCCCAAATACGTCTTCTGTCGGCTTGGGAAACTCAATGTTGTCTTATTACCGTTTTCTCTGTGCATCACGAGGGTGGATCATTTCACATTTCTTATAACTAAAAAAGAAACTGCTTGGTTTCGTTTTGCACAACAGTAAATAGGTGATAAATGAGAAAAAAAAAACATTTTGGATAAATTTTTGGAACCATAACAAATGGAGTGTGGGAAATGGGTAGTAAATAGGTATAAATGAGAAAAAAAAAAACATTTTGGATAAATTTTTGGAACCATAACAAATGGAGTGTGGGATATGGGTGAGTTCCGAACTAGCAATGTTGCAGGTTGGGCTGAGTAGTAAGAACGCGGCAGAGGGATTTTACACTCACGAATATTAAATTGATCTATGAAGACAAATATTGACGCATTAGTCACTGCAGCTCCAAATCATTGGCGATGCTGTCCCTTGAAAAAAATTTACGTGTCCTTGGAGATTTTTTTTAAAAAGAGAACTGACAAAGACAGATGCATCAAAATGTCTACGTTAACAATGGCAGATAAAAGTCCAGTTCTCCCAATGCGTTGTTTTTCTAATTTGGTTTTGCGTTAACTGTCAGAAGCTGCTGGTTCAGCAGAGAAGTTGCCACCGTCCAGAGAAAGATAGCAAGCTTCAACAGATGATTCTTGACTGGTTTGACTCTCTGAAATTGCTTTTGATGTCGTTCCCTCCAGCCCATAAACATGTATGTTTGAATTTATCAATTGACTAAGTGGTGCGCTTATGGGACGTTTCTGGATTGGAGCAATTCCTGGGTAGATTTTCTGTATTGGGTTGATTAACCTTTCCAGTGGTTAAGCCATTCTGAATTCCATTTTCTTTTGTGTGTGTTTAAACTGTAGCGTAAAAATACATGCTATTTTAATAAAAGCAGAATGGTTTGACCAGCTGCATCACATCTGGTGCATCCATTCCACAGTTGCCGTTAAAATATGAGATAAAGTTAATTTCAAATGTTACTTTCTGGTCCATAACAAAGTCTTCAATGTTATGTTTTGTGAAATAAAATACATTCAGTAGTCACCTACATTGCATCAAGTGATCAATAATAATAAAGTGTATTGCCCGCACAAGCATGAAACGATATTCGTCTAACAGTTTTGGACTATGTTCCAGAACAGTTCATAGTTGCAAGAGGGAACATTATTTTTTGTGAAGACCATTCACCAGCTCACTCTGAAGGAAAAGAGCGGGGATAGACCTTATGATTGCACAGGACATACGCAGAGAAAATATCACGAATCAAATCAAATAGTGCAGAATTTTTCTGACTATCGAATATTTCTGGTTCATGATCAGTCATCAAATACAAACCATGTGATGGTGTTCACAAAGAAAGAAAACAAGAAGAAGAGTATGTAAAGCGTTCGTGAAACCGACGAGTGATTAATTGTGGCTGATTGTGAGTTTTCGTGGCAATAATATTTCCTTTATCAATACATTGAACCAGGAGTTAACGACTCGATGATAAAATACTAAAATTTCGTCAGCCAACATAACAGGAATTGATCCAAATGGGGAATACCTGTGTTCTCCCGAATCAATGCGTCGCAATTTCGAAATTGTATGATGAAATCTCTACTGAGACTGCATTTATTTGTTCAGGACCTGTTGCCATTGGTGAATGGTAACTCTGGCCCATTGTATATTGAAGGCTCAGGTATGGTAATGCCGTTTAATGTTATGAGGAAACTGGCTCATTCTCACTTAATAAATAAGGTCACATCCTGACCCTTCTGTGTGAGCAATTTCTGTTCCCACTTCTTAACAGAAACCTGACTGCAGACCTTTTCTTTTTCTACATGGTCACAAACCAATGCAGCAACCTTGTGGTAATTTTACTCCCGATGAGGGAGGAAGTAGATCCAGGAATTTTGACTTACTGTGCAGTAACAAGCTCGGATTCCTTTATCAATACATTGAACCAGGAGTTAACGACTCGATGATAAAATACTAAAATTTCGTCAGCCAACATAACAGGAATTGATCCAAATGGGGAATACCTGTGTTCTCCCGAATCAATGCGTCGCAATTTCGAAATTGTATGATGAAATCTCTACTGAGACTAAATTTATTTGTTCAGGACCTGTTGCCATTGGTGAATGGTAACTTTGGCCCATTGTATATTGAAGGCTCAGGTATGGTAATGCCGTTTAATGTTATGAGGAAACTGGCTCATTCTCACTTAATAAATACGGTCACATCCTGACCCTTCTGTGTGAGCAATTTCTGTTCCCACTTCTTAACAGAAACCGGACTGCAGACCTTTTCTTTTTCTACATGGTCACAAACCAATGCAGCAGCCTTGTGGTAATTTTACTCCCGATGAGGGAGGAAGTAGATCCAGGAATTTTGACTTACTGTGCAGTAACAAGCTCGGATAGCTAGAGGTGGAATCAAGAGAGCTGTCACGGAGTAAAGACAAGGTAGTTGACATTAAATTATCAGAAACGTTCGTC
>NC_057717.1:49898201-49899499 GCF_004010195.1 Chiloscyllium plagiosum | reverse complement strand
AGCTTTCTCTCACTTCACTCAATCGTTTAATTGGTCCAACACCTGGGGCGTTCAGAGGTGACATCGATGAGTGGCAGTAACAGAAATTATGGGAGAGTTGAGAGCAGGTTTATACTGGTGTCAAATGTTGCAAAATCTAATGAAAATGATTGTTTTTGAGATTGTAATGTCGTCTCCTGCCCTATTGAACTGACTTGAACTTCATGAAAACATAAAAATATGTCGAGTTAACAATTGATAGTCTTGCTGTCATAGTCAATGAGAACAATATGCCTGGATTTTGAGCTTCAGGGAACAAAACGTAAATATTCAATCAGCAATAAGCAAATGTGCATCTATTCTAAACCACAAAAAAAAACCACTCTGCAAGTTTCAGTGCCTCGGCCCTGAGGGGATCTCTCTCACTCCCAGGCAACTTTGTTTCTATTTAAGTTTTTAGATTTTGGTGATTCCAATTGTCATGAAACATTAACGTTCCAGAACAGTGAACATTAGAGAGTTTCAATTCTAATGACGTTTCAAGCCAATTTGTCCGTGCTTCTACAGTATTCGATGACTCAGGGGAAAACACAATGAAGTCTTTAATGGTCGCCCAATGTGTCCCATTGGCTAAATTCACTAAAGCCTGGACATCTTGAGGCAAGCACCAATAAATACTGCAGATGTGTATGAGCCAATTAAACGTGTGAGGCACAAGAGCTGATCAGGGCATCTTGAAGCATGCGGCAGATGTCAGAGTTGGTCCAATGATTATCAAATGTGGTTTCATCTATCATAATCCTGGGACAAGCAAGTTATTTATTACCAAACTCTGTGAATAGTGAGATGCTTTTACCAGCAGTTGCAATCCAGACATTAGGTCCTGTTGAGTACATGAACTAGATACTTCTGGATAAGTAGCGCGAACTGCAACGATTTTTCAAACAACATTCTGCCCCTTGATAGCTTTCCTGCTCGATTGCGAGGCGACAACAGCAGCAATCTCGTCTGGGACGGTAATTTTGGGGTATTAGGGGGAATAAGGCGAGAGTCCCGTGGGAGGGTTTTGAAAGAGTTCCCTGCACGCTGACTGCAATTGCAACTGTAGGGACTCATGGTTCTGAGCCACTTCGATAAACTGAAAGAGGGGATGGATTTTACCTCTCTCTCTTCCTCACTCTCTCGCTCTCCAGTTTCTATTATCCTCACACTCATCTCTTCATCTCTCTCTTTCCCTCTCTATTTCTCTCTCCCCTCTCTCTCCCTCACATCCCATGATATCTCCCCTTCAACTCTCTGTCTTCTGGTCTCTCTCTCTC
>NC_057717.1:49892930-49896248 GCF_004010195.1 Chiloscyllium plagiosum | reverse complement strand
CTGCTCCTCCAACCCTCTCTTCCCCACCCTATCCCCAACTCTCTCTCCCCCTCCCACTATTTGCATTCCACTTTCTCCCTCCCGTAATCTCTCTCCATCTCCCCCTCCCTTTCTGTCTCCCAGCACCCTTTCTCTCCCTTTTCTCTCTGCATGCCAATATCCCAGCACTCTCTCTCCCCGCGCTCGTCCCTCGATACCCTCCCACTCTCTCTAGTCATATCCATTACCACCCCTCACACTCTCGCTCTATCTCTCTCAATCGCTCTCTAAATCTCTCTCCACCAACATAATCTGCTCCTCGCTCTCTCTCCTCACTTCCCCGCTTACACTCCCTCTCTCTGACACACATCTCCCCCTCCCCATCTCTCTCCCAACAACCACTCCCTCTCACCCCTGTCCATCTCTCAGCCACACCCCATTCTCTTTCTACGCCCCTGTCTCCAACCCTTTTTGTCGATCTCCCCTCTATCTCGCGCCGTCTCAACTTCCTCTTCCACTCTCTCTCAGTCTCCTCCCAATCTATCTCTATCCCACTCGCACTGTCTCTCATCAGAGAACAATTCCTTCCCTCTTCAGACAGCTATTTCCTCTCTATTATCACCCCCTGTCTCGCTCTATGCCTCAACTCTCCATCCCTTTCTCTCATTCTTCGTTCTCTGTCCTCTCTATCTCTGATTCCCACACTTTCTCGCACACACACACACTCCCTCCCTCTCCCACTCTCTCACCCTCCCTCCCTCAGCCCCGGCAACGGAATCTCTTTCACTCCCGCTCTCTCTGCCACTCCCACTCCCACTCTCTCAACTACTCAGTCACTCCCCAACTATCTCTGTCCAACCCTGCTTCTCCCCATCCCCAACTCTCCCCTCTCATCTCTTTACCCCTAACACTCTGACTATCTCCCCTCCCACTCCATCTCTGCAGCAGTCTTTCTCTCCCACGATGTCCCTCTCCCTCCAACTCTCTCCGTTTCTCTTCTGCCCCATGGCTCCCAATCTCCCTCTGTCTCACCCAAACCTCTCTCGTTCTGCACCTAAAAGCTTTCCTCCTCGCTCTCTCCCCCTCTCTGTGTCTCTCCTCTTACACTCACTCTATCAGTCACATCGCCCCTTCCCCACACTCTCTCTTCCCAACTCCCAATCCCTATCTCCATTTCCCCGTCTCTCTCCCATATCCCATTCTCTCTCACACACTCTCTCTGTCCACCACTCCCACTCTCAACCACCGCACCCCTCTCTTCTCCCGGTTGTCTCCCCTTCCAGTCTTCGGTTTTTCTCTCCAGACATCACTCTCGTCCCTCCAAAATCACCTACCCTCTGTCTTAGATAACCACTCTTTCTCTCCCCACACACTCTCTTTTTCTCTCTCCACTACGCCATCCACTCTCCCTCTGTCTCTACTCCCTCTCACTGTTTCCCTCCCACTCCCTCTGTCTCTCTATTTCCCACTCTCTGTCTTTCTCTTTGGCATCCTCACAGGATGTTAATCTCTTCCATTCCCCCTCGATATCTGTCTCTCCCACTTCTTTCTCACTTGTTCCCTCCATCACATCCCTCTCTCTTGCTGTCTCTCCCCCTTTCCAAATTCTGTCTCTGCCTCTTTCTCCACCGTCTCCTTCTCTCCCCACCCCTCCCGCTCACTCTCTCTTTCACCCTCTCCCACTCTCTCTCTTTACCCCCACGCATTTCCCTGTGATAAACTTCTCCCACTCTTTCTCTCTTTCTCATACATCCCTCCCATTTTGTCTCTCTGTACCCCCTACTCTTTCCCTCTCTCTCCCTCCCAAACCCTCTCGCTACCACTCCCTCTCTCTTCCCTAAAGTCACTCTCCCCAGTTTCTGTCTCTCCATCAAATTCCCTCCGCCCAGCTCGCCTCCCACTCTCACCTTCTTTCTCTGTCACTTCCCCTCCCTCTCACTCGCTGTCTCTCATAAAATCCCTTTTTCTCTTGATCTCTCAGTCCCCTTACACGCGCTCTCCATCTCTCTGTCCTCCTTACACTCCCTCTCTCTCGATCTGAACTCTCGACCCATCATCTCTCGACACCATTATATTCTCGCTCTCCTCCCCTCTCTCTCTCGCTCCACTCTATTCCCAGCACCTCTCTCACTCTTTGTCTCCAGACACCCCTTCTCCCCACCATCCCACTGTCTCTCTCCCCGCCCAAAACTGTGCATCGCATCCTTGCCACACTGTCTCGCTCTCAAGCCCTCCCACTCTCTCCCTTCCCCCTTCCTCACCCTCTCTCCGCACATCCGCTCACCTCCCTGTCTCTCCCATTCCCCCTCTGTCGATCTCTTTCTCTCTCTCTAACCCGATCCAACTCTGTCTGCAGCCCACTCTCACTCACTCTGTTTCCCATCCACGGTCTCTGTCTCTCCCACTCTCCACATCTGTCTTTCTTTACCGCACACTCTCTCAGCCATACCACTCCCAAGTCTCTTGCTCTCCCGCTGCCTGTTCTCTTGGTCTCTCTTCCGTCCCACTTTCTCTCTCAGTCGCCCCTTCCACTCGAACGCTGTCTCCACCTCCCAGTCTCTCTTCCCCCATTGACTCTTTCAAGCCAGAGACACTCTTATCTCCCTCCTTCTCCTCGACACATTATTTCATTATCTCTCTCTCCCTTCTCTCTCCCTTTCCCTCCCTCTCTCTGTCTCTGCCTGTACCCCACTCTCTGTCTGCCTGCCTGTACCCTTACAAGTCTCTGTCCCCCACTCTCTTTCCCCTCTCTTTCACTCTCTCACTCCTATCCCTCTCTTTCTCTGTTCACTAACACTCTCTCCACGCTCTTCTCTCTCCCGTTCCGCCACACTCCACCCCTCCAACTGGTTTTCTGTCTCTCTCCCATTCTCTTTCCCCTCCCATCTCGCTGCCTTTCCCTCTACGTACGCTTTCTCACTTCCACTTCACTCTCTCCCCACCCACTCCCTCCGTCTCTCTCTCTCGACTCCCTCTCTTTCTCTGTGTGTCTATCACTCTCTCAATCTCCATCTCCATCCCACTCTCTCTCTCCGCCATTTGGTCTCCCTCTTCATCTCATTCTCTCGCTCCTCCCCCTCCATCTCTCTTTCTCTATTTTTCTCTATCCCCTCCTACTCTCATCTGCCGTCTGTCTCCACATCTCCATCTCATCCTTCTCCCTGTCTCTCTTTTTGTGTCTCTCTAGTCTGCACTCTCTCCTTCCTGCCTCCCAACATTCTGTCTCCCCTTCCCACTCTCTCTTTTACCTCACTCCCTTTCTGCCTTCCTCCTACCTCCACACTTTCTGTCATCAACTCCCACTCTCTCTCCCTCTCCCTCACTCCTACTCTCTTTCCC
>NC_057717.1:49882499-49892290 GCF_004010195.1 Chiloscyllium plagiosum | reverse complement strand
CTGACCCCCCTCACTCTCTCTCTCCTTCCCTGCCACTCTATTTACCTCCTACTCTGTCTCTTCGCCCACTACTTACTTTCTCCATCTGTTCTCCCCTCTTTGTCTCTTCCTCCCTCTCTGTCTCTGTTTCTTTGTTTCTACCACTCTTTAAATCTCTCAGTTTGTTTCCAATCTCTCGCTCTCTTTCACTTTTTCTTTCTCTGCATCTCTCACCACCCCCTCCCCCACCACCCCCGTCCCACTATCTCACCGTGTCTCTTTTTGTGTGCGTCTCTCTCTTTGTCTCAGTTTCTGTGTCTCTCGGTCAGAGTATCGGACCCAGATATGAAAGCAAGGAGGAAGTGACTTAAACCCAACACCTGAGCTCAGGCCTAGTCCCCTCCCCTTCCCTGAGACTCTGGGCTGAATCAGTCTTACGTCAGGGCGAAAGTGGGTACTGCAGATGCTGGAGGGTCGAATAAGCTTAGAGTAATGCTGGCCAGGCAGCATCGGACGAGTTGGAAAATCGACGTTTCGGGCAAACGCCCTTCATCAGGAAACTGTTCCTAATGAACGACTTTTGCCGGAAACGTCGATTTTTCTGCTCCTCAAATGCTGCCTGATTTTCTGTCTCACTCCAGCTGATCTCCATCAACACAAAGACGAACAACAAAATCTATCTGTCTGCTGCTTAGCAGTTTTTAATGGACATTTGTTTTCCAAATTGAATTGATGCAGTCATATGGATGGTGCCTTGTCTCACTGGCACTGAATTGGGCGAAATACTGAAATGTGTCCCTGGAACTCACTGTGGGAAAAAGTTGTATAAATCAAAACTACCCTCAGTCTGTTACCATAACGACAGGCTTCTCTTCCCTACCCTCTCTCTCCCCATCTCTCTCTATGACCACCCTCACTCTATCTCTCCTTCCCTGCCACTCTATTTACCTCCCACTCTGTCTCTTTACCCACTACTTACTTTCTCCATCTGTCCTCCCCTCTCTGTCTCTTCCTCCCTCTCTGTCTCTGTTTCTCTGTTTCTATCACTCTTTATCACTCTCTGTTTGTTTCCTATCTCTTGCTCTCTTTCACCTTTTCTTTCTCTGCAGCTTCCCCCCTCCTCCACGATCTCCCTGTGTCTCTTTTTGTGTGCGTCTCTCTCTTTGTCTCAATTGCTGTGTCTCTCGGTCAGAGTATTGGACCCAGATATGAAAGCAAGGAGGAAGTGACTTAAACCCAACACCTGAGCTCAGGCCTTGTCCTCTCCCCTTCCCTGAGACTCTGGGCTGAATCAGTCTCACTTCAGGGCAAAAGTGTGTACTGCAGATGCTGGAGATTCGAGTCAAGGTTAGAGTAATGCTGGCCAGGCAGCATCGGAGGAGTAGGAAAATCGACGTTTCGGGCAAAGACCTTTCATCAGGAAACGCTTCCTAATGAACGACTTTTGCCTGAAACGTCGATTTTTCTGCCTTTCAAATGCTGCCTGATTTGCTGTCTCACTCCAGCTGATCTCCTTCAACACAAAGACAAACAACAAAATCTATCTATCTGCTGCTTAGCAGTTTTTAATGGACATTTGCTTTCCAAATTTAATTGATGCAGTCATAAGGATGGTGCCTTGTCTCACTGGCACTGAATTGGGCGAAATGTGTCCCTGTAACTCACTGTGAGAAAAAGTTGTACAAATCAAAACTACCCTCAGTCTGTTACCATAAAGACAGGCTGCTTCAAAGATGAAACATTGAACTGTATTGAGAAAATCCTGGATGGACTGATTAATGAGTGAACTTGATTGATTGATTGATTGATTGATTGATTGATTTGGGTAAAGGGAAACTTCAGCCCATTCTTCAGCTGCTGTCTGAACTTAGTCTGGGTCACAGTATAAATCGCGGTATTTGTGCAGCAATTGAAGAGCTGCAACATGAACCTCAATTTCAGAATAAAGGATGTAGATACACAGAACGAGACCTCAAATAACACATCCGTAATTGTATAGAATACAACATTAACGTTATCCATAACAGGATGAAATTGACCAAAATCATAAAGAGTAAAATGAAGATTTTTTTTTCGATATCACATTTCTGTGTCAGACTGATCGTCCCCTTTGGTGTGAGCCTGGACTCTCCTGCGGGCTCTACTGGTCAATAAAATGCACCTGACGGTGAATACATTGCGCTGAAACATCAGTAGAAATGGGAGAGCCGGGGTTAGAATGTTATGGAGGAACTCGATTGTGACCGAGACACGGGGGTAATATACAAAGTTTGTTACATCAGAAAACCAGAGGGCCTTCCCCGTCCCATGTCGAGCTGTCAGCATAAAATACGAGGAAATGTTCTTTAAACAGATCAGCACAGTCACTGCTCCCAGAACGACAGCCGCCTTTTTCTCAGTGCAATATTTACTTTGCAGCTTCTCGCAACAAATGGCCACAAATCGATCAAAGGTGTCAGAGACGTTGAAACAGACAGAAGAGTCAGTGGCTGCATGAACTAGGACGGCATGGATACTGCATACGCGGATATCGCAACAGAAAATAAAAATATTCCGAAAACAAATAGTGTCTCAATGTTGGGTCAAGGATGATGACCAATAGATCCGCTATTGCCATTGCCCCCAGCTAACGACTGACACATGGAGACAGTCCACAATCTTTATGAAGCAGGATGTAGTTCTTCACTACATTAACTGTGTGGACAGAAAGCAATTAGCCATCAGCCTGGTGGGAAAGTGACCAGACTGATCGAAGACTCTGTGAAATTTTCAAACGTGAAGGAATTCAGAGATTTATTGATGTAATTGATGCTGAAATAACAATTGTAAATTCTGAATTACACACAAAAATGTATCATAAAACGCAACAAACCTTCCCTCCTCAAAGACATCGAAAAGAACAGACGTTTTCGAGAACACTGCCACACACGCGTTCACGAGAAAGTAAGCTCAGGTCACGTATTTACTGTTCCAAATGCGAATAATGAAAACGTTGCCATCCTCACGGATTCTCTTCCTAGAAGACAAGCGAACGTTGGAAATTCCTATATTTTAGTCACACTTCTTTTCAACACCCTGTTATGATGAAATGTAAACAAGGGAAAATGCATTCACCCCATTTACCTGCGTGAGGGGACTTCGAAATAATGTCTCATTCCTCCCGGAGCTGGATCTCTTCCCACAGAATTTTATTTTTTGTTCCATCTACTGACAGATGGATTATTCAATGTTTCGGAGTGTCACTTTCATAATTTTCTTGATAATATTATTGTCAGAATGTTCCACGTTAATTTCTCTACAATTGCCAGGATAAAGAGAAGTCCAGTTTTTGCCAAATATGCGAAACACGGAGAAGGGAAGAGTCGTATTTTTTTTTTCCAAAGATATATGGTCATGCAATAGCTAGCGTGTTGCGACATTGCCTTAAATTGAGGGCTCGTAGATATCGATCAGAGGTCTATGCACATGCAATTCTGAAGACTAATGACGTCATTCAGCCCTACAAAGCTGCTCAATCATTCAATAGTAAGTAGTTGATCGAATAGCATCCTGAACTCCATGTTACAGGAACTTTTAGTCATTCAACTTCAAGGGTCATCATCACTGACCAGATAAGACTCGGGTACCTTTTACCCAGTTTTCTTCAAGCAGGTGTACGGGAGACAAGTCCGCCATAACAGAGTCTCTAAACAATATATTCCATTAGACTTAAACTTTGATGTTATCTTAACAGTATCTCATGCACAGAAACATCATACATACTTCCGTTTTATAGGTAGCTAGATCCACTTCCAATCAGGAGACGTAGATATTTCAAATGAGTCAGTTTCTCCCTTACAAAGAAATTACCTCTCACCTATATCCTATCACATTTCCGACGCCGCTCTCCCAAGTCCCTCCTCCCTACCTTTTATCTTAGCCTGCTGGACAAACTTTCCCCATTCCTGAAGAAGGGCTTATGCCCGAAACGTCGATTCTCCTGTTCCCTGGATACTGCCTGACCTGCTGCGCTTTTCCATTAACACATTTCCAGCTCTGATCTCCAGCATCTGCAGACCTCACTTTCTCCTCTCACCTATATCTACCAGCCTTAAATTTAAGGCTATGTCCCGTCACGCTAGCCATTGCCAATACCCACCCTATCTAATCGTCTGACCATGTTGAATGTCTCTTGAATGTCACCTCTCAATGTTCTCTAATGAAAGCAACATCAGGTCTATCATTCTTTCCTCATAAAACTGGCCCGCCATAACAGGCAATATTTTGGTCAAACTCCTGTGCACACTTTCCAATGCTTCCACGTCCTTCCTCGAAAATGGTGATGAGAAATGTACACAATACTCCATCTGCGGCGGCACAAGAGTTTTGTAAAACTGCAAGATAACCTCCTGGCGCCGAAACTCAGCCCCTTTCCCAATAAAAGTGAACACACTTTATGCCTTCTTAACAACCTGATCAATCTGGGTGGCAATGTTCACGGATCATTGCATATGGACATTGCGATCTCTGCGTTCACCACACGACCAAGAATGTTAGCATTAAGATTGTATTCTTGGTCTTTCTTCCAACGTGAATCACCTCAGGTCTTTCCACATTAAATTCCATTTGTCACCGCTCCTCCCAGCACTGCAGCTTATCTATGTCTCTCGAACACATACAGCAATATTCTCCACCATCCACAGCTACACCCACCTTCGTGTCGTCTGCAAATTGAATAGCCCATTCTTCTGCGTCCTCATCCAGTTCATTTATAGAAATGAAAAATAGCAGTTTTCCCAAAACAGATCTTTCCCGTACACCATTAGTAACTGATCTCCAGGATGACTATTTGCCATCATCCACCACCCTCTGTCTTCTTTCAGCTCGCCAATTTCTCATGCAAATCGCTAAATCACCTTCAGTCCCATGCATTCGTATTTTCTGCAATAGCTGGGGTGTGGAACCTCACGTTTCTCTTAAATTCATGTACATCATATCATCTGATTCCCCCCCCCCCCCCTCCTCCTGTTTGGTTACCGTCTCAAATAACACATTAAGACATGTGAGGCACAATCTTCCCTTGACACATCCGTGTTAAGTATTCCTAATCATTTTTTTTCCTTTCCAGTTGATTATAAACCCTATCTCTTGAAATCCTTTCCAACACTTTAGCACAACATAAGTAAGTCACATTAGTCTATCACTAACAGGCTTGTCTTTACTCCCCTTGTGAAACAAGTGGACAGCAGTTGCTACCCTCCACTCTCTGGCACTGTAGAAAATGTCTTGTGGAAAATGATTACATAAAGGGAAGGAGTGAAAGAGAGAAGATGGAGAGAGGGAGAGAAGGAGATGGAGAGAAAGGCACAGACGGAGAGAGGAGATGGAGAGAGAGGAGACTGAAAGAAGGAGATGGATAGAAAAAAGGAATAGAGAGAGAGAGAGATGGAGAGAACGTTAAACATCCGCTCGAATGACACACACTGAACGCCTCCTCACTCCTCCCAGATGTTCAACCTCCAGGGATAGGCTGTGGATGTTTTCCCCCGAACGTCGGAATCTGGAATTTCCTCTCTGGCTTCCCAGAGATGCCAGCATAAGTCACTTCCGTCCCAGGGGTCCTAAATATCTTAATAGTTTTGAGAAATACGAACACCTCCTCCTATGTACCATAAACTTGTCTAGTCTAATAGTCTGCACCTCAATGTTCTCCTCGACAACATTATCATTTTCCAATGTGAATACCGTAAAGAAATATTCATTTAGCGTTCATCCTACTTCCACGAACTTCATGCACAACTTCCTACTACTGTCTTTGACTGGCACTAATCTCACTAATGTCATTCTTTTATTCTTGACATACTAATGAAATGTTTTAGTGATTTCCTTGCTCCCATAGCAAAAAATATCTCATGCCCCTTCCCGTATCTTCTTTGCTTTCTCTTGAAGTCCTTCCTTGCTAACCTGTAAATCTCAAGCGGCAAAACTGAGCCTTCAAGTCTCTTCTTTACATTAGCCTTCTTTTCTGTCTCGAGAAGAGATTCAGCTTCTTTATTAACCAAAAATCTCATGTTCGAACAATTCCCCCGTGCCTGAAAGGTGCATTCATATCAAGGATACGCAGTAGCTGTTCTTGAATACGCTGCACATTTAAATTAGTACCCATCCCGTGCAGTATCCTTCCCAACCCCAATGCATCACACACCTTGCCTAATCGCATCATAATTGCCTTTCCTTAGCTGTAATGTTTCCCCTCGCGTCACGAAACGAAACCTGACCGAATTGAGATCACCGTCAGCAAAGTCACCCACCTTCACATCTGTCACCTGACCTTGATTCAGCACCCAGTACCAAATTGAATGTCGTCTCGCCTCTGTTCGTCTGTCTGCATAATATGTCAAAAACCCTCCTGCACACTTTGGAAAAAATATCTGAACTATCGACAGGTCTCGAACTATCGCATTGCAAGTCACATTTTGGAAAGTTAAATTCCACCACAACAACTTCCCTTTTGCGTTCGCTCCTTTGCAGAATCATTCTTGCAATCCTTTCCTGTACGTGTCTGGAACTATACAAAACTCCCAACAGGGTAACCTCTCGTTTCCTGTTTATAATCGTAGCCCATGCTCCCTCATGTCCTTTATGCCACATTAACACACTCCTTGACTAACAATGCCATACCTCCCCCTTTTTCACCACATTCCCTTTTCCACCGGGAAAAAAAAACACCTCGGAACGTGCAACAAGCATTTCTGTCTCTATTGTATCGATGTCTGCAAAATGACCACAATGTAGAAATCCAGATACCAACCTATGCTGCAAGTTCACCAACCTTATTCCCGGCGCTACTAGTTTTGAAGTAGAACACAGCTTCTTTCCTACTGATAAACTTCGGCGACCTTGAAACCTTAATTATGACCACACTACACACAACCTCCCGTGCAGTGCAGCTCGAATTCAGGTTTCCATCCCGCTGTTGAATTAGTTTTAAACCGTCCCGAAGAGCATAATCTAATTCTCACACCCCAACAGGATATTGGTACCTCTCTGGTTCAGGTGTAGACCATCCTGTTTGTAGAGGACCCACTTATCCCATAAGCAGTCCCAAATTTCCAGATATCCGAATCCCCTCTTCTGACAACATTCCAACACAGTCTGGAAAAATGCCAGGGTATGAATTATGTAACAGGTCATTTGCATGATTTTACACTGGCCTTAGAATCACAGTTGGCAGTGCTTCTACCTTTGAATCAGCTATTTAATTAGATCGGACAGTCTTCTTTCCCCGAAGCTGAGAGTTTGTCGTGAATTCCTAATACGACCTTGCCGCTTTTCACTGGACAATCTAACCTAACTCAACTAATTCCTTCTTGCCTGTCAGTGACTCCACGTTACAAGCAGATTTTTTTTATTTTCCAGCGCTAGTCTTTCTGAGGTACTTGTCTCGTCATCTATCTCTGAACATTGCAAAACCTTGCCTACTGTTTCTGGCCTATGCGCCGATACTTTACTTTTGCAAGTATTAGATATAAGATGGTCTGGCACTTCCTCCATAACCAACCTCTGATCAATCTGTACTTAGCGTTGCAATTTGTTTTTTTTTTCTTCCAGTGTGCTATCCATTCTCATTCCAATGAAATTTACTGGCTTATCTTGTTTTCCTACGTCTGTCTTTCCAGTGGCTTTCCCAGCCCAACGACCCTCTGATTTATGTGGCTTGCTTCATTGCAGTGAAAACACCATTCCTTTTTAACTTATCTTTCTCCTCAACGGCTTTCCTTTTTTTCCCTATCATAAATTATCCTTATGCTTTTCACCAAGACCTACTTTTCCCTTAATGCGTGAAGTTTTCTCTTTCCCAAATTTCTATCCGTCATGGATTGACGTTGATGATTGAAATCACAATTTGACTAATTAACTAACTCATAATCATCAGCCATTTCATTTGCTAGTCTTGCAGTTTTAACTCTCTGCTCTCCCATGAGTTCTCACTACCTCAGGAAGTAAATGTTCGAATTCTGCCGAAATAATCATCTCTCCATATCTTCATAGGTTTACTCTATTTTAATGTACTTAACGACCTTTCAAAATTACTTTGATCGATTCTTTCAAGCTCAATCTAGGTTTGACCAGAACTTCTCTTTAGATTTCTGAAACGCTATTTGTCGGTTTCTAGCACAATGTCATATGCACCTAAATGTGTCAATCGGCATAAAAAGGCAATTGGTTCTAAATCTGGATAGATTAGAGATATTGCATTTCAACGAGGACTTTGACTCCAGCCTCGTTTAACACCCTCTGAGAAAAGCAACAGGAACTTAGATCACCACCGGGAATGAACGTCACTAACGCAAGGAAACTTTAACACAAAAATAGAAACTGTATCACGAACACCAGTGATTACCCGGAGATTCACTTTTGATGTTAATGTATGCTGGATTAACTTCTGATCACAAACCTTCCAACTCAACAAGCAAACGTGCATCCAGATTTTGCATTTTGGAACAATGAAGAAGAGTAGGGTTTATAAATATAATGGCAGTATTACATTAGATTCCCTACTGTATTGTAACAAGACCTTCAGCCCAACCGACTCTCCAAAAAGTAACCCACCCAATCTCCGTTTCTCTCTGACTAATGCACCTAATTGATAACTTAAGCAAAGCGAATTCACCTAACCTGCACATTTTGGACCGTAGGAGGAAACCAGCACACACACACAGAATGAACAAGCTCCACACAAACAGACAACCGAGGTTGGAAGCGAGCCGGGACCCGTGAGGCAACAGTGCTAATCACTGAGCTACTGTGCTGATCAGGGCAGCGCTGCAGAACAGAGTCTTCGAATGTTTAAGATACGTACCTCTTTGAATTTGGATGCAGATAGACAGTGTTGGTATAAAGATGTTTGTCACACTTACCTTTTTTGCTCTTTCTTTAGAGTACAGATGTTGTGAAGTAATTTTGAGATTCCGCATGATGTTGGTGCGACTTCTTCGATAATAATGTGCCCAGGCCTGGTCTCCCAAATTGTCGGAAAGAGACAATTAAGCTGGACAGGTTTCAGAAGTAGTTCAGCAGAACGTTTCTGGGTTAAGCAGGTTTCAAGAACTGGAATAGGGACGACATCTAAATTATGATCCTCTTTGTTTCGAGAGCTTCACTTCGATGCAGTCTTTGCTCCATTTGTTGGCCATGTTGCAGACCCAGACACCCAGTAAATGCAATACCCATACCTCGTCCAGAATCGGATTACCAGACCTTCAGGTGGCCCTGAATGAATGCAGCAGCTGACAATACTTGCCATAATATAGAACACCCACTGACGTTCTAATGATAGGATCAGGTAAACTTAGCATCTGAATGAAACAGCAACAATGTTTTGAAAATGCCTTCCTCTCCTCATTTTCTTTTCCAGGCTGATATTCCGTTATATTTCTGCACAGTCCCACTGATCTTAAGTGATACCAGCTCCGCTGTCAATGCCAGTAGCTGACAAAGTAATTGCACTATCGGCCACCATAACAGCAAAACCAGTGGATATTGCGTGAGATGCTGGGGAGGCAATGGACTAGCAGTTTTTTGACTTAAAAAATCTAATTAAAAACCGACGTACTAGACCCTGGTTTCGAATTCTGTCACGACAGATCTGTGGAATTTGAATTCAACAATATATCGGGAATTTAGGATGTTATGAAGTGAACATCGATTTAAGCAAGAACCTATCTGGCTCACTCACGTCCTTCAGGGAAGCAAATCAATCATCCTTACCTCGTCTGGCCTATATATGACAACCTCAGGCGTAACAGTATTGTTGACTCTATATTGCCCAT
>NC_057717.1:49864022-49881999 GCF_004010195.1 Chiloscyllium plagiosum | reverse complement strand
AGCTGTAAAAAGCAGTACGGCGTGGATATTACACACAGGGATTGAAACCAGGAAATAGAACTGTTCCTCATAAACGATAGGAATATGTCTCAATATCAGGTCGAGTATAATGACCAATAGGTCCGCCACTGCCATCGCCCCCAGGTAACGTTTGACGCATGGAGACAATCCACAATCTTAATAACGTAGGGCGTAGATCGTCAGTGCATTTACTGTAGGAAAGAAAAACCAACACATTATAATCACCCTGGAGGCAAAGTTATCAGTTTGATTGATGACCCGGTGAGACTTTCAAATGTGTCACTTCACTCAGAGATTTACTGAAATAATTGCAGCAAACAAAAAACAAATGGCAAGATCTGAATTACTTACAAAATGTATCATTAAACACAGGAAACCATCGCTCCCTAAACACACAGAGACTTATCCATAAGAACAGATGTTTTCTCAAGTATTGCCACTCACTCGATCACTCAACAGCAGAGTCGAGGTTAGAGTGGTGCTGGAAAAGCACAGCAGGTCGGGCAGCATATGAGGAGCGGGAAATTCGACGTTTCGGGCAAATGCGCTTCATCAGCCCTTCATTAGCCCCACTCTAATCTAGAATCTGATCTCCAGCATCAGCAGTCCTCACGTTCGCCCACTCAGGAGCAGACTCGGGTCAATCTTTACTGTTCCTAATGCGAAGGGTAAAAACGTTACTGTCCTAAAGAATTCTCTCCGACTTCCTTGAAGATAAACGGATGTTGCAAGTTTCTGTTTTTTAGTCTCAATTGTCCTCAATTCTGTGTCGTGGAGAAATGTAAACGCAAGGATAAAGTCTTCACCCCGCTAACTGCATGAGGGGACTTCGGAACAGTGTTTCCTTCTCCCTGGAACGGGTACTATTCCTTCGGGATTTTATCCATTGTTCAAATCACTGGCATCAGGCCGTTCACAAATTATTTAAGTAATTGAATATTCTGGAGAATGTCAGTTATGAAATGTTTCCAGGAATGTCACTTATAGAATGTTCCAGGGAATGTTGGTTACAGAATGTTGCAGGGAAGGTCGGGCACATAACGTTCCAGAGAATGTCAGTCATAAAATGTTCCGAGAACGGTAGGGTATAGAATTGTATGGAGAATGTTGGTTACAGAATGTTCTAGGGAATGTCAGGTAGAGAATGTTTGGTACAGAATATTCCGGGGAATGTCAGTTAGAGAATACTTCCGGAAATGTCGGATAGTGAATGCTTGCTATAGAATGTGCTGGGGAATGCTAGGTATACAGTGTTCTGGAGAATGCTAGGTATAGAATATTCCGTACAATGTCGCTTACAGAATGTTCCGGGAAATGTTGTGTGTACAATATTGGGAATGGAATGTTCCGGCGAATGTCAGTTATAGAAAGTTGGGTGCAGAATATTGTAGGGAGTTGGAGTACAGAATGTTGTGAAAAGAATGTGCTGGGGAATGTCAGTTATTCAATATTCCTGGGAATGTCAGGTACAGAATGTGATATCCATTCATTCATTTCTATAGTTTTAGAGTGTCGACACGGATGCCACCATTACATGTAAGCACACCACCCACCTTGTCGGAGACAGGTATTCATGTGACTTGATCAACGTGGTCTATCTCATACACTGCATGCAAGGATACCCTGAGCATGGAACATTTGTGAGACTGAGCAGAGGCTGCAGCAAAGAATGAATGGACACTGCACAGCAATCACTAGGCAGTAGTATTCCCTCCCAGTCGCGAAACACTTTTGCACTGAGGGGCATTTGGCCTCGGACCTTCGGGTGACTATCCTCCAAGGCGGACTTCGGGACAAGCAAAACGCAGAGTGGCTTAGTAGAGTCTGATTGCCAAGTTTGGTCCCGATGGGGATGGCCTCAACCGGGACCTTACGTTCATGTCACACTACATGTGAACTCACTACACTGTTAACACTCTCACACAGACACTCCCTCTCACACAGGCTGTCTCTCATATGCTCACATATAAGTACCCTATAGTCACACCCACACGCCACCACCTCACAGACACTCACTCACAGGCACCCACTCTCACACAACCCCCTCTCACACACATACCCAGACCCACACACTCACTGAGTCTCCCCTGCACCTGCACACATATCAGTTTGTGGGGTGAATTTGTACTTGCACAATTACGTTGTATTTTGCTCAAAACCCGCATGAATCCGTTCCTCTCACTTTTAAATACAATCAGTCTGACCTGATATTGGGACACAGACAGGCTTTAACTTCACACCTACAGTGTACTGTCTGAACTGAGATATCACCTATTGTTAAAAGTTATCACGAGATTGCAACTTCAAAAAAAGTTCTGAGGTCTACATAAAGTAATAGAGTCATAGAGATGTAAAGCATGGAAAGAGACCTTTCAGTCCATCTCGTCCATGATGACCAGATATCCCAACATAATTTAGTCCCATTTGCCAGTACTTGGCCCATATCTTTCTAAACCTTTCTTGTTCATAAGTCCATTCAGATGCAATTTAAATGTTACAATTGTGCCCACGTCTGCCACTTCCTCTGGCAGCCATTTCATGCACGCATCACACTCTGTGTGAAGATGTTTTCCCTTAGGCCCCTCTTCTGTCTTTCCCCTGTCACCCATGACCTCTCGTTCTGACTCCCCTAATCCAGGGAAACGACTTTATCTACTTATCCTCCACATTTCCCTCGTGATTTTTATAGTCCTCTAAAAGGTCACCCTCAACTTTCGATACTCCGGGGAAACAGCACTAGCCTATTCAGCCTTTGCACATATCTCAAATCCTCCAACCCTGACACCACCCTTGTAAATCTTTTCTGAACCATCTCAAGTTTCGATAGGAAAGAGACCGGAATTGCACGCAATATTGCAAAAGTGGCTGAACAATCGTCCGACACAGCTGCAACACGACCTCTCAACTCCTATACTCAACATTCTGTCCTCGAAAGCAAAACATACCAAATGCCTTCTTCACTCTCCTATCTTTCAGGGAACTATGAACCCGAACTCCAAGGTCTCTTTGTTCAATAGTACTCCCTAAGACTTTACAGTTAAGTGTATAAATCCTGATAAGGTTTGCTCTCGTAAAATGAAACACCTGTGATTTATTTAAATTGAACTCCATCTGCCACTCCTCAGCCCATTGGCCCATCTGATAAAGATCACGTTATAATGAGTGTTATCCTTTGGTATCTTCTGCAAACTTACTAACTATTCATCCTGCATTAATATGCACGTCAATTGTATGAATGACGAAAAGAATTGTACCCACCACTGATCCATGTGGCACTCCACTCACCAGAGCCCTCCAGTTTGAAAAAGAAAAACTAACCGTCCACCAACAACCTTTGTCTTGGACCTTCCATCCAGTTCTGCATCCAAGTGTCTAGTTCTCTATACATTCCATGAGATCTCTCCTTCCTAACAAGTCTCCCATGGGGAACCTTGTCGAACGTCTTACCGAAGTTCATTTGCATCTCGTCTGCAGCTCTGTCCACATGAATCGTCTGTCACTTTTTAAAAAAAACTCAATCCAGTGCGTGAGACATGATTTCCCACGCACAAAGCCATTTTGACTATTCCCTAATCCTTTCCAAATGCGTTTAGATCCCGTCCCTCAGGATTCTCTCCAACAGTTTGTTCACCACCGACGTCAGGCCCACGGTCTATTGTTCCCTGACTTGTCCTTACTATCTTTCTTCAATAATTGTACGACGTTAGCCAACCTCCAGTCTTCTGCAACCTCAGCTGTGAATATCAGTGATACAAATATCTCAACAAGGGGCCCAGCAGAGTTCTCGGGTACACCTGATCAGGTCCTGGATCTACCTTTATGCGTTACAAGACGTCCATTACTTTCTCCTCTGTAATATGGATATTTTTTTCCAAGATGTCACCATCTATTTCCCCAGACTCTATATCTTCCATGTCCTTCTCCACAGTAAACACTGGTGCAAAATATTCGTTTAGTATTCTCCCCATCTCCTGCGGCTCCACACAAAGGCAGTCTTGCTAATCTTGGAGTGGCACTATTCACTCACGAGTTACCCTTTTGTCCATAATTTGTAAATACCCGTTGGATTCTCCTTAACCCTAAGTGCCAAAGATATCTCCTGTCCTTTTTTTTTTGCTCTACTTATTTCCCTCTTTGCCTTACTCCTTCTTTCTTTATACTCTTTTAAGCATTCTCTCGATCTCTCCTGCCTATACCAGACAAATGCTACCTTGTTTTTATTAACCAAAACCGCGATTAACCATTCATCCAGAATTCTCTGCACCTACCATTCTTTCCTTTTACGCGAACAGGAATATACTGTCTCTGGACTGTCGTTATCTCATTTCTAAATTCTTCCAAGTGTACAGCCGTCACTTCACCTGCGAATATCTGCACTCAATCACTTTCTGGAAGTTCTTGCAGAATATTGTCAAAATTAGATTTCCTATAATTTAGAGCATCAACTGTTAGATTTGCTCTTCCCTTTTCCATCACTATTTTAAAGTAAATAGAATTATGGTCACTGGCCAAAAGGTAATCCCCTACTCACATCTGGTTCATCTACACTCTCTTATTTCCCAAGAGTAGGTAACGTTTTGCACCTTCTCCAGCAGGTACATCCACATAATGATGCAGAAATTTTTCTGGTTCACTCTCAACAAATTCTTCTCCATCTAAAACCTTTACACAATGGCAGTGCCAGTCGATTCTTAGAAACTTATAATCCTTACCATAAACACACTATTATTCTTGCAGATAACTGAAATCACCTTACAAATTTGCATCTCAATTTCCCGCTGACTATCAGGGAGTCGATAATTCACTCCCAATAAGGTGATCATCACTTTCTTATTTCTCAGTTCTGCCTAAGTAACTTCACTGGACATATTCCCGGCAATATCATCAGTACAGCTGTAATGCTAAACCTTATCAACTACGCCACTCCCCGTCCGCTCTTATCTCCCTTTCTATCCTTCTATATCGCATTTGTATCCTGGAGCATTAAGGTGGCAGTCGTGTCCATACCTGATCTACGTTTCTGTAATTGCTATAAAATCCCAGTCCCATGTTCCTAACTATGCACTGAGTTCATCTGGCTTCTCTGTTAGGTCTGTTGCATTGAAATAAAGTCAGATTAATTCATTTGTCCTACTTTGTTTTCTGCTTTGTTGCTGCCTCTCCTGAGTATTTGACTCGCTTCGTTTCTCACCTGCACCAGTCTCAGTTTGATCACTTTCCTCAGTACCTCCCTTAGTCTCACCACCACAACCCCTTGCTATTTTAAATAGTCCCGAGCAGCTCTAGCAAATCTCCCTGCCAGTATATTAGTTCCTTAGTTCAGCTGCAATCCGTCCATATTGTAAAGATCACTTCTACCCTTGAAGAGATTCCAGTAATCCAAAAATGTGAATGCTTCTTCCATACACCATCTCTTTCGCCGTGCATTCATCTGCCCTTTTATTCGATTCCGACCCTCACTACCTGGTCGCACCGGGAGTAATCCAGGTACCACGACCCTCTCGGATCTCTTTCTAAATTCCTGCCTAACATTTTATGCTCTCTTCAGAATCTCATCGTTTTGTCTTCCTATGTCATTGGTGCCAATGAGTTCATTGACCTCCTCCTAGTACCTCTCCACTGTGAGACCATTCCACATCCTCTCTGAGACATCCTTGATCCTGACACCTGGGAGGCGACACACCATTCTGATCTTTCACCGCTGGCCACAGAAACGTCTATCTGTGCTTCAGATTATGCAGTCCCCTAACACAATCGAACGCTTGGAACCTAACGTAACACTCATTACATTCGTGTCTGTATTAATACCAAACTTCGTACATTCCAATGAAAGTCCATCAACACCTACATTTTCTGAAACAGTGTACTTGTTTTTAATGGGAATAACAACAGAAGACCACTGTAGTGCCACCTACATCTCCGACCTTTCTTGGAACCCACCCATCTGCCTGACAGCATGTGCGGCTTTCTCCCTTCCTGTAACTGCCATCTAGTACATCCCCTAGCTCTTGTAAATTGCGTCTAATAGACGCTCCAACTGATCCTTTCGTTCTGTCAGGATTCTCAACCAACGACATCTCTTGCAGTTATGATCCTCAGTAACACCTAAACCCTCCCGAAACTTTCACATCCAATAAGAAGTATAAAGGAACTGAAACTACAATGGTCATTCTAAAAGTTGAAAGATTTAATTTGCATTCGTTCAATATTACATTCCGTGACACTGCAATCCTGGTGCTATAAAGTCTGTATCTAATGATTCTGCTCCACAACAAATTGATGAAGAAGTAGCGCTTCAAAGGCTCGTGCTTCCAAAGTACATTGCTGAACTATATCCTGTTATTTTGTGATTTTTAACATTGTCCACCCCAATCTAATACTATTCCATATACTTTGAGAAATTTTGTTTTGATTATCAACTCGTTAAATTTAGCAGATTAAAGAAACGTGTTGACTTGATCCAGAACTGATCCTGACCCCGTCTGAGACCTATGTCACATCTGTTGGTGTGACCAGTGGAGGGGTGGGACTAGAAATGGAAACAGGAGCAGGAAGGGAACGATCAACTGTTGAGCCTAACGTCAGTAACGGCTAAGTTATCTGCGGGCATTCTGAGGGTTAGGATTTATATGCATTTCGAAAAGTAAGGACTGTTTAGGGGCAGAAAGTGAGGTCTGCAGATGGTGGAGATCAGAGCTGAAAATGTGTTGCTGGAAAGGCGCAGCAGGTCAGGCAGCATCCAGGGAACAGGAGAATCGACGTTTCGGGCATAAGCCCTTCTTCAGGCAGGGGCAGTCAACATGGGTTGGGCTGTGGAAAGCATATGTCAATAATTTGATTTAGTTTTTTGAAGACGTGACAAAGAAGATTTCTGAAAGCACTTTGGCAGAAGTGGTCTGTTTGAACTTCAGCAAAGTGTTCTTAAGATTCCGATTGGTAGACAGATTAGTAACGATCGGTCACATAGGATCCAGGGGAGTGAGCTAATGGGATTCAAAATTTGCTTCAATGTAGAGAGTTGTTCTTCTGAATGGAGGCCTGTGACCTGGGGTATTCTGCAGGAATCAGTACATAGTACACTGCATTTCATGTTTCATGTAAACTATTTGAACATGAATATCGGAGGTATGGTTAGTAAATTATCAGATTACATTAAAACGGTTGTGTAGCGGACAGTGAAGATGATTACCTCAGTGTAGAATGGAACGATAATCACATGGGCCAATGAGACAAGGAGTGGAAGTTGAAGTTTATTTTCAATAAATATGAGGATTTATATTTTTGAAAGGCAAATTAGAGCAGGAATTATACACTGAATGCTAAGGACGTGAGGAGTGTTGCTGAATAAAGAGAAGATGACTGCAGGCGTACAGTTCCTTGCAAGTAGAGTCACAGGTCGAGAGAGTAGTGATGAACACATTTGGCATACTTGCTCGAATTGGTCAGAGTACTGACTATAGGTGTTGCTACGGCATGTTGCACCTGTACGGGACGTTCGTGAAGCCACTTTAAGAATATTGCACACAATTAGGTTGTCTCTACTAAAAGAAGAATGTTGTCATACTTGACAGGGTGCAGAGAAGATTGACAAGAATGTTCAAGAATAGGAGGGATTGAGCGACAGGGAGAAAGTGAACAGACAGAGGTTTGGCCCCTGGAGTATCGACGCCAGAGGAGTGACGTTACAACGATTTATAAAGTCATGACAATAAGTTATGTTTCCCAAGAGAGTGAAGTCCAAAACCATATGCCATAGGTTGAAGCTAAGAACGGAAAGATTTAGAAAATATATTCGGGAAACCTTTTCACGTCGAAAGTTGTGCTTGTACGGAAAGTGCTCTCAGAGGAAATAGTGAAGGTTGACCCAGTTACACTTGGAAAAATGATTACGACAAATGCCCCACACCCCTCTCGGCGCCCGTGTTCACAAGCCTCATTCCTGATGAAAGGCTTTTGACCGAAACGTCGATTCTCCTGTTCCTCTGATGCTGCTTGGCCTGCTGTGTCTTTTTCAGCACCAGACTCTCGACTCTTATCTCCAGCATCTGCTGTCCTCACTTTCTTCTATCTATTCGCCATGGACAGGTTCGACAAAAGGATCTGTTTCCATGTTGCATGCAGTTCTGATTCTATAAGAGAGTTACAGTGACGTTCTAAAAGAAACATTGGAATGCAATTCTCTTCCCTAGATGTTTATCTTGCCTCTGTGCTAACATTGATTTAAAACTGCATAAGTGAAGTATTTGACATGCAAGTGAATCGTGGATAATGGGATTCACACAAGAAAGCTGGCTGAGCGCACAATCTGATCAGCCACGATCTAAGTGCCGAGTTGAAAAGGCTGAAAGTGTCAAGTGACTCACTCCTGCTCCTCTGTGTTATGTTTCCGGTTCCATTCAGCTGCGCAATCCTGCTAGATGGGAGCAGTTGGAGGACAATTAGTATTGTAATCTGATGCACATAAACAGACCATTGGACAACTGAAAACTGCAATACACCGTTTAGGGTGAATTATAAAATGTATTTGAAAAATCCAGTCTGAGAATGAAAGAAACTTCTCATCTCTCCTGACAGAGCTTGTCCGTCTGCAACTTGTGCTTCGTTTGTTGATCATACTGTGGATCCAGATTCACGATTATTGCAGCCATCATACGTTGCCAACCGATGGCTCATATAATCCTCTGGTATCCTTGATTTCAAAATTCAATAATAGAACTTCAAGGAAACAGCACCCACTAAATTTCCAAAATGAAAATACAAGAACATCAGAAACAGGAGCAGATCTTTTGACCCCAAGCCTGCATTTTCTATTAATAAGGTCTTTACTAATCTGCTCCAGATCTCAAATCCGTTCTAATGTCCCATTTATATGGCCCTCAACTCTCTGACAAGTCAACATCCATTAACAACCTCTTTACGCATTTTCAGTGACCGACCTACACTCGGAATGGACGAGAGAATTCCTGACAATCACCACTCTATGTTTTTGAAGAAAACACTCCCTACTCCTATACCATGTACTACTTCTATGAATAAAAGCGGTGTACACAAGGGTTCGGGTATGAGTGACTGGCTCTGACATCAAAGCAGTGGTTTACTGAAGCTGATGTCAAAGAGCTACACAAAATTAGAATGAATGGTAATCAGTGTAAACTCCCCACCTTTTGGAGTCAATCATGGCATAAAGAAAATTTTCCATGGTTGTGGATGTCAATCCTCCCAGTCCCAGGACATCTATGCGGAACACCCCCAGGGTAGCATTCTAGGCACAAACATCTTTCCTCAACAAAAAGATCAGACGTGGGGCTGGTCACTGAAGATCACACAATGTTCAAAACAATGTTTTATCCATTAGCTCTGGAAGCACTCTGAGTCCAAGTGCAGTAAGACCGGGGCAATATTTAAGCTTGTGCTCTTAAAGTGCCCTTAACATTCATGTAACAGTGCTGAAAAACACCGCAACATACCACAGTTAAAAATGTAGAGTTTAATCAGCACACTGAAACCGTTCGACGAAAAGAGCGGTAGCCCATTCAGTCCCTCCAGTCTATTACACAGGAAGAGAAAAAAATCTATTGTTATAGATCACAGTCCCTTAAAATATTTTATGACGGTAGTCGAGAGGCGATTTGTTTCGTATTTTAAAGGTAAACGTGAAGTGGCTGTTACAGATTCAATGTGGCTGGTGAAATGACTCAGCATAAAGCAAAACAACTTTATTTAAGTACCACAGATAAAATGCAAAAAATAAATAGTATTTTAGATTAAGGCATCTCGATTGGAAAACATAATAGAATAACAGATAAGTATCTATTACAATTAAAACTTCCAATCAAGGGAACTCCGCTAAACACACCACTTGGCAAAAAGGAAAATTCAGACACGTGTTCTCACAAACAGTTCTCCAATCCAAGAGGGAAAAAGTCTAAAGAAAACTCAGAGAGAGTAGCAGCAGGAGACATTCACATATAATGGAGCAGAAGCTGCAGAGAGAGACTACTCCACTTTTTTTGTGTCTCCAGTGTTGTTGGTGCACACGTGGTCTTTAACCTGGTTTGCTGGCTGTAAGGAGGGAAGCAATATTTTTTGAGTGAATCCTCTAGGAGGCATCTCCCCCGAGAAAACAGACTGGTGCTCTCCATGTCGGTCAGAAGCTGGTGGGAATGGCTAACTGTTTCAGAATGAAGTTATTGTGACTGCTGTCAGGATTGTGAAAAAACATGATGGTCATTGCAGGTTGACACACACCGAATGCATAATAATGTGGGGAGAATTTACTCAGAGCCTCTACCTCTCTCTCAATAGCCATGGAGCTCACAGAGATACATAATATTAGGAAATCCGCATTAAACTGATGAATGAGACTCTAAATGCAAATAATGATAGTACTGTTCATGTTGATCTTGTCTAGTGCACGTCCTGTGCAGTGTAACCTGTGTGCCTTACTTTGTTCAAATTTTTACTCCCCCTATGACCTATATATTTTTGCTTACCATGATGTTTCTATCCTGCTCGCAAACAATGTATTTTTTCACGGTATTCGGGTACATGTGACAATAAATCTAATCAATCATCCTCAGTATAGTATTGAATTTCTCATTTTATCAATGTCTCTTTTGGAAATACATGATCCCCAACGACACTCAACATTCAAAGTAACCATCTCTTCTTCTCTCACAGGGCTACAAGGTAAGCACTCAGTTTATTTCCTCTCTCCACGTGGCACGAATATCTGTGACGATGGCAAGGAGATAATTCCCTACAAACGAGATCAAAAATAAAGTATTCGCCACTTGGGATTCATGACAGCCTATAATCCAACAACTACGCTCAGACAACAACCCACCCGAACAAAAGACCCGATACCCATCATGTGTAAGACTATTTAAAAGAAACCATGCAAAGACTGCACGAAACACGACACAGGATAAACAGGCAAGTCGCAAGCAATCCGCAATCACGATGAGCGACGAACGACTAAACACCACGCTCAGCTGTCCCGAGTCACCATATACTCAGATGTCAAGAACTACAAATTAGACTAGAGTAGCAAAACGACTGTAGGACAAGATAATCCGAGGACAGCCAGAGAATTCCGAAAATCACTGTACTCATCCACGGAATCCATCAATAAATACAGACCCATACCCATTATACTGGCAACTACAATGAACAAATGGAACCGGCAGTGGTAACTTAACCAAATAAATTCCAGAACACACAATACAGTAGTGTTTCACAAAAGTCAGCAATGCACTGAAAATGGCACCCAGGCAGGGTCCGAAGCGTCTGCAAAGGAGTTGCTCATCTCGACAAATATATGCACAACCATTGTAACAAGCACACGAGCGACAAATCTTTGCACAAAACTTGAAGTCAAATCTGCGTGCAGTGCCCCAAATAAATGCTCATCAAGGTCCAACAATTGCAGGATGGTCGCTTTACGTATGTACTTCAACCATCTTACAATGAAGGACAACACACCACATAATGTAAGGTTTGTAGCTCATGTTGAGATTTAGGGGGCAAGTTTGCTCGCTGAGCTGTAGGTTTGATATCCAGACGTTTCATTACCTGGCTATATAACATAATCAGTGGCGACCTCCAAGTGAAGCGAAGCTGTTGTCTCCTGCTTTCTATTTATATATTTCTCCTAGATGGGATTCCTAGGGCTTGTGGTGATGTCATTTCCTGTTCGTTTTCTGAGGGGTTGAATAATCGATGTGTATGTTTATGACGTTGTGGTTGGAGTGCCAGGCCTCTAGGAATTCTCTGTCATGCCTTTGCCAGGATAGATGTGTTGTCCCAGTCGAATGGGTGATTTCTTTTCATCCGTGTGTAGGGCTATTCAAGAAGAACGGATACTCAAAAAATACAGTGCACAGATTCCTCAAGAACAAACCACGACAGCAGACCAAGATCAGCCAGAAACCCAAACCACCTTGCCATATATCAAAGAAGTTTCAGAAATGATAGCCAGACTACGAAGACACCTCGGAATCCTAGTAGCATACAAACCCACCAACACTCCCTAACAAAAACGAACAAACTTAAACGACCCAGTACAACCCATGGCCAAAACCAACGTCATCTACAAAATTCAATGCAAGGACTTCCACAAACACTACGTAGGACAAACAGGAAGAAAGTTAGCCACCAGGCTACACGAACAGCAGCTAGCCACAAAAAGACACGACGCTCTCTCCCTTGTAGCCCGACACACAGATGAAAAAAAACACCATTTCGACGGGGACAACACATCTATCCTGGGACAGGCTAAGCAAAGACATGCCAGAGAATTCCTAGAGGCTTGGCACTCCAGCCACAATGCCATAAACAAACACATAGACCTCGGCGCCATCTATCAACCCCTGAAAAAACGAGCAGGAAATGACATCACCACAAACCCCAGGAACCTCATCCAGGAGAAAGATAAAAATAGAAAGCAGGAGACAACAGCTTCGCTTCACTTGGATGTCAGCACTGATTATGTTACATAACCAGGTAATGAAACGTCTGGATATCAAACCTACAGCTCAGCGAGCAAACGTATACCCTATACCACATAATGCACTAACTACTTATGTATGGTATTTTGGTGACTCATGATCTAGGGCATGCATGTCCTTTTGAACAACACTTTCGAACATCGCACCATTTAATCAATAGGAAATGAGATGGATACTATCTGCTGCTCACAACCAAATCTTGCATCTGCCTTTCAAATTGCTGTGTTGCAAATACTGATACATCGAATGAGTAACTGCCTTCAGTCTGACTGTTATCTGGTAGCTTCTCCGTTAAATAATTCTCACTTCATTTCGTATGTTCCCCCTTATCCACTGACTTTCTCTCAACTGTCAGCAACCATGTGAATGTATTCTGTAATACGTTCCTACTCCTACTGCTCCCACTGCTTTTCATTTGTTGATGATGCAACTATGACAAACTCCACGGGTTTCTGAAAGATGATTTCCCTTTTGTGTAGTTATGCTGACTCTGCCACGTCATAGCCTGATTCCCCATGTGTCTGTTTTTCATATTACTTCGAAAATATTCTAATATTTTGCTCATAATTAACATCAAGCTGTCCAATATTTAGTTTTGTTCAGCTATCCCACCCATTCCCGTTTAAAATATTTCAGGAGACAATAGCTTCTTTACAATTTTCAGGAACCGGAATTTCCAGAATCTAAAGCTAGTTGAAGGATGTTCCACAATTCTTTCTTACATCATTAAAAACAAACATTTGGATAAGTTCAGGAATCTGAAAATTTTGGAGGGATAAAGGCCTAGTGCAGGCATGTGGGGCTAGGTTCGTTTAGGATTATAGTTATTATGAACTGATTGGATTAAAGGGTCTCTTCTGTGCTGTGTGAATCTATTACTCTGTCGTTAACTCTATTGCCACCTCCATGAACACTTGGCGATGGGGTGCATGCGGTGCAGCAACTTACCCAAGCTTGAATTCAATTAGTTTTTGGACAGCTTTTCTTTTGTATTTCTAACCTCACAATTTCTAATTTTCACCAGTCACTCTATAGGGTAAAACTTCTGGCAGATTTTCTGTATCTCCCTTTGCAGAGCTAGAACTATTGTTTTCCCGTCAGCGAGGGGCAGCAATAGACATTGTGGCCGTGTGAATACGTCAGAGCACTCCATCAGCAAGATAATGCCCATGATAACCACTCCTGCTCGGAAAATCATAGGATCTCAACAGTTGAATGAAACTGTTACTTCATGGTCGCTGACAGTACAGTCGTTTGCCTCGTCTGAGGTCACAGTTTATGCTGAAATAGAAGACACAAAGCTGTGTCCTTTAAGAAACAAACCAGCTTCACAATTTCCAACTGGTATAGTTCCAGGGAGAGACATGAATAAGTCTGTGATCAAAATATTTAAAACGGGGGGAGTGATGAAAAGAGAACTGCAACAGCAAGTATTAGATGATGGTTCACTTACGAACAGCACTGAAGAAGTAGTGAAGACTGGGAATGTTGTGGCGGTAGTAGTGGACAAGTTGAGTGATGCAGGGAAAATGAAGAAATAAATCAACTCAGGTCCAAATTGTCCACGGTAATTATGGACAGTTTTGTTCCTCCCCAGGCGCTTGTAAGTGAAGGAAATGCATCACATGGAATTGGCATTGACTTTGTGATTCGAAGCGAATATAATAGCTTACTTTTTTGCGAAATATAGACAATAGACATAGTGATTGCATTAAAAATGATTTGCAGAATTAATAAATGCAATGAGCTGGACTTACCTGGAACACCAACAATAGCGAGGATGGGATAGTAACCTGCCTGAATAATCATTAGTACGCATTCTATCCGAAAAGATAACCATAACCAATCCTTAGAAATATCGTGAAGACCCCAGGATAAACTCCTGACCATTGTTGGAACATTCCAGTCTAATGTTATCAGATTATGGTCCATTTTGAAGTACTCAATCTAGTTCTCAGATTCTGATCTCTCCCTCTCTCTGGATTGCTGATCTCAATCGTGTTGAGGATGCTGCTGCTGCTGATACTATGGGATAACACATTGAAACAAACCGTTTTTTAATTAAAAAAAAAAGGGAAGTACTCTAGTGACACAGTTCGGATCCATGGAGACTGACATCAACCACAGTTACTGAACAAACAGTTCCAATTAACCCTTTTCACAATAACACTTATAATGTAACCATAATACCTGGTCTGGGTGGGATGATGACATTGCCTGCTATTGGACTTACTGCCCACCTCCATTTATTTTAGCAAATGTTTGAGCGAAAGGAGAAAGGTAATGCTTTCTCTTCACAGGCTGAATTCTTCTGCTGCGTGATCCACATGCATTGATCCATGTAAATGCGTTCCTAAAAGCCAATTGAATGGCTGTCACTCCACTGAAATCTCCTCTATCACAACAGCCGTCAATCTAAAAACTGCCTCTTGGCACAACTACCCTGAACACACACAGAACTACACAAGTGTGTATTTCTCTGAACATCCCTCATACTGCTTCATTCAGGCAACATTGACTCTTTAACACAATGAATTTAAATAATTTGCTTGTAAAGCTGTAAACATCATATTGCACGGTTTGCATATACTTTGCTCAGATTTTCTGGCCTTAGCCCAGAAGTAAAAGTTACATTTACAATCACCTAATTCATTAGGATTTAAGAGTCAGAGACAGAATGTGTGTGTCATTGGTTCAGGAACAGAAAGGAATAGGAGACAGTGGCTGTGGAGAATGGAAAGTGATGAAGTGCCTTCTCACAGTCACCAATATCTTTTTGTTAGACAGAATAGAATAAAATACAGGGAGAGAACAGAACAAATTTGGAACAAGGAATGGCGCGTGGAAATGTAAACAAATTAGGTTAATTTGAAATAGAATGTAGGAAACCGATTTAATGCACACTGCTTAATCCGTGTTTGTGCGGATAGTTAAGTTTGTGCACATGTGCACAAGACCGTGAGAATGAACAACAGAGATACAGTCACAAAAACATGATCCATGAGATTTACAATATTTATAAAACATTAAAACATCACTTAATTCTGTGTTGATGCCTTAACGTTCACCTTTTCTGGGATTCCATACTGGAAACTCGCATTATTATCAAGATGTGTCTTGTAAATTCCTGCTTTTGGTATCCGAAGCTATTTCAGTTAATCCATTTTTTACCTGGAGATCAAGATATTGCCCTACTGTGTTCTGTCAACAACTGCTATTTGTCATATTATTCCAGATAAATATTGTTGCTTCAGACACAACACTTCAACATGTTACCCAGTTGTGCATACACTTTCAAAAATATCACAGTACATGGGCATTGCCAAAAGGAATAGGAAGTCTATCGACTTTTGTCAATAACCTCGTTTTTTGATATTTTATTTATTTTCTCCTCATCTATACTCTGTCGCTTTCTTTCTCGCTTTGTACGTAGTTAATTACTCTTCTAATCGTTCTATGTATCCCAGCTCTGAAATCTCCCCCTCTCAGTTTATACCTATTGCTAACCCTTGGATGAGAAGTGATTATACTTATGCAAATTAAAGACAAGCACAAAAGGGAGCAGCTGGCCAGTGTTAACTGAAAGAGGGAACAGAGCAGGGTAGACGGTGAAGCAGAAATGGCAGGAGTTGCTCGAGCCAAATCAGATGCACAGCTAAAATTCATCCCAAGGAGAGAAAACATACTCAGTGGAGGACAAGGTAATATTGAGTGATCAGGGAAGTCAGAGACAACAATTAACCAATTGCAAAAGCATACAATCTGGTGACGATTATTAGCAATCCAGAGGATGAGGAAAACTTTCAATACCAGCAGACAATAATAAATGAAAGCAATAGTGAGGAGAGGATGAAATAGGACAGCCAGCCTGTTAATAATATAACAGAGATTTGCAAGAGGGATTTAGACAAATAACAGAGAAGAGAGGGAAGTAAAAGAAGACAAACCGTTGGAAAATGGGCCTGGAGTACTTATGCTAAATAATGAAATGGCAGAGTATTTGAATAGAAACTTTTGCATCAGTCTTCATGGTCCAGCCGGATAGAAGTTCGAGAGCATCAGGAGGCAGAGGTGAGTATATAGACGATGACAAAAGAGAAGGTGTTGAGGAATCGCAAAGTCATGAAGTCAGATATATCACCCAGACCGGATCGTCAACACGTTCGAGTTCTGAGGTGAAAGCTGAGGTGATAGTCGAGGCATTGCTGATGATCATTCTGGAATCACTGGAGTCATGGAGAGTCCCAGAGGACTGGAAATCTTAACGAAAATACCTCAGCCCGATTATGGAAAGTGGGACGCAGAGAACAGGATGTTATAGGTATGTAAGAAATTTAAAACTGTTGTTAATAAGTAAGAATGCCAGATATTTGACTCAAGTTTCATTTCTTTCCAACGAACAAAGCCATTCCGGATGAAGCATCATTTCACTTGCACAATTCACAACTGAAGTTGCACACAATTTACATATGTTTCTCTTTCACCTCAAATAAAAGCCGATTTGTATTTTGCACTCGGCCACCACGCCATTTGTTTCCCGTCATCCCTCCTCCACCTCCCTAAAGGTATAACAAGTCAAATTTCCATTCCTTTACATTTTGAAGAAGTATCACGCTGGACTGGAAATGGTAAGTCAATTTCGTGTCTCCACAGATGTTTGGCAGACATGCTGAGTTTCTCCAGAAATTGATTGTCTAGTTGACATTTTAAATCAAACAAAGAAATCTGGATCATATAAATCTGAATCAATAGCTAAACGTGCTGGAGAAACTGGGAGATTTAAATCAGGGTCACTATACCGAAAGGTTAACTCTGTTTCCACTCCGCAGATGATACCAGGTCTGCTTACTTTCTCTAGCAATTTCTGTTTTTGAACAAGTTCCAAATGTATGCATCAAAGCTGCTCAAACCACCTGTGCAACAAAAGCGCCATGCACTGGGAAGTGAACAATACCACAAGGTGCACATATACATTGATTCTGAAACTACGTAACACTGGCATCACTGCCACTACTGAGCTTTTAATCATAGTCAGGAAGAGAAACAGAGGGAAACACACTCACTGTAAACAGCGAAAATAGCACTTCTGGAAGGGATAATAATCAGAAAATTACGTTAAAGTATTTTGTGCAATGAAAGAAACTAGTAGTGTTACACCATGGAGAGATCCTCAGCGGTGAATATATTAAAATGAAAGTTTGACTATATCAGAAACCAAAGTATATCACTGAGTACAGAGTTGATGGGTAAACGGATCTCAGTGTGAATTAACGACAGGCAGCAGAATTGCACTGCGGAGAATGAACCTCAAACTACGTATTCATGTGGTGCAGTACACCACAGCAGCAGCAGAAACAGAATTGTGTTCAATCATAACCTGTAACTTTATGCCTGGGATAATCCATCAGTCTACTATTAGCATCAAGCCGATCTATGGTTCAGTGATG
>NC_057717.1:49819602-49863522 GCF_004010195.1 Chiloscyllium plagiosum | reverse complement strand
GAATAGAAACTTTTGCATCAGTCTTCATAGTCCAGCCTGATGGAAGTTCGAGAGCGTCAGGAGGCAGAGGTGAGTTTATAGACGATGACTAAAGAGAAGATGTTGAGGATTCGCAAAGTCATGAAGGCAGATATATCACCCAGACCGGATCGTCAACACGTTCGAGTTCTGAGGTGAAAGCTGAGGTGATAGTCGAGGCATTGCTGATAATCATTCTGGAATCACTGGAGTCATGGAGAGTCCCAGAGGACTGGAAATTGTAACGAAAATACCTCAGCCCGATTATGGAAAGTGGGACGCAGAAAACAGGATGTTATAGGTATCTAAGAAATTTAAAACTGTTGTCAATAAATAAGAACGCCAGATATTTGACTCAAGTTTCATTTCTTCGCAACCGAACAAAGACATTCCGGATGAAGCATCATTTCACTTGCACAATTCACAACTGAATTTGCACCCAATTTACATATGTTTCTCTTTCACCTCAAATAAAAGCAGATTTGTATTTTGCACTCGGCCACCATGCCATTTGTTTCCCGTCATCCCTCCTCCACCTCCCTAAAGGTATAACAAGTCAAATTTCCATTCCTTTACTTTTTGAAGAAGTATCACGCTGGACTTGAAATGGTAAGTCTATTTCCTTTCTCCACAGATGTTTGGCAGACCTGCTGAGTTTCTCCAGAAATTGATTGTCTAGTTGACATTTTAAATCAAACAAAGAAATCTGGATCATATAAATCTGAATCATTAGCTAAACGTGCTGGAGAAACTGGGAGATTTAAATCAGGGTCACTATACCGAAAGATTAACTCTGTTTCCACTCCGCAGATGATACCAGGTCTGCTTACTTTCTCTCGCAATTTCTGTTTTTGAACAAGTTCCAAATGTATGCATCAAAGCTGCTCAAACCACCTGTGCAACAAAAGCGCCATGCACTGGGAAGTGAACAATACCACAAGATGCACATATACATTGGTTCTGAAACTACGCATCACTGCCACTACTGAGCTTTTAATCAAAGTCAGGGAGAGAAACAGAGGGAAACACACTCACTGTAAACACTCTCGGGTGACAGCTTCTAAGTGTAGGATCTCACCCCGTAGGATCATCCACTGATTAGATCGTGTATCTCTGAAAATTGTAAAGTCTTGCTTTTCTTTACCTGTTCAGTTTAAGTAAATTTTACCCATGGAGGCAAATTCGTTATAGAAATCAGGCATTAACTCCATATCCAGCCCCTGCCTATGCTGTTCACTGTCCTGCTTCTCCTCAGCTCCTCTTTGGGTCTCCTTTACTACCACCAGTAATGCCACTAGCTTAGCGTTTTTTTTTTACCACAGCTTTTCCCTCAGTGCCATTCTACAACGACTAGCACTGTGACTTTCCGTATCCTAGTTTACCACAGTGGAGATACCTGAGGCATTTTAATTCCTTTCTAGCCTCTTGATCTTCTTCTTTATTCGATGGTAAATTCTCACCAGTACTCTCTAGTCTTCGCTTAGTCGTGAAGTATCTCCACAGCTCCCAATTTTTATCGCTCACAGGGCGAATTTCTGACTGGAAGCTTGTCTTCTGTACCAACATGTTTTAATCTGCTAGTTCTGCTGGCCTTCTCCTATGCTGAACTTTCTCGTCCTCCACATGAATTCTTAAGATCTCTAGCACTGGGTATTAATCTCCTCCAGGAGAATTGTCTCTCGTAGAACCCCAAACGTCTTATTTATATTTAAACACGCACCCATCTATCAAAATACTGTGTTTCATACTGTTGAACACAACATGAGTCTAACTATCACCTGATGAAGGAGCGTCGCTGCGAAAGCTAGTGTGCTTCCAATTAAACCTGTTGGACTATAATCTGGTGTTGTGTGATTTTTTACTGAGTAAATTGTTTTCTTATTAATGTTTCTGAACCGTTGCCCATATGCTCATGTTACCATTTCGCAAGCACTTTTTAAAAAAAAAACCGATTAACCCCTTCATAATCTCTTGAATCTCATTTGACAGCGCGGCAAATAATTTCATAGCTCTGCCCTACGGTTTAGTTTGAACTCATAGAATACTTAAGTCCTCGAACCACTCTATCTCCCTAAACATTTTCTTTTAAGAAGTAAAGAAGGCTTCAACACCTTTCCCATCAAAATGTGGCAGAGTATTGATGCATTGCTACAGGTCACGAACTTCTCTTTTCATCTCCGTCTGTTTCACTTGGGTTTTCTGGCTAAGTCATAACATCTCAAGTTCAAATTCTCTGTCGTTTTGCTGAGCTAATAATCTTGTCTCTCTTTCTTTTTCCGGTCTGTCTTGCCTCTCTTTATCTCTCTCCATTTCTTCTTTATCTCTCGCTCTCTTTGCTCAGCCTCGAACCTTTTCTCTCTCTTTCTGCTCTCTCGCTGTCTAGTTATTTCTAACTCTATTTTCCTCAATTGTAATTTAAGTTTTTTGGACAGTTACTGCGCTTGTCTGTTTCTCTGCCAGACCTATGTGTTTGAGTAACACCCTTACAATTTCAGCTTTACTTTTTTCCTTATTTATATCCAAGTAAAACCTGTTTGTTAATTCTAAAAATGTGACATTTTTCCTTCCTTCTAAACTTTCTTGGCAAATTTGAGAATCGTATTCAAACCACTGAACCGCTTTAGCAATTTTAAATGCGATTTCTCTCATTTTTAATTTAAACAATCACAAGTCACCGGAAGTAAACACATTGATTCACCTACGTTTTGTTTGAAGATCAGGGACACTCGTCTGCAAGTCTAAATCTGCTGGGATTTTTCATACCTCCAAATGTATTCAAATCTGTCTAAACCATTTCAAATCACGACAAGCACCAACATTGTTACGGCGGGAGGTTAGCCTTTCTGCTTAATTCAAACCTACAATGGAGTAAGTCTTATCCCAGTAATCTGTAGACATTCGAGAGACTACGACCTAACGAACGTAAAAATGAACAATTGTATTTCTTAAAATATAACAAAGAATAATTAACTGACAAACATTTGCAATTCCTTTCTCTAACCTCTCTTTTAACTTTCCCTTCTATAATACTTGTCCGATAAAACCCTCTTTAAATGTTTGCCAATGTTCAGAATTCAATACCAGCCAGCTGTTGAATGCTTTCTTTGTATTTCTTCTGCCTGCTTTTCATTTTCTTAGGGGTTTCTGTTTCACAAGACACTGATCAATAAATGTACCTGTAGGAGAGCGACTCTGCAAGCAGTCTGCGTATGTTACTGTTGACATTTCCCTCTCTATAGTTAGATTGGTTTATGATATTGTCAATTCACTAACTTCGAACTTAATTCGATTTTGGGGTGTATAATTTAAACTGATTGGCCACATGCGAATTTGTTTTTGTCTTAAGGTAACCAGCTAGCCCCGCCCCTGGACCAAAACATTACACTATATCTTGTTCAGAACATTTGGTGCTGTGAGGTGGTTCTGCTAGATTTTAAATTCCTTAAATTTACAGTACACCCACATCTTCAGAACATTAAATTAGTCCATTATGTGCGTCATTTTACAGTCTTGACCAGGACGGAAATGACTCACACTTCATTACAAACCTGATGGCTTCCATAGTTCCAAAACGCAGCTGCGAAACGAGCTGAAGCACGTTTGGCATGTAAAAACCGAATGCTGTAAAAGGCATGCCCTGTTGTTCTGGACCCACCGCCTGGTCTGCTGAGCAATTTTCTTGTCTTCGACTTGATTTTGTTGAATTACGTAGATGTATTGTTATACATATTGTCGAGTAATAGTAGTCATGTTTAACAAATAGTTCAAAGCCACCACAACGACTGAAATTACTGCTATAATCGTGGTCAACAAGTGGCAAATATCGGCGTTAATTAATCAAAACCAAACAAAGATTACATGCTCAGGAACACCAAGCCTGCCAAGAAGGTAATTATTCATTTGAAACAGTCAACCGTACAGTCCAGATTAAAAAGTGGGAGTGTGGAAATTTGGAGTCAGGGTGGAAAGGACTGATTTACTTGTTGCTGACCAACCCCACCGCTGCAGAGGTGCACGGATGACTCTGATGGATTCATAGAAATGACTGTAAATGAGGCAGTGAAGGAACACACAAGGATTACGTGAGAAACACGCATTGGATACTGGTGACTTGGTTGACAATGGGGGCATTCTATTTAAGGGAGGAAGGATTTTAGGCCGACACCTCTTTATCCATGGGTAGGACCCGAAAACCATCTCTACATCATAATACATTTTTTGCATTTGTCTTATCAGAGGCTCCAAATGACGGTGAAAGAATCTGATAGTGGTGTATGTACTCATTTGCTGCTCTATTAACAGGGACGATTCCTCGATGGGTCAGTTACCTAGCCCGAGAGGCTCAGAAACTGCTTCTTTTATCTTATACAAAAAAATGAGAAATTGTGGAAGCCATTTTGTATCCCTGCTTAGCTGTCCTGAAACCATTTCACAGAAACTTGACTGAATTGTTTGCTCCACTGCGTGACCTTGCAGTTGTGCTTGCGATTAATTTTCTTTTCATAAGACAGCATTATTACACAGCGGTGTCTGCTTATCTGCGTCCAACGTCTCTGAACAATGTGCTGTGCATTAATCGGTAGTCATGCAGAGCTGAAACTGTGACTGTCTTTTGTAATTAACTGTCAGCTTAGCATGTCTAATACTTATAGGAGCTCGCGTCGAATTGCAATTCAACGAAAAAAAGAGTGTGTTCCATTCTTGAATGGTCTCTTTATGTTTCCCCATGACATATCATGAAATCAACTTTGTCAATACTCAAGGTATGCGTCCGAGAATTTCTTCATCACCTGTGCAGTTTAAACATGACTTCAGAGTTCTTGTGCTCAACCCTCAGACCAATTAAGGCTGGTAAGTGTAAGGAATGTTGGGTGACTAGATAAATCGAATTTTGAATTAAGAAAAAGAAGGAAACAGATGTCAGGGTGAGACACGAGGTTTCGGGTGAATCCTAAAAAAAAGGCAGAAAGAGCATACTTAAATTGAAATCAATAGGGCAAAAAAGGACATGAGATTGCTTATGTTAATCGGTTAAACGAGAATCAAAGTATTTTTTATAAATACATGAATAACAAATGGGTACCTAGGAAAGAATAGGCTTCCTCAAAGATCAGTATTTTGCATCAGTGCTTATTGTGGAGACGGACATAGACGACATATGTTGTGAAAAATGGTGGAAAATCATGAAAAATGTGCACATTACAGAGGAGGAGGTGCTGGATTCTTCAAACGCATAAAACTGTATAAATCCCGGAAAGATGATCGGGTGCCTCCTCGAATTATGTTGGAATCTAGGGAAGTGGTTGTTTGGCCACTTTATAAGATATTTACATCATGGATAGTCACAGGTGAGGTGCCAGAAGACGGGGGTTTGGCTCACCTGGTGTTACTATTTCAGAAAGATGGTAAGAAAAAGCCAGCGAACTACAGACCAGTGAACCTGACATGCGTTGTGGGCAAGTTGTTGGAGGGACTCGTGCATGATCAAATGACAGAGCTGAGTCGATGAGTTGAATAGCCGAATTCTGCTTCTACAATGTATGGCCTTATGATCCGAAATATAACAATAGTTACTGGCGACCCCAAACAGCTCAAACATGAAGTAATACTTACATATTGTATTCATGCTGGACACACTTTCCTCATTCCTGAAGAAGGGCTTATGCCCGAAACATCGATTCTTCTGTTCTTTGGATGCTGCCTGACCTGCTGTGCTTTTCCAGCAACACATTTTCAGCATCCATGCTTCAAACACTGACAAACATGCCTGGAATCCTGACTTTTATCGGGTCTTCCCGTGTCTTGTTTAATTTGTCAAATCGGTCTTTGAACTGAAGGTTTCAGGATGCAGGAGAGACATGTATTTATATATTTTTTCTGGTTGCCAGAAATAAGTCATTGAGAGCATTTCGTGCACTGTAACCATCTGTAAAGATTCCTTGTCCTTTTCCAAGTCAGTGAGTCTCATGATCAAACAGAGACAGAACCACAATAAGAGGGACACAAAACACACCCACACCCTCACACAAACATATATAGATACACGCATAAGCACACCTACGGACAGAAATACATTCAGAGTGAGATTTTGGAAAATACAGACAAAAAAGACAAATGCACACAGATACACACACACAATAACACAGCCATCCTGAAATATGGGAACACATCTGCACAAAGACGATAGAAACATTACCACACCATCACAACACACACATGAATACGGAGTGCAAAAGAGGTACGCACGTACACACACGTGCACACGGAAGTACACAGACTCACAGAAAATCGACATATTGAGGCATATATGAACACAACTATATACAGACGAATGAACACACATCCACACAGACTGAAATTCCGACATATTGAGATATAGGAACAAATCAAAACACACAGGCACACACAAATGCATACGTTCTGAGAGATTTCGGAACACACCCATGTACAGACAGAATGCACACACATCCACACACACAGAAACATCACGTTGTGATAGAAGAACATATCTTCTCACAGACACAGAATCACATCCACACCGTCACGTAAATATAGAAACGAATCCAGAGTATGAAACATTGCACACTAACCTGCAAGAACTGACATGGAATTATTATATACATAGAGAAACACATTCAAACACAGTTGCAGAACCAAAACCACACTTAAATAAAGACAAAGAGCGACACTCAGAGACGAACACAAACACACCCACAAAGAGATCCAGCTGTGGGCAGAAGAACATCTTGACACATGGACAGACAGGCAAGCACAGACTAAACAACACACTCACCTGCTTAAAGAAAAGCATAACCAGGCAGCGATATACACTTCACTCACACTAATACACTGACACTCAACGACACAAACACATGGAGTTACAGAACCATCACGATATGCTGACATGTAACACTCGCACATATATTCCCAAAACCACACAGTCATAGGACTATAACCGCACAAATACCATACACACAGGCACAAACACAACAGATACACATGTGCACAACACACAGAGAGATGCAATCACACAGTGACAGTAACATATACCCATATAGAAACACTCAACTTCACGAAAACACTCTCATACAGTCTGACTAACATTGTTAAAATACATAAATGCATGAATATGTCCCCATTGAAATACTTCTCAATACTCACACTGAGAAATGATTTGGAGATGCTGATGTTGGAGTGTGGTATACATAGTTAAAAATCACAGAACACCAGGTTATAGTTCAACAGATTTACTTGGAATCATACTGGCTTTCGGAGCTCCGCTCCTTGATCAGATGGTTGTTCACCTGATCACAACCACCTGATGAAGGAGTGGAGCTCCGAAAGCTAGTGTGTTTCCAATTAAAATTGTTAGCCGATAATCTGGCGTTGTGTGATTTTTAACTTTGTACACATTGAGAAGCTCACGATGCATAAATTTACTCATCATGTGTCACACTCAGGGACATATCCAACGACAAAAACCGAGGGACAAACACACACAGAGTGACATCCCCACAAAGGCAATGAAGCAACCCACACATAGACACTCACACACCGAAATGGAAACGTATGAACACACATCCTGCACAGCCATAGGGAGGGGATGGGAGATTTACTTGTAGAACTGTGTTAAGGAATGGCTGGCTGCACCTGGAGACTTTGTATTTTATAAATCACTGCCTGGGGAAAGATGAGTAAATGGAGGGTTGTTGAACGGATTTGAGTCAATGCAAGCGAGCATGTGCTAAACTTAGACAGCAAACATTTGACGTTGTCAATGTGCGAAAAAGACACAGAACACGAAGGGGAGAGAGCACGACAGAGAGAGACAAAGAAGCATTGTCATTGTTGCAGACAGAGAGACAGATAGATAGGGAAAGAGACAGAGACACAGAATGATACAGGGAGGGAGAGTCACAAAGTGAGACAGAGAGAGAGACTGATAAAAAAGCTGAGGGATGGAGAGAGTACGAGTGAGAAAGAGAGGAGCAGAGATAAAGTCAGATAGAAAGAGGTAGATCGAGGGCGGGAAACAATATATTTGTGATGGGAGAAGACAGATGGTGGACTCATTAAACTCTCTCAAAAAGAGATGTGCATGAAGTAGTAACCAATACAGGTGAGGGGATACCCAGCACTTGGAGCACTTCTCTTGTTGTCATAAAGTGTTTATTGTGTTCTCAGCAGAGAGAGTCTGACAACCGTCACTGTAGAAGATGGACTGTTTCTGTCCCTCCAACTTGTTCCCGGTGAAGGAAAAAGCCGAGATATCTGCTGGTGGTCTTTAACACTTATCCACAATTTGGTCTGTGAAGACCCAGTGTTCCAGCTGAACCCATCACTCACAGCCAGTCCGTCACATCGAAATGACTCTTACAGTTTCGTTCCATCCGACACTGCCCTTGTCAGTTACCTGATCTTCCATTGTCAACCCTCCGCTGTGGTCATAGGCGGTGATCGATAGATTCTTCTTTACGTCTTGTGGTGTGGAGGCTTGGTGATCAGGTGCAGACGGGTATGCGACTCTGAAGTCGTAATTGTATGAGATGCAATTTTCTGGAATAGCAGGAAGACCAGATGCAAAGGGTTGAATGGCTTACTGCTGTTCATGGTCTGTTGTCGCCATGTGTGTCAATTCGGGTGAACAGAGACTTCCGGAGCGTGGTGAAAGGTAACCACTCCTGATACCGCCCTCGCCATCCACCCCTGAATGTTAGACTCATATCCATGTCATTTGTGGGCGGCACGATGGCACAGTGGTTAGCACTGCTGCTTCACAGCGCCAGAGACCCGGGTTCAATTCTCGCCTCGGGCGACTGAATGTGTGGAGTTTGCACGTTCTCCCCGTGTCTGCGTGGGTTTCCTCCGGGTGCTCCGGTTTCCTGCCACAGTCCAAAGATGTGCAGGTCAGGTGAATTGGCCATGCAAAATTGACAGTAGCGTTAGGTTAGGCGTATGGGTGGGTTACGCTTCGACGGGGTGGTGTGGACTTGTTGGGCCAAAGGGCCTGTTTCCACACTGTAAGTAATCTAACCTAATTATGCCCAAGGAATCCTGGCCGTACGTATGCAATTTCTATATAGGGAACACTGTGACTGTCTCTCGATCTCTCTCCGTTGTTTTGCTGAGACGTTAAGTGAAGAATTTACATGAGCAGTTGTTGTACCGCACTCTTCAGCTTCGCTCTGAACTTGGACAAAGACGTTGCATAGAATAATGTGTTCATGCTGCAACTGGAATCCTTTAGCATTTCTCCAACGTAGGTAAAAGCGGCTAGAGTGCGGTACTTCAAACGATCTGTTCCTTCAACGGTAAAGTATAAGATGTTTGCACAGTAGACTCTCCACAAAAGTATGAAGGTGATTGATATGGTGAAGAGGGAAATCACTGCCTTCCTTCGGTTCTCCAACTCTGTATCTTTGTAACTCTCTCCCTTCCTCTGACCCCTCAGTTTGTTGCGGGCTCGACTGGCCAGTAAAATGTGACTGGCAGTCAGAATGTTTATCAACAGAATTAACAAGAATGGTATCAAAGGGGTTAAAATGAAATCAAACCTATGAAATCCCCGCCACCAGGGATCAGTAAAATAACTTTTCTTTATTTGGCAAAACCACGAAATCTTGTCAATTATCTTGATATGTATAAACCTAAAATAGAAGGGAATGTGTTTTGAACATAACAGAATGCTAGTTGCAGCTAGAACCAAACACAATGCTTTCTCCGTCCAATATTTTCTCCTTATTTTCAGGCAGCAAATGGCCAAATGGCGATCAAAGGAGAAAAGGACAGTGAACCATACAGAGCAGTCTGTGGCTGCACGCATACAGACAAAGATGACACTACACACAGGGGTTAGGTCCAGGAAACACCTTCGGAATTAAAAGTATTTGAGTCCATTCGGTATGATGTTAGTGAGAATGAAAAGTAGATCCGACGTTGCCATAGCCAACAGGCAGCGCATTGCGCACTTCGAGAGGCCACATTTGCCGTGTGCGAGAATCAAAATCACCAAGAAATTAACTGAAAGAGACAGAAGATAAAACACACCCGGAAATTACTGATGAAATATTCTCCGCGAATGCCCAGAAAGTAATGGAAAATCTGAAGATCTAACTGAGGCACAGAGTTGATTGTGGCAAGGGGGCAGTCATTTTAAGTTGAAGGGAAACTGGTTTTCACTGATTTTCAGGAAAAGCATTTCACCTACAGAGTGGCAGGAGCTCTGGTAATTCAGAGGTTGGGAGTGTAATTGAGACGGGAAACCTCACAATCTTTACAATGTCCCCGGGACGAGTGTAGATTTTATCCAGCTTTGATTATACAAGCTTTATGGACCAAGAGACTTCTTCTGTACAGTTGTGTTTCGCAATTCCACAAATTACTTCCGGAAAACAGTTTGGGAAGTGAAACATTTCAATTAATTAGTTCAGAGGCTATGGATACTAGAAACATGAAACACGAACAGACATAGCTGGCGAAATTGTACAGGTATAGCAGCAACTGTGGAGAGAGAAAAAGAGTCAGAACGCCTTCACCTGGACATTTATTAAGGAAATCAAAACAGCAACTCAGTTGTCTCCTCGCTTAAAGCCCTGACACTGCAAACAAAGGGAAGAGTCTGATTTCTAAAAGAGAACTGAGTTTTAAAGTGTTGATATTCACCTAGTATTGAACATTTGTAAGATAGCTCTTCGCATACAGGGCATAGTTAGTGTCAGAGAGATGTACAGCACAGAAAAAGACCCTTTGAACCTAATCGTCCATGCTGACCAGATGGCCTAAACTAACAAAGTCGCATACATGCACCACCCTTTGCGGGAAAAACAATACTTTCCATTCAGGTACCTTTTATACCTGCCTCCTCTCATGCTAAACCTCTGCTCTCTACTTCTTGGCTCCGCATCCCATGGAAACAAGCTTTGCCTTTTTAACCTACCCATGTTTCTCATGATTTCATAAAACTCGCTAAGATCACCCTACAACCACCAATGCTCCTCGGAAAATAGTCCCTGCCTATTTACCCTCGCCATATAACTCAAATGCATGAATCCTGACAACATTCTTGTAAAACGTCTCTGAACCCTTTCAAGTTTCATAACATCCTTCCGATCGGAAGGAAATAACATTTGCACACAGCGCACCAAAAGTGGCCCAAGCAACGTTCTGTACATCCACATGTCCGCCTAATTTTTACATGCAATACTTTGACTATTAAAGGAGAACATACCAAACGTGTTCTTCACTATTCTATCTATCTGAGACTATATTTTAAGGAACTTTATAACTGCTCTCCAAGGTCTCTTTATTCAGCAGCTCTGCTTGGGAACTTCCCATAAAGGGCAGAAGTCCTGTCCTGACTTGGGTTTCAAAAATGCAGCACCTTACATTTATCTGAATTGAAATCCATCTGCTATTCCTTGGCCTATTGACCCATCTGATCAAGGTCCGGTTGTACTCTGAGGAAACTTTCTTCGCTGTCCACTAAACCTCCGATTTTGGTGTCATATGCAAACTTACCAACTGTACCTCCCATGTTCACATGAAAATCATTTAGTTAAATGACGATAAGTAATGAATCCAGCACCGATTCTTGTGGACACCACTAATTTGTGACCTCCAGCGTGAAATGCAATCCTTCATCACCACACTCTACCTTCTCCCTTCCATCCAGTTCTGTATCCAAATGACGAGTTACCCCTCAATTCCATGTGGTCGAAACTTGTTGGGAAGTGTACCATGAGGAAACTTGTCGACCTCCATACTGACATCCATACAGATCACGTCCATCTCTCTGCACTCAATTATCCTTTACGTGACTTCTTCACAAAACTCAATCAATGATTCATGATTTCTCACGGAGAATGTTATATTGACTATCCATAATCGGTCATTGCCCATCCAAATAGATCTAAATCCTGTCGCTCAGGATGCCCTACAACAACATTCAGACCACCGTTGTTAGGCTTGCCAGTCTCCAGTTCCTTGATTATTTTCTTACCACTTTTCTTAAATAGGGGCACCACTTCTGCCAAACTTCAACCTTACCTGTGACGAATCATATGGTGTTTAATGCAAATAAATGTGAGCGGATTCATTTTGGAAAGAATAACAGGAAGGCAGAATACTGGGTTAGTGGAAAGATTCTTGGTAGTGTGGACGCGCAGATGGATCTTGGAGTCCATGTGCATAGATTCCTGAAATTTGCCACCTAGGTTGATCGTACTGTTAAGAAGGCACAATGTGTGTTTGTTAGACGTTATTGTGAGAGTGATTGAGATTTGGAGCCGAAATGTCATACTGATCTACACAAAACACTAATGTGGCCGCACTTGTAATATTTATCCAACGTTATGTGTTTCATGACAACCAGTATCTTTTCCACTGGAATGCGGTCATTTGTTAAGATGTCACCATCAATTTCCACACATTCTGTATCTTTCATCGCTTTCTCGAAAGTAAACACTAATGCAAAATACCTGTTGAATTTCTGCCCATCTCATTTTGGCTCCATTCATAGGCTGCCTTGCTCATGTTTACGGGGCCCTATTCACTCCCTAGGTACCGATTGTCCTCAATGTGTTTTAAATCCCTTTGTGTTTTCCATAAACCTATTTGACAAAGTTATCTCGTGTCCACTTTTGCCCTCCTGATTTCTCTCTGAAGTACACCCTTCAGTATGACTTTGTACTCTTCTGAGGATTCATTCAATCTCTGCTGTCTGTACCTGATGTATGCTTCCTTATTTTAACCAACACAGATACTTACCAGCCTTGGATTTCACCATAACAGGAACAAACTCTTTCTGGACTTTCCTTATCTCATTTTTAAGGCTTCCCATTGTCAACTATCAATGTACCTGAGAACATTCATCCCGAATGAACTTTTCAACGTTCCTGCCTAACACTGTCAAAATTACCCTTCCTCCAGTTCAGAGATTTAACATTTAGATCCGATCCATCATTTTCCACCAATGTTTAAACCAAAATACTTCTCATCTCTGGCCCCAAAGCATTCCTCCGCCTTCACCTCTGTAACTTGTCCTGCCTCATTTCGCAAAAGGAGATCAGGTTTTACACCTTCTCTAATAGCAAATTCCTCCCCATCTAAACCCTTAAAGCTGTGCCACTCCCCAGTCGATGATTGGAAAGTTAAACGCTTTTACCACGACCACCATGTTTATCTCACAAATAATGAGTATCCCTTCTAAACTGGTTTCTCAATTTCCCACTGACTGTTTTAGTGTTTTTAGCACAACCCAATCAGGTGATCATTCCATTTCTTAAATTTCAGTTCCACCCAAGTATCGTTGCTGGAACTATTGTCAAAAATATCCTCCTTACATGCAGTCATAATGTTTTCCCTGATCAGAAAATGCAACTCAGCTTCTTGTCTTGTTCCCCTTCCTTTCCTTGCTTCAGCATTTGTGCCCTGCCCCAATAAACTGCCATATCTGTCCATCCCACGTTCCTAACTATGCCCTCTTTTCCCCACCTTCACGGTTTTGCCTCTTGTTTAGAAAAATTAATGTAATTTGTCAGTCCTTCGTGCTTTTTCCGAACTGCCCTAATTATTTGACTTGTTCCTTTTCCCAACTGTACCAGTTTCAGACTGAACTTTTTCCTTCCTATCTGCCTGGGTCTACCGTCCCATCCTTCCCGTTCACTTTGCAATCCTGTTGTAAATTCCTTAATGTCTCTAACTGTTGTGGTATCTGATTCATGCGATCTGATAGGATTCACAGCCAAACACACTCTCTGTTAGCGTAATCATCAGTAATTTGGTAAATCTTCCGAATCTCCCACATCCGACAGGAAAAGTGCATCCGTGTACTAATGGGCATCTTTGCAGCTAAACAGTTTCTCTAGCCAGAAAACAGCAGAGTGTTGGTCTTCTTAAAAAAACATCGCTCCAGGCGAACTAAGTGCCTGTGATATACGATATTATCATAAAAAGTTTAATCAAGTGACGTATCTCAATAAACATACAACCAAAGAGGAACCACCCTGATCATTACTGTTGATTTACACACAAAAGTCAGCAAAGTTAAGTTTACCAACTTATTTGCTCCCGCACTGTGAGCTCTTCCAGAGAGATTCTCTAAAGGTCAGTTGTGATTCATTGCTTCTTGTAAATGTTTCTTCAGTGCACTCAGATGCCCATAACTACTTGAACTCAAATAGCAAATGCAGCAGATATGCAGATTCACGGCAATGCCAGATAGAAGCGCATGTTTCTTCTTCTCTCTCTCTTTCTGATCATATGATCTTTACCATTGCGTCTCTTCATCCTACATAATTTGCTATTGTTCTGAATTCTTTCTCCTGAATATCAAAACAAGGCAACAACTTATAAAACAACAGTTAGTTTTCCCAGAAATCGAGTGAGTCAGCGTCAACATCTCGAATACCTCAAGAATGGAACAGTTCTTACACTCTTTTTTTCCTGTCCCCCATTTAGGATTTACCATAGTCGTCTGGTCAGTATCTTACAATAGCATGAGTTGTTGCTCTTCAGAAATCTAAGTATTCGATGGTGAGCAGAGGAAATTTTGTTTCTTCAGTAAAGTTGCAAGTCACAATCTAAGCTCTGTCTGTGATGATATACAGAGGAACTGTTAACTCAATGAGCGCCTCATACCTTGGTTTGGAAAGTCAAAAAAATGGGTAACTTTTACATTTTGTTTGGACATTGACTCAGCAAAGAATGCAAAGTTCAAATAGGGAAATGTGACGTTTTTGCTGCATTGTTCAAATTGTCTTACGCAAATAGTTTTGGAATGTGCTTGTTGAAATTTTATGAATAAACTACATAATGCTACAAAAAAAAACGGACAGTTCACTGATACAATTACTGAACACGGCTGCTGTAAACCTTGTTTAAAAATACAATATAATCTGGTCTGCCTGACTCTCTGTTGTGTTCTCAACATGTCAGGTGCAACGTACATCTCAGCTGATTATCTGACTGCACAGCAATTTACAGACTGTATAAGATTATACAGCACTTCTGTTTATTTAAGAAAAAGTTTATTTTTATTTGAGAGTGACTGAACAAGTGAGCAGTATTGAACCAACAATTTAGTTGATAAATTATTTTGCTTTAATCTTCTTTAAAACTATTCCTCCCCATGAAACATTACTTCCTGTATTGTGAAAATTACGAATCTGCAAACATTTCATCAGTGATCAACTGTGAGGAGCCACAGCACTCTGAAATTCACCTTAACAATCCATGCTGTTCCAATGAACTTTACAATTATTGCAACTGTACAGCCACACAAAGTGAATTCATTTCAACACTCCTCGGACTTTCTGCAAACCCATAGAACTGAAGGGAAGTTAGAGATCTGAAAGAGGATATTCATGTCTGCATCAATTGAATAAAATTTTATCTGTTCTGATCACACTTTCCGATAATGGTCCATAGTTTTGAAGGTTAATTCACTTCAGCTGCAGACCAAGTTTCCCTTTAAATCTGTTGTGTATTGCAAACACCCAAGCCCCCATCCAAAATGGGAAGTGAATTCGAGACGCACCTTCACCTTCCTAATGAAATGGTTACCCCTCGTGTTCCCTGTCATCCTTGCATCAATTGTTCTCACTTTGTGTCTCCTGGTAGATATATCCTGCGTTCGGGTTAACACGTCCAAGACCGTGATCACTGTGGGCACCTCAAACACATCGCTTCTGTTCTCGAGGAAATGACCCTATCTAACTTTCCTCAATACTGCCATAATTTTAACATACTGGCAACGTTGCTGTACTCCCTTTTTAAAATCTTCTCAGTGCAATTTTTTTTTTTTAATCCGAAGACATCTGCCTTGCATCAAACCGAAATTTTCACTTCAAGGTAACAAAATTGAACAACCCTCTCATTCTCTCCTCTTCAGTACAGCTCGACACAGTTAAAGACTTTACAAGGACGAAATGAAATGATAAAAATGATAAAACGTGAAGAAATTTCTTAATTAAAGGTTTTTGCCTCACTCTCAGATTCCATGGCTCTCTAACAAAACTTTGTGGTTCTGTTAATACCATGCTGGGTAGCAAATAATTTAAAAAAAAGAAAAGCTCGTTCTCAAAGTTCAGTATTAATTTCAGAAGCAGAGAAAAGTCCGAAGCTCATTCAATCAAAAACGAGAACTAAACTCGAACTAAGTTTTATTACACTCTCTGCATGAAAATACGAACTCTTATAATTTCCAAGGTGACTTTCCTTAGTTCTATCGAAACTCTCTGTCATCTCTGATTGAAACGCTGACTTCTGGCCGTTTCCCAGAAGAGATGAATAATTATGCAATGGAAAGTTGACCTTCCCAGGTAATTCATTTATAATCTGCAATGATAGGTATTCTGCAATGTCTATGTACTCTGAGCCTAAATCACTGATCTTCCGGCCCTGTGTGACGGTGGGCACCACATGCCCATGTATTATTGTGAGTGTCAGTGAAACAATCGATAATCCTCAGACAGATTCAGGCAAATTCAATGTTGCAAGACACTTATTAGGAATTGTTACAATAGAAAATGCAATGTAAAATATTTTCCGTACATGATTAAATGAATACAGCATTTTCTGCGAGAATATCTTTGTGCAGGCAACGTCTCTGTAGTTAATGCCGAGGTGACATCATCCAAAACATTTCATTTACACTTATTGGCATCGCTTGAGTGACCGTCATATGGTTCACTTATTTTATTTATGAATCTGAACGCACAGTTGACAATTGTAAGTTAACTCCCAGTTGTGACAGGGTACTTTTAGAACAGAGATTTTTTTGAATGATGCAAATTACAATCAGTCAATAGCAAACATTGAAAAATGCATATTGAGTAAAATCACATAATCAGGATTGTGGTTTAAAAAAGGCCAATCGGCCCAAGGAGTTCAAACTGACCTTGCAAAGCATATCCCACCCAAACCAACTCGTTTTGTACAGTTCTGGTTTCCCCCCCACCCCCCACCCCCCAGTAGAGAAACGATGTGGATGCATTGGAAGAGGTGCTGAGGACATTTACCAGATGTTGCCTGGTCTGGAGGGAAGGGCTTATGCGGAAAAAATCTCAGAGATTTGGGTCTGCTCTCATTGGAAAAAAGAAGGCTAAGGGGGGATTTCATAGAGACGACAGTGAAAGTCTTTTACCTCGGAAGATGACGTCAGCTTGTTTATTTTGGGACAGAACACATATTCTGAAAGCGGGGACGACAATAAATTAAGAGCACTGGGGAAGTGAGGGAGTTAAATACCTACACGTAGAGGGTTAACGATGGTAATAAGAAGAGAATTGAAGAAAGCATAATGGGCAGAACATTAAATATACAAACATAGATGGTTGAATAAACAGTGATACTGAGATAGCTGAATGCAGGGGAACAGGGGATTCCTAAAAAGTGAAAGGGGAGGATTTAATAGAAACTAATAAAGAGAAAATTGTGTGGAGAGTAATAGGAAGAATGTTGAATACAGGGGAAGAGGGAAGGGTTAATACAGGGGATGCTTAGGAATTTTAATGAGGGCAGGTAGCTGGATCTCATTCAAAGTGAGTTCCCCAATTCGGGCTGTAAAATTGGACCAATTAGGGGCACTGGATGACTGATGTAAACAGGAGATTCAGAGTCTTCTCAGTTTAGGGTCTGACTCTGTGCTGTCTGAACCACAGTCAGTATGTACCGTTTACCTGGGACAATCAGAAATGCCCTGGCTGACTGATGTAAGCAGGAGATTCAGAGTCTTCTCAGTTTAGGGGACTGACTCTATGCTGGCTGGTTTTACAGTCAGTAGGTTACTGTTGCAGTTGGGTTCTGCTCCTTTTTTCTGGGGTGGAAACATGATTTATGAACTAGCTGAATTATTTAGCCAGTTTGTTATCTGACTTTCCTTTTACTGAGGACTGATTGTTAAACACCTGACGTACACAATGTGTTTCAGGTGTAACTCAGTTCTCATTAGAGGATTGTTGTTTCACTGGCTGGTTACAGCCTGTATGTTACTCTTTTCTCTTTACTATTTTTGAGAAAAGGATGATAATTTTGCGGTAGGGTTTAGCCCTTAGACTCTAGTTTTCTTTGGTTTTTATTTTGTATGTGTCTTCACTTTTTATGGTGTTTGGACTGAGCCCTTGTGGAAGACATACATTTTCCCAGAAGAACTGTTCCTGTGGGGAGGCCGAGCCCTGGGACTGGGCCTCTGAAGATTGAACACCTGTGTGTGCGCTGGGAGGTGAGTACTTGCTGTATCCTGGAGTTTGGGAGAAGACCTTTCCTTCGGGAGTGGACCAAACCCCTGTGAGTTAACTGCACATTTACAACATTCTGTGTTCCTGTGAGTCGGCCTGGTTTTCCAAGGCAGGGCCAGGACTCCATAGAGACCGAACACCTGTGTTCAGTGGGGTGTGCATTTGCTGCCTTCAGGAGTGGACTCTGCCCTTGGTTGTGGACTCTGTTTTTAGCAATGGACTCTGCAGTTTGGAATGGACTCTATTTCTGACAATGTACATTGTATACTCTTCCTGGAAATGGATTCTATATTTTGAAGACTGTATGGATTCGGACTGTGTACCAGAACGGACTCTGTTTTGTGGTAATTAACTGTGTTGTGGTGATTCCTGGGTTTATCACTTGCACTGGCTTGCGTGTACCTGGGTCTGGCAGGCCTTACTGTGAGCTAGGAGGCTCATTGGTCGTCCTGAAAGCTGTCACCCCGAGAGCGGGAGGGTGGGTAGGTCATCCTGTGAACCTGAAGGTTGGTAGGCTGTCCTGAAAGCCGGAGGGTGGGTAGACCACGCTGATGCCAGTCGCCCTGAGAGCCAGATGGTGGATAAGCCGTTCTGAGCACTGTCGTCCCGAGAAGGGGTAATCGGGACGGGCTGCCCTCGAGGTGGTCGAAAGGTGTGTCAGAGCAGCCGAGAGCCAGAAGGTATGTAGGTGCAGGCTGAGATCCGGAAAGCTTGTGGGCTACCCTGCACGCTGTCGTCCCAGGGAAGGGGACGGGCTGTCCTAGAGGTGGCCGAAAGGTGTGCTAGTATAGCCCACTGGCTAGATGGCGCATTGGGGTTGGTGAGAGCCCAATTGTACGTATGGGCAGACTGAGAGCCCGAAGGCAGTTGGCTGTCCTCAGCGCTGTTATCCCGGGCAGGTACCGGGGTGGGCTTCCCCAGAGGTGGTCGAAAGGTGCTGAGGGTGGTTAGTAAAGCTGGAAGGCGGTAGGCCCTCCTGTCTGCTGTCACCCCGGGAGGGGGGGGGGGTACCGAAGCAGGCTGTCCTAGAGGTGGTCGAAAGGTGGGTCAGGGCGGACCGAGAACTGGAAGGCGCATGGGGTGGACCGAGAGCTGGAAGGTGGGTATTGGCGGGCTGCCTACGTGTGGCCGGAAGGTGTGAGGGACAGGTGCTTGCTGGGTCTGTATTGTCTGCACTTTTGTATGTAACAGTATTGTCTAATGTACAAATGCCATTGTCACTGTCTTGTCATATGTGGAACTGGGATTTGAGGTTCGTCCACCTCTCCCTGTAAAATGGTTGAACGGTAGTGTTTGGGGCCGAGCTTTGCTGCTCCTCTCCCTTGCAAAATTGCTGTTAAGTACAGCTGTAAATGTGAACGGTTTTTGGTATACCAGTTTGTAATTTGTTTCATAAAATAAAATAAACAGGAAAAATGTAAACAGGAAATTCAGAGTCTTCTCAGTTCTTCGGAATGACTGTGCTGGCTGGTGCCACAGTCAGTTAATGTTACTGTTAACCTGGGACAATCAGGAATGCCCTGGCTGACTGACATAAACAGGAGAATCAGAGGTCTTCTCAATTTAGGGCAGTGTCTCTATACTGGCTGGGCCACAGTCAGTGCGTTACTGTTGGTTTCTGCACTTTTTTTTGGGGGGGGACGGGATCTGATTCCTGAACTGGCTGCATTTTTAGCCAGTTTGATAAGTGATATTCCTTTAGTGAGAACTGAATTCGAAACTCCAGATGCACACAATGTGTTTCAGGTGTAAGTCAGTTCTCATTAGTGAACTGTTGTTTCAATGGCTGGTTGCAGCCTTTATGTTAAACTTTTCTCTTTTTGCTTTTGAGAAAAGGACAATGTTTATTTTGTGAGAGGGCTTAGCCATTGGACTCTAGTTTTCTTTGATTTTTGCATGTGTCTTCACTGCTCTTTGATATTTGGACTGAGACATTGTTGAGGAATACATCTTACCAGATCTGTTCCTGTGGGGAGGCCGAGCTCTGGAACTGGACCTCTGAAGATCGAACACCTGAGTGTGTGCTGGTCGGCGAGCACTTGCTGTATCATGGCGTTTGGCACAAGACATTTCCTTGAGGAGTGGACCAAACATTTGAGTTAATTGCACCTTTCAAATGCACTGTATGCCTGGGAGTGGCCCTGGTTCTCCAAGGATGGGTCAGGACTGCATGGAGATTGAATACCTGTGTGTTGTGGCGTGTGCATTTGCTGCCTTCGGAGTGGATTCTGCCCTCGGTTTTGAACTCTGATTTTAGCAACAGACTCTGCAGCTTGGAGTGGAATCCGTTTCGAACAATGCACATTGTATACTGGAGTGAACTCTGCTCGAGTTAATGGACTCTACATTCTGAAGATAACTGCTTATGATAGTGGACTCTGTACCAGAAAGGACTCTGTTTGTTGGTAATTAACTCTGTCATTTGGTTTGTTTGGGTTATCACCTGCACTGTCTTGTGTGTCCCTGGGGCTGGTAGGCCTTACTGGAAGCTGGGAGTGTCATAGTCGCCCTGAAAGCTGTCACCCTGAGAGCCAGAGGGTGGGTAAGTCATCCTGTGAACCTGAAAGTTGGTAGGCTGTACCGAAAACTTGACGATGTGTATGCCACTCGATGCTGGTCGCCCAGAAATCCTGAAGGTGGGTAAGCTGTTCTGAGCGCTGTTGTCCTGAGAAGGGGTGATCGGGACAGGCTATCCGAGAGGTGAGTGAAAGGTGTCTCAGAGATGCTGAGATCCAGAAGGTGCGTAGGTGTATGCTGAGATCTGGAAGTCTTGTGAGCTTCCCTGCACGCTGTCGTCCCAGAGGAAGGAGTCAGGCTGCCCAAGAGGTGGCCGGAAGGTGTGTCAGGGCAGTCCACAGGCTGGATGGCGCATCGGGGTGGGTGAGAGCCTAATGGTTCGTAGGGGCAGACCGAGAACCGGAAAGCGGGTAGGCCGTCCTCAACGCTCACACCCCGGGCGGGTATCGGGGCGGGCTGTTCTTGAGGTGGTAGAAAGGTGTGACAGGGCGGACTGAGAACTGGAAAGGGCATGGAGTGGATCGAAAGCCGGAGGCGCGTAGGGGTGGGCTGCCTTAGAGTGGCCGGAAGATGGGAGGTACAGGGGGCTTCTTGTTGGGTTTTCTGGGGGTTTTATTTTGTATGCAATGTTTCTTACCTAATTCGACTGTCTTGTACGTACAACTGTCATTGTTACTGTTTGAAATAACTGAAACTGGGATTTTAGGTTTGTTCTCATTTCCCTGAAACCGTTTGAATGTCAGGGTTTGGGACTGGCTTTAGCCATTACTCTCCCTTGTAAAGTTGCTGTTGCTCTGTATGCACCTGTACATTTTAATTGTTTTGTAAACTGCGAATTGTTTCCTAAAATATCGTGACCAGGAGATTTAGAGTCCTCTCAGTGTGGGGGACTGACTCTGTTCTAGCTGGAGGAGAAAGTGAGGTCTGCAGATCCTGGAGATCAGAGCTGGAAATGTGTTGCTGGAAAAGCGCAGCAGGTCAGGCAGCATCCAGGGAACAGGAGAATCGACGTTTCGGGCATAAGCCCTTCTTCAGGATTCCTGAAGAAGGGCTTATGCCCGAAACGTCGATTCCCCTGTTCCCTGGATGCTGCCTGACCTGCTGCGCTTTTCCAGCAACACATTTCCAGCTCTGTTCTAGCTGGACCACAGTCAGTGTGTTCCTGCTACTGATGGTTTTGTATTGTTTGGGAATCTGAGGCCTGAATTGGCTGAATTATAAAGCCAGTTTGTGAAGCCGTATTCCTTTCTTCATTGAGGACTGATTTCTAAACTGTCTGATTGACTCAGTCAATGCATTTAAGGTATAATTTAGCCCTCATAAGTGAACCGTTGTTGCATTGGTTGATTACATACTTTAAGGCTCTGTGTGATACCGTTTTTGGCTTTGACAAAAGGATGATGTTGATTTTGTGGCAGGGCTTCACACTTGCAATCTAGTTCCGTTTATTTCTAACATATTTTCATTTATTTGGTTTTTGAACTGAGCTCTTGTGAGAACATATACATTTCCAGATGACCTGGTCCTGTGGGTTGGCCTGACTCGTTGCCAGTGGAGTAGACCTCTGTAAAGATTGAACGCCTGTGTCTGCTGGGAGGTGAGCACTTGCTCTGGAGTTTCAGTGGACCCTTTATTTGTGAGTGGCCCAAACTCTTGTAAGTAAACTGCAACTTTAAAATGTTCTATGTTCCTAAGCGTGAGTCTGGAGCTCTATGGTTGGACAAGGTCTCCATGGAGCATGAACACGTGTGTGCTTTCGCGTGTGCATTTGCTGCCTTCAGGAGTTGAACCTGACCTCGGTTGAGACTTTACTTTTACAAGGGAATCTGCTGTTCGGCCTGGACACATTTTCTGACAATTTACTTTGTATAACTGAGTGGACTCTTATGGGAATGGACTCGAAATTTTGAAGACAACTGTTCATGGTAATGAACTCTGTTACCAAATTGATTGTGTTTGTTGATACTTGACTGTCGTGTTGCTTTTTGGGTTTATCAGTTGCAGTCTCCTGTGTATCTGTGGGTCTGCCAGGTCCTACTGTGAGCAGAAAGGCTATTTGGTTGTCCAGAATGTTGTCACCCCGAGTGCCAGAAGGTGGGTAGGCTGGCCAGAAAGCCAGGAGCTGGGTAGGACACAATGATGCCAGTCGTCCAGGGAGCTGGAAAGTGGGTTGGCCGTTTTGAGTGCTGTCGTCCGGAGAAGGGGCAATCAGGGTGAACTGTGCTGGAGGTGGCTGGAAGGTGTGCCAATGGCCAAGAGCCAGAAAGTGCATAGTGGCAGCAAATATCTGGAAGACTTGTGGAATGCCCCGTGTGCCATCGTCCCAGGAAAGGCAACGTGTTGTACAAGAGGTGGCAGGAAGGTGTGTCAGGAAAGTCCACATGCCGGATAGTTCATTGGGGTAGGCGTGAGCCAGATGGTATGTAGGGGCAGATCGAGAGCTGGAAGGCGGATATGCCATCCTTATGGCTGTCAACCCCGTGAGTACCGGGGCAGGCTGTCGTAAGTGGTGGACAGAACGTGCAATGGGCGGTTCGGGAAGCCGGAATCTGTGTAGGCCATGCTGATCACTGTCATCCATGGGGATATTTTATGAAAACTGGGAGGGCAGTCCTCTTGGTTGACGAAAGGTGGGTCAATGCGCACATAGAGCTGGTGGGGGCATGGGGCAGACTGAGAGCCAGAAGCAGTGGAGGGGCGGGCTGCCTGAGAGAGGCCGGAAGGTGGGAGGAACGGATGGATTACTGACGCGAATAGGCGTCTGTTTTCGATACACGTTTTTTAAAATCTAGGTGAAGTGTCTTATGTACTTGTTACTGTTTTACAACGACTAAAAGTGGAATATGAGGTTCCTCCACATTTCCCTGAAAACTGGTTCTACGGTCGTGTTTGAGGCCTTGTTTTGCTGCTCATTTCCGTTGTAAATTCCACTTTCTCTGCATGCAGCAAGCTTTTTTTTGTCAACTATCCCTTAATAAAATTTAAAAAAACGGGAGACTTAGAATCTCGTCAGTTGAGTGGACTGACTCTGACCCTACTGTGCCACAGACAGTGTGTTGTGTTAACCTCAGACATTCATGAAAGCTCTGGTTGACTGATATAACCCGAAGATTTACAGTCTTCTCAGTTTAGGGACTGACTGCTAATTTGGGTTTCTGTTTTTTTTCGAGGAAATCTGATTCCTGAACTGGTTGAACCATATAGCCAATTTGTTTACTGGCATTCTTTTGATTGAAGACTAATTTTTGAACTGTCTAATTAAAGCAGTAAATGTTTTAAAGGTGTAAGTTCGTTCACACTAGGGAATGATTGTTTCACTTGCTGGTAATATTCTGCGTGTTACTCCTATCTCCTTTATTTTGAGAAAAAGATTATGTTGATATTGCGGCAGGTCTTAGCTTTCAACCTGTATTTTCTGAGTGGGTTTCAACATTTTTTGAGTTTGTACCTAGCCCTGATGAGAAAATATATCTTTCCAGATACGCTGTCACGATTTCGATTGGCTTGGCCCTTTTGTGGATGAAGAGCGCTCTGTAAGGTATGAACAATGGTGAATGCGCTGGGAGGTGAGCAAGTACTGTATCTTGGATTGGACTCTGCATCCGGAGTGGTTTATGCATCCTGGAGTGGACTCTGCATCCTGAAGTCTATCATGTGAGTTAACTGCAGCTTCAGAAAGTACTGTGTTCTCAGAGCGGGCCTGGTTCTCCCTGGAAGTGCTAGGCCTCTATGGAGAAAAAACCTCTGTGTATCGGTATTGGGAGGTGAGCAGATTCTTCATCCCAAAATTCAGGCATGGACTCTGCCTTCGGGCTTGCATCTGCCTTTTGGCGTGGACTGTGCCTTTGTACTGAAACCTTTTTTTGTGGTTTTGTGAATCCTGTTACTCTATGTCAGTTTTGTAATTAACTGTGTCTCAGTGCATGCAGAGTGGATGAGTCTGTACGTGGGGCAGCTGGGAGCTGGAGAGTCAATGACCAGCCTGGGGAAAGCAGGCTGAGGGGATGTCTGCTTGTGCTCAGATTGGCCGGGTGGAACGCTGACAGCCCGACTGTAGGAAAACATGTCGGGTTAGTTTGGTTACTATGTGGAGTGACCAGGAGCTGGTGGCCAATATCCGTCCCGGAGGTACATAGACTGGGAAGGGTCAGCCAATACGCAGGCCGGCTGGAGACTGTAAGGCCAACAGTCAGCTCGCAGATAAGTTGCCCAGTGTGATCCAGTCAGTACATGGGACAACTTGGAGTTGGGACGTCAACGACCGGCCTGGAGGTAAGCAGGTCTGGAGCGGGTTACTCACGATGCAGGGCGGCCGGAGACTGGATGGTCAATGACTGCCCTGCAGAAGGCTTGCCAAAGATGGTCTGCTGTGTATGTGGTGCGGAAAGTTGTCAGGTTTCTTTTTTGTTAATAGTTATATTGGGTCTGTGATCTATGCACTGTTTCTGATTTGATTGCATTGTCTTGTCTGTGGGAAAGGATTATGGTTACTGAAATGATTTCCAGTTTCAGTCAGTGGAGAAGGGGTGTGGGATTCGGCATAGCTTTCCAATGAGCGACAAGAAAATGATCTAATCCCTTTAAATTTCCAACCCTGAATATTGAGCCACTCTCCAACAGACTGACTGCTCCTTCAGTCCCTATTCAGTTGCGGTTGAAGCTTGCACATGCCCACACTCTGCACAACTTCCCTTTCCCTCCTGCCTTTGCTATTTAACATAGAGCAGAGAGGAATGACGTTATGCCTTCTGTTGTTCATGTACTCAAATGGAGGGGATGAATGCTCTTCCACTGTCCTCTTTACCATCCCAAAATAAGCTAAATTGCTAAATTCAATCAGAAGAAATGGTTTTCATTTTCATTCATGGGATGAGGGTGTCGCCGACTAGCGCCAGCATTAAATACCCATCTCTAATTGACTGGAGGGCAGTTAATTATCATTCACATTGTTATAGGCCTGGAGTCACATGTAGTCCTGACTAGATAAGGACAGCAGCTTCACTCTCTCAAGGAGATGTGAGTCAACAATCAGCATTAGAATTGTAGTCATCATTGCCTCTTTATTTCCAGACTTATACTGTGTTCAAACTCCAACATGAGATTTGATACTGCTTCGCTGAAGAATTACTTGGATCTCTTGATTAACAGTCTTGTGATAGTTCCACGTGGGCATTTCCTCTCCCTGCTGACTGGCCTTCTTCTGTGTAACAAGCTGGACAAGGGACTGAATAAGAACCAACAGAACTGCAGATGCTGTAAGTCAGAATCAAACAAACAGATATTGCTGGGAAAACTCCGCAATTCTGACAGTAACGGTGGAGCAAAATCGGAATTGAATGGCTCCTGTTCCAGTCTACCAGGTTGGAGATGGATCTGAAAGCCTCCACCTATCCCAATGCTGTTAAGTGTCTGTATGCCAAACGTATACTCCTTCAATCATTGAAAACTAAACAATGCTTTAGCCATTGAATTTAAAATAAATTGTGTCAGTGAAATTTTCACCTCTCTGGCTATGTGTTCTCTTGTTGAATGGTATTTTAAATAAGGGCGGCTTACAGTATTCAATATATTTCAGCTATTCACTGTCAAGTAGTAGGATATTTCTGGATGCATTTTACACCCAATATCCAGTGAAATTGGCGGGCAAATGACAGATAATGTAGATACTGAGGACGCTTTATTATGGTTGGTAAGAAGACATAATATAAGTAAAATGTCTCGACTCTGGAGAAGATGTAATAAATCAAAACTTGGAGATGTACTTTTTTTGGAAAGTGACTGTTTAGGTCGGGAACGCTTGCAAAAAGACATAAAGTTTTCAGTTGCATCACAAAGTGAAGGGAATTTTGCTCAACTTTTTTCAGCTACAGTACAGGAAAGAAAACTGATTTGAACTCTTTAAGAAACAATGGCTTGTAACGGGTTAAAACTGACGTCGGCCCACTTCTGAAGACCACACTTTAGGAAGGATGTCAACACCATGGATAGGTTCTAGCAGGAGATTAGTAATCGTGGGGACATGACACAAGGCTATTCAAGCCTCAAGCTTGTTCGGCCACGCAGCGTCTCATCTGTAAGCTAACTTCATACTCATGCACTAACGCCTTATCCCTTAATACCTGCGCTTGACATTACTAAACCTGTCTCGGATTTGAAACGAACAACTAATCCATTATTCATGCTATTTGTGTCAGAGCGATACAAACATCCACCAACGTTTCTGTATGGGAGTGTTTCCTGACATCTTTCCTGAAAACACTGCCCTGTATGTTCTGACTATGTCCCTTTGTTCTCCCTTGTCCTAATTTCAAGAGAAACATGGCGTGGTTTACACAGCGCCTCCTCATATCTAAATCCCGAAAGTCCAGGTATCATTCTACACTGTACAAATCTACACTGTACTTCCTCCAAGGCTCATGCATCCTTTTTCCTGTGTGATGTTTGGATCTGTTCACAGTACTTCAAGTGAGATCTAAAATGGGTTTTCTATAACTGCCGCATGATGTCTATGGCCTTATATGGGATGAGAGCTTCACTGGCGAGGACATCATTTATTGTCCATTCCAGAGTGCAATTAAGTGTCAACCATCTTGCTGTGGGTCTGGAGTCACATGTAGGTCAGCGCAGATAATGTTGGCAGCTTCCTTCCCGAAAGTACATTCGTGAAAACTTCACTTGTTTGATTCTTTCTCCTGGAAAATACTGAGGAAAAATGATTAATCAGTGTGTTTCCCTGTAGACAGTGACAATATCCCCTGTAATTTCAGTTCTGTATCATGTGATTCACTTGCCTACTTAATGGGCCTTATTTTCACTAATAGTGAGACGAGGATTATCTTTAGTATACAGGTCAGACAGATATACAACTTTGCAAAACCCGTCTTTCTCTCTAATATTCCCGAATGACCTGACAGTTCAGAATTGTCTAAGCCCGTGTATTAGTTCGCAATCCTCGACTACAGCTCATCAAACTGGAGTTGGGTCATTTTCTCCTAGTTCCAAGGTTTGTGATTCTGTGCCGTGATGTTCACTGAGTTGCGTGTGGGAGCTCTTCGATTTGAATGGCTATTTAAAGCTTTGATGTGGAGATGCCAGTGTTGGACTTGGGTCGAGAAGGTCATAAGATATACGGCTATATGTTATCGTCCAATAGCTTTATTTCAAACCACAATCCTTCCTGTGACTTCTGACGTTCTTTCAGCTGGCTATCCAGGTCTTTCTGACTGTGTCAGCTTAGCAGAAATTTGGTGCAATGATGTAACGAGCTTAGTTTATATTATATTTCTATCCCAGGACAGGTGTTCCCTAAGACTGTATTGAATATTTAATTTCCCTTCTTTAATTGACCGTTCTCAGAACATGTTCTACCAGATCCTTGTTCCGCACGAAACCTTGTGAACTTACCTCATCAACAGACCATTCAATCGCCAATAAAGGTGAAGGTTTTCATATTTGCCAGACCTTATTGAATTTGATAGAAAATGCTGCAAGCTTTCTGGTTTAATATCTCAGTGCCATTGTCTTATTAACTCAGGTTTAATGCAAGAAATCAACATAATGGGGTTGATGCACCCTTGAATGCACCCTTGAATAAACTGAGCAATTATAAGAATGTGTTGAGCTACCAGATACTTCAAGGATGCAGCCTATGGCAATAAAGAGGAGCAGTGTAGATTAGGTAAAATGATGGATGACAATTGATAAAATAAATCTAATTCACAAAATACAGCAACTTTACACAAGGCATAACTGACCCAAAATTCAGAAATAAGGTAACATGCATGAAATAAGGACCCAGTACATAGAGAGAACAATAAAAGAGAAGTCTGTACAGAAGAATCGTGGTTTTCTTTCATTTCATGGATTCGGCAAAAGAAACAAAATCAGTTGTGCTGAATGATTGTAACTAACATGAGTGATGATTTCACAAAGTTGACCCTCTGTAATTCTGATGTAAATTTAACTGTTATTTGCCTTTCTGTACCTTGGTCGCGAACCAACCTCAGGCTGTCAACACCTATAGAAATCATTCATTCTCAGAAATTGTGGAAACCGGTGATTTCCTTATTGAAGGAGACTTTTTTATCCAATTATTGCAGATATTTGTCTTCCAGGTGAGTCAATCTTAATGGTTTACTTTTAGGCAATTTTAATTGCTCCTTATTAATGCCGCATTGTATGTAAGAAAACTGATATTTCCCAATATCAGTGTTCACAAATGGAGCAAAATGAAGAATTGTACAGACACGTTCTGCATTTCGCTGCGTCTGAAATCATTACTGGTGTGCCATTAATGTGTGGGCAGCAGGTGGCACAGTGGTTAGCACTGGTGTCTCACAGCGCCAGAGACCCGGCTTCAGTTCCCACTTTAAGTGACTGACTGTGTGCAGTTTGCACATTCTTCCCGTGTCTGCGTGGGTTTCCGGCGGGTGGTCCGGTTTTCTGCGAGTGCTCCGGTTTCCTCCCACAATACAAAAATATGAAGGTTAGGCAGTAGAGTTAGGTGAAGGGGTAAATGTAGGAGAATGGGTCTGGGTGAGTTGTGCTTCGGCAGGTTGGTGTGGACGTGTTGGGCCGTAGGACATTTTTTCCACACTGTAAGTAATCTAATTCTTAAAAAATAAAGTTCTCAGAAAAGTTTTGAGTTGATATTCAGACTGTTTCCCTCTGCCACATGCAATGTTGTACGTTAAATTCTTGTGTGAAATTCTTGTTAAGTAAATAACACAGCATGTGTTCAAACACTCTTAACGAGTATCGACACCTCTATTTGAATCATACTTTGGAAAATTACCGATCTTCTCTGCCTCGCTTACTATATTAATTATGTTCCGGGGAAAACTGGTTTTTTCAAGTGGATCACCATTTAGATGTTACCCATGGTACCATCAAATCAATTGGACGTAATCACTCGTATTATAGTGTATCATATTTAAGTTATCACTTTCCACTTCCCTTCTTGTACCACACTCCCGTGTGCATACTCATTATCGACATGATAACCATCCTTTTCAATTTAACTGTCTGGTTCACTATTGTCTTCACATTTCACAGGTTTGTGGTGATCTGCCGACAGGAGTTTAAAACAATGTAATGCAACAAAGGAACTGCAACCGTCATAGTAAATTATTATCTCAGTTTTGATCTTCTCAAAGTATATTGCGTTTTTGTTTGCACATGAACATGTACAAATCATTAACAAATGGCACTGGGACTGCCAGTCAGTTGTTGTTTTCTTAGCGTCATCCGCCCGGATAGCCTTAGTTTAGTTTTTAGCGCCTGAATTACTTGGCTTCCTTTTGTGCTAACTTCCTTGTTTGTTAAACCATCCATCATATTTTAGTTGCGAATAGGAACCGCTTGTACTCCAGCTTCACGAACGTGAGAAGAACAGCAATTCAAAGAGGGAGAACATGTGCAAATCTATCATTTTATAGTTCTCCTTTCAGTCAGTTTCAGCCTGCTTTGGTTGACGCATGATGCATGGTTTGTCATTATCAGACCGTCACACACTAATAACTTCCAAAGTAACCTTCATAGACTAAATATATCGGAAATGAAACAGGAGCTATCCTCAAATTTTTGCATTGTTTTATGAATGGACGTGTTCACGCAGCAACCCAGAACAAATTCAGAGAAGGGTTGAAGGATGTTGTGATATCTGTATGGAAACAAAATCACAAATTATTTGCAAGATTAATAGTCAAGTCAAATCTCTTTTGGAAGAACATTCTTGTAGATGAGTCTGAATTTCACAATCATTCATGCAGTAAGATGCCATTCGTCTGTGAGACGTTAAAGGAAACTGCTTTACAATTTTCTTCATGCATGATCCAGCATTGATGGCCCATTCGGATTTTACCTTGATAAGGTGGTGGCATCAAGGTTGCATTTGAACGAGTAGAGCATCAAGGCAAACACTTCACTGGTTAATGTCACAACTGGGACAAAGGAAGATTTTTGTGGTTTTGGAGCGTCAGTCATCTCAGCTCCTGGTGGTAGTGCATTGACCCAACAATATTCAGCAGCTTCATCAAAGACTTCCCCTCTGTCATGTGGTCAGAAGTGGAGATGTTGGCCAATTATTGCATATTGCACAACATAATTCGTGACGAATGGCATCTTACTGCATGAATGATTGTGAAATTCAGACTCATCTACAAGAATGTTCTCCCAAAAGAGATTTGACTTGACTATTAATCTTGCAAATAATTTGTGATTTTGTTTCCATACAGATATCACAACATCCTTCAACCCTTCTTGAATCGATGCAATCCACTTGCTCTGGGTTGACGCACAATGCTTGTTGGGAGAAAATTTCAGAATTTTGACTCAACGACTGTGAAGGAACGGCAGTATATTTCCAAGATGTTTGGTAAGTGGTTTGAAGGGTATCCTGCAGTTGCTGGTGTGCCGAAGTACCTGCTGTCCTTGTTCTTCGACATGGAAGTGGTTGTAGGTTTGGAAGATGCTGTATAAGGATCTTTCCTGCAACCCTGCAGTGCAGCTTGTAGATAGTGAGCGTCGGTGGTGGGGTGATTGAAGGTTTGTACATGTGGTGTCCATGAAGTGGGTTGTTTTGTGCTGAATAGTGTCAAGCTTCTTGATTGTTGTTGTGGCTGCAACCATTCTGACTTGTGTCTTGTAGATGTTGGATAGACTTTGGGTGTTAGGAGGTTCGTTAATTGCCGCAGTATCCCTCGTCTCTGAACTGCTCTTGTAGCCACTGTGTTTATGTTGTGTGTCCAGTTGCGTTTCTGGTCAACGGTAACCAAAGGGTGCTGACAGTTGGAGATTCAGCGATGGTAGTGCCATTGATTGTCAAGGGGCGTTGCTTGAATGACGAGCATTTGCGACGCGCGAATGTTACTTGCCATTAGTCGGCCCAAACCTCGATATTGTCCAGATCTTGTTGCATTTGAGCACGGACTGCTTCAGTATCTGAGGAGTCACGAATTATGTTGTGCACTATGCAATAATTGGCCAACATCTCCACTTCTGACCACATGACAGAGGGGAAGTCTTTGATGAAGCTGCTGAATATTGTTGGGTCAATGCACTACCACCAGGAGCTGAGATGACTGACGCTCCAAAACCACAAAAATCTTCCTTTGTCCCAGTTGTGACATTAACCAGTGAAGTGTTTGCCTTGATGCTCTACTCGTTCAAATGCAACCTTGATGTCAAGGGCTGTTACCCTCACCCCACATCTTGAAATCAGCTCTTTTATTCAAGTTTGAACAAAGGGTGTTAAGAGATCAGGATCTGAGTGACCAGAGCATAAACAAAAAATGGGGATCACTGAGCATGTTGTTGCTGAGCAGGTATCATGCTTGATAGCACAGTTGATGACACATTCCATCAGAATACAGAAAAAGGAGAGAAGACTGGTTATGCGGTAATTGACTGGGTTGGCTTTGTCCTGCTTTCTGTGTACAGGATATGCCCGGGCAGTTTTCCACATTGTCAGGCAGATGCCAGTATGGAACCGGTTGGCATCGTTTTGACATCTCATTTTCTGGTATGCCTGATGCTGCTCCTGGCTTGCCCATACAGACTCCGTTGAAGCAGAGTTTATCCTGTGTTTCGCTGGTAATGGTTGAGTGGCCATGAGGTTGTAGATTGTGCTGAAGTACAATTCTGCTGCTATTGATTACACAAAATGTGTCATAGGTGACCAGTCTTGAGCTGATAGATCGTATCAAGGACTGTCCCTATTAACACGATGCTCGTGCCATTTTGCCATGCAACATGATGTAGTTCGTTCTCAACGTGAAGGCGGGAATTCATCTGAACAAAACAAGTGTGGTGATCACTTTTGCATATACTACCATCGACAGATACACTTGCATTCAACGTATTAAAAAGCAAGAGATAACATATGTTTTCTTTTCCTCTTGTTGGTTCTTTCAAGAAATGCCACAGACACAGTCTCTCAGTTATATCCTTTGGGACCGGACAAGCTCGGTCAGTAATGCTGCTGTTTGAGGTGGACATTGAAGTCCCTCATGCACAACAATTTGCATCCTTGCCATCCTCAGTGCTTCCTCCAGGCGTAGTGCAACATGGAGCAGTACAGATTCATCAGCCAAAGGAGGATGGTACGTGATAACCAATAAGATATTTACTTGCCCACGTGTGACCTGAAGACATGACACATCATGGGAACCGGAGTCGACGTCAAGGATTCCCAGGGCAACTCCATTCCCACTGTATCCCAAATTGCCACCACCTCTGCTGGGTCTGTGTTGCCGGTGGGGCATAACGTATTCAGAGATAGTAATGGTGGTGCCTGGGGAGATATCTGTCAGTTATGATTCTGTAAGAATGACTATGTCAGACTGATGCTTGACTAAACTGTGAGACAACTCTACCAAGTTCGGCACTAGCCCCCAGAAGGTGGTAAGAGGACTTTGCAGGTCAACAGGTCTGTTTGCCTTTCGCGTTGTCTTTTCTGGTTCCAAGATTGATGCCATGTGCTCCATCCGTTTTCGTTTCTTTGTTGTGACTTTGCAGCGATTGCTACAACTGAGTGACTTGCAAAACCATTTCAGAGAGCAGTTGAGAGTTAACCACGTTGCTGTGGCTCTGGAGTTACTTGTAGGCCAGACCAAGTGAGGATCACAGATTTCCTTCCCTGAAGGACATTAGTGAACCGGATGGGTTTTTCCGACATTTAACAATGGTTTCATTGTCATCAGTCGAATCTACATTCCAGATTTTTTTTCTGTCTTTATACGGGTGTGTGTGTCGGTGTGTGTGTGTGCGAGAGAGAGAGTGAGAGAGACCATGCCTGTGACTCTCGCACTTGCATGCATCATCTCACTATCTCCCTCTCTGTCATATGGAATCTCATCTTCTCTCTCATACATTATCTCACTATGTCTCCCTCTCTCATACAAGAACATTCTCACTCTCATGTTCAATTGAAGTCTCCCTCTCATGCACAGTCTCACTCTCTCTCTGTAATACGCAATTTCACTCTCCCTCTTAGTCATTCTTGCGAGCTCTCACACAGACAATCTCACTCTCTCCCATACACCGTGTCATTATTACTCTCTCCCACAGACATTTTTTCTCCCTCTCTCATCCATAATCTCGATTTTATTCTAGCGTCTAAATGGGAGGATCGGATTCGGGAATTTAGCTCAATCATCCACCTTCATCATATTGAATGCCAGAGCACGCTCGAGGGGCCGAATGGCCTAATCCTGCTCCTATCTTCTATGTTTCGATGTAATCTCTCCAGGGTCACTGCCAAGACAACATTGAGTGTGAGATAACGCTTTTGGGGCCAACCAAAGAGGCTGTGAACAACTTCAATGAGTGGGCAAGTCATTGGCAGATGGAATATATTGTGGAGAAATATCCAAGTGCAGCAAACAGTGATAAACGTACTCAGTGACAGATTAAAATCCCTGTTCCCTGCCCAGGCTAACATCCAGATCAAATGAGGTCAACATGAAGATACTGAATGTCACAAAGTCTGCTACATCCCATCATATCATCTACTTTGCTATCTGTATTGTGTAAATTATATTTAAAACATTGATAGATGGAACACAATTTGTTGGCATGTCATTTACATTTTCAGGGAGAATTGAAAAAAACAGAATATCACTATTTTAAAATAGTGAGAAATTATTCAGCATTCGAGGGTTCCGCTGATTTTGTGAACAAATATCGGAAAGTCAACATGATGGTCGCACCAGCAACGGGAGGACAAATGATACGGTAATCATTCTTTGATTGTGTTAGGAACATGAGCTTAACATGACAAGGACTGAGTACAGATTGTAATTCAATTGGCGGGATCTGGGGTTTTATACAGAGGGATATGAATAATGGGAAAAGAGTTGCAGTCTGAAATCGGAAGTTCGGTGTAATTTACATGCAGCTTAGCATATAGTAGGAAAATCAATTGCAGACAGTAGTATAGTCTTGGGGGTGAGGGGTGTTTACCGATAGATTAACAGATCATAGTGAGTGAGTGATAGACCGGAAACTAATTGAGGGATTCAGGGTGGTTTATGTACAGTTTCACAGATGCAGGTTTGAATCCAGTTGAATGGGTTCAGGGTGTTTGATCTCGAGAATAACTGATAGTCTGCAGTGAGTTTATGTGTAAAACAACAGATAACTGCGAATGAGTTACAGATAGGAATCTAATGGAGTGGTGCAAATTAATGCATTTATATAGAATAACAAATATTCAGGAGTGAGATACAAACTGGAGTATAATCGAAAGATACTCATATTCTTTTATAATTTCACTAACATACTGGGTTATAATGTTGTCTATCTTTCACTGTTTCATTTGTCTTCAATGTAACACTGACCAAACAAACAAACACGAGAAATTATATTATATAGCTTTGTTTATTTTCAGATACATTATTTTCTTTTATTTGTAGACAATACACAATTTGAACTCCCAGCTGGTCAGAGTGGCGTTTGACAAACACGTGATTTTAGGATGGGGCCAAGCTTCACAGGGTTCGAACGCTGTGACAGATACTGAACGAAGCTGCACACCTCCAGTATAGTGAAATGTTTCAGTTTTTGTTATTTGGAGCTCAGAAAGTAAGGCAGACATTGATGGAATATGACATTATCTCAGAAAATTACTATAAACATGTTCTGGAATTTGCATTTTGAGCACCTTCAAAGAGCTGTCACCATTTCCAACTTTTACAAATTCACATATTTATGATGCATTAATGTGGGACAGGAAACAGCTTCAGAGGCATTGCCAACGGTGAGAGTAGTTCAGCCCCAAACTGAAACTTGCAGATATGAAAGACAGCAGAAATTAACCAGATGCTTTCTATGTACACACTCATAATTTTACGTTTGACCATTTAGTTTATCTTGTCTTCAGTCTAAGATCCATCATGCATTACTTCACATCTCACATTATTTCAGTTCTCCTGCCATTTGACCAGATTCCCCACATCTAAATCGTCCCCATCTAGACCTGCAGTGCAGGTGGATAATGGGGTTAGGGACAGCGTAAACATACCTCTACACTGCAGGTATTCCAGTTCCAAGGCCATATAGAACATGGGCCACGTGTCTAAATCAAACACATTCAGGGCAGCTTCATTACTGGTTTAGATAGAGTGTATGTTTACCTCTACACTTTCTGTGGCTGAATCTGCCAGCATCTGGGGAGAATGCAGTTAGATACACAGTAAATATGCCTCTACACTGTCCACATCAAACTAACAGGACAGTAACAGCACGGAATTAGTTACAAAGTTAGTTGGCATTGCGAACAGTGCAGATCGTACATTAAAATGACAAATGGATATTGACAGACGAGGTGAATGAGCAAAACTCTGTTAGGTGGAGTGCTTCGTTATCAGGTTGGAGGACAAAAAGGGAGTACAAAGGAAGTTTACAAGAATGCAACTGGACTTCAGGGGTGCATTCTGAGGAGAGATGTACAAATGTTTCCTCTGGGATTGATAAGGTTAAGAGGTAACCTTGTCAAAACGTTCTAGATATAAAAAGGATGCGATCGGGTTGATCAAGACCAACGATATCCAACATTGGAGATGCTTGAAACGAATCTGAGAATTAGGAAACAGAGCGTTCAGGAGAGATGTTCGGAAGTATTTTGACACACAAAGCGTGGGAGCGGTTTGGAAATCTCTTCCACAAACAGCAGTGCATGCTGGATCAGTCAATTAACTTTATTCAGAGATAGATATGGTTTTGTTATGTGAAGGCATTGAGGGATATAGGGCAAAGTAAGAAATATGAAGTTAGGCAACAGATCATCCATGAATCCATTGAATGATGGAACAAGATTGAAGGGTTGAATGGCCGAATCCTGGTTCTATGTACCGAAACAAATATCCTATTACACTGTCCCCATCAAACACACTCAGGTCAGGCACCTTGTGGGGTTACAAACACAAGTAAGATCGCTTTACTATGTTCCCAACAACCACTCCTAGGGCAGGTCCAGCTTAGCGTTAGGTACAGACTAAAGCTTCCTCTGCACTGTTTGCATCACCCACTCCCCACACAGGTAATGCGTTGGGTTTGATAAGTAGTAGTACTCCCTTGATGATATTTGTTGAAGAAATTCTCCGTACACAGACCTTGAGCACTGACAAAAGTTATTGCATGATATTCTGGGGAGCATACATTTCCTTAGCACAGTGTGGTGTGACTCCAAAACGTTCCAGATCGCCTGGGATTCATATAATACAACAGTTGTCGAACTGACAATTGCTCAATCAGACGCAAAACTGCAAGATAGTCACCAGATGTGAAGGCGTGAGACGACACGAGGCAGGGTCCGAGGTCGGAATTGCCAAGACTCTACATAATGAGCTATCGTTCGCAGATATTGAGTCAATTCACACTCCAGATGCTCGCATGTGGCTATTGATAAACAGTTCATGAGTTATGTGGGAAAGGCAGAAGTTATGTGGTGCTTAAAGAATGTTCTAGAAGGCTGGGGGCTCGCAGGTCAATGTGCCAAGCCAGGCAAGACCAAAATTATAAATGAATCAAATGTCTGCAAAGAAGCAGGCCAGCAGAATCAGCGTCCACAATCCCTCTCTTTTGATCAGAAGATGAAATCAGCAGGTCAGGATTACCTGCAAAAAGGGGAATGTAGCCGGAGCCTGGAGGATTGGCTGGTGGTGGAGGGTCAAAATCAAAGGGGTACTCCTTCGTATTTGGGTGAGGGATTTCTGCGAGGGGAGCCTTGACCAGCTGGGAACCTAATGGGACTCAAAGCAGTCAAAGTGAGTCAAACCGTGCATGGCACTGCTTACGGCAGATGATAACCAAAACGAAAATGATAACAAAAAAACGGGGTCCTCGAAGAGGCACTTTCCGAAGGGACCGATTCATCCACCCATCCAACTCCACAAATCACAACGGAAGCTGGTGTCACTGAGCTTGGGGAAAGCCTTCCGAATGTTATAGATAAAATTCGTAATATTCTCACTGGAGTCGGGAAGATATCTATAGAATTCGGAGCTAATGGGGGCACAAGTGCACTCTTTCTGGGCTAGTACATAATCTAAGGCCAACCTGTTTTGTTGGGCAGCTGTGCGAATGCCGACCACACGTGCACGAAGTTGGACAAAGCCTACCACCATGTTGTTCGCCATTCCCTCAAGAACTGAGGCCAATTTTCTGACCTACGTTGCCAGTCGAGCGGTCCCATAATACGATAAGAGAATGGAAGGGAACTGCTCAGTTTCAGTTGCTGCGAGGCCAAAGCCGTTGGAATGTGGAAGAATGCGAGTGGTAAATAAAGATGAACATATACCCGTGAGAGCAGCTACCCGCTCAGGAGAGTGGCAGCCACGGGTAGGGACTATGGTTGCAAATGTTATAGTTGTCGTTATGAGTTTGCAAGTAAATGGTCTGAGTCCGAGTCCAAATAGTTGTGACCTTACACTTGGAATGGCCTTGTTGGGAATTTCAAGACTGATGATACTCCTTTGAGAAGTGGACTGGCACGTGGTCGGGGTAAGACGTAGGGAATGGAGACATTTCCTGGTTCCAGCATTCCACCCTGACGTGCAGTTGTTTTGAAAGCAGTTGGTTCCCATGGGTGAGTAGCAGAGCTGGGAGATATGCGAAAGATTTTACTGAGACTGGAAAGAACTGCTTCAAACACGTTTCCATAATGTCGCACTGGATAAAAGCAAATCACTGCGTATGCTGGAATATGAAAGCAAAAGGCAAAATGCTGGAAAATCTCAGCAGGTCTGGCAGCATGTGTAGGGAGAGAAAAGAGCTGACGTTTCGAGTCTAACTAACCCTTTGTCAAAGATTTGAAAAAGGGTCAGTTAGACTCGAAACGTCAGCTCTTTTCTCTACTTACAGATGTCCAGAGACTTGCTGAGATTTTCCAGCATTTTCTCTTTAGATTCCATATTGTCGCATGCGGACTCCCACATGAATTTATCATTGGCGGCATAATTGGTCCCGTCAGAGCCTCGCAGAGAAGAATTATGAATCTCACTGTCAATCCTAACTCCGCACCACAATTTGAGTGTTATGAGATTCCCTCCTTAAAGTGTAGACGGATTTGGGTGCATACCCAATTGCGAGACCCGTTAGCCGTCTGAGCGTAAATGTAAGTCATGAAAAGAAAAGTGTTGACATAAAACTCCCTTGTGACAGAGGATATCATCCCATCTTGCCTGATCCCCCCATGCCCAGTCAGTATGAAAAAGGAACTAAGGAGCTCAGAGTCCGAAATTGCGTTCTGTCTCCACATATTGCGAATGACGGGCGAGCTGATGTCTCCAGCGTTGTCTGCTCGTATCCTTCCCGGGATGGCGTTTCTTGCAGCGGATTCCCTGTGTCCACTCAAGTCTTCCCTCGATCTTGACAGCTGTCTGGGCTACCGGGGGACGGGATACGGGCCTTTCCATCTCTAAGAAAGAGATTTTTTTTCCAATAATGTTGACATGACGTAGTCCCCAGTTTGAAAGGGATGCATTGGATCATCATTCGATGTGTAAGTGGTCTCCCTGACTGATCATGGTTACGGGTAAAAATCTCACGGAGCGCTTTGACATAATTCAGAAGAGGTTCATGTGTGAAGAGTAATGCGGCATCCACACGAAATGTAGGAGAGCTTACTCTGGACACTGGTCTCCCCATCAGGACCTACATTGTGGTAATCCCAGTTGTTCTGTTCACCTGGTTTCTTATGGTATGCAGGTTGGAGGGTAGGGATTCTGGCCAAGGCAGGCCCGGATCCTGTGGGATCTTTGTCAGGGTTGTTTTAAGGGTTTTGCTCTCATTGCATTTTTCAGGCTAACTGGGCATGAGAGGAACAGGGACGACGGAATGATAAATTCTGTCTCAAGCGAGTTGTATGTCAACACATTCCTTTACATGACTTGCATTTACGCACAGAAGTTTAAGCACTCGAGCTGATGGCTATGCGCTCATATCTCCATAACTTCCACTATGCCTGAGCACTGGGGCTGATTGCGAATGTGACAGTTCCAGGTGATACCTGGTGTTTAAAAACATTGTCTGTGACAGCTGCGGTAATATGTGTGCCTCTGTAACTGTTAAAGTTTCACGGAGTCCCAAATCTAGCGATCACATCCACCATGAGGCATTTGACCACTTCTAAAGCGTCGTCTATTATTCTGGGGAAGTTTTCAACCCATTCAGAAAACATGTCGTAACTACTAACATACACCTCAAGCCCTGTGTAGTTGGTTTGCAAACGAAATCACTGTAAACGTTTACAAGTGCTTCATACTTGATTGAGGTTTTGCATTAGGATTTGGAGACCTATTAGACATTTTGATAGTCGCTCTTGTGCTGCTGTTGCAAAGCATGGCCCTTACCAAGATTGTTGTGCTGCATGCAAGTGCAAGAAAATATAAGCCGGCTTTAGGGCAAACAAGCCTATTGTCAGGGCGCATCATTCGCCCTACAAGGAATTCTTTACATTCCCAGGGCCCAGTTGCTTTTCTTGGCTTTTGGAGGGTGTTGTTGTGCTGCCAATATCCCCTCTACCAGATATAAGACCTTTGTTGCTTGCCCTGCCTTTAACTGTTTGCAGTACACATGCATTTGGAGCGAATGCTGCTTATCTCGTGGACTTTATCACAAGTATGGTGGAGGGGAGTAGAAGAGCATGTGAAACGAATGTTGATTAGATGGGAATCCAGAAGAGGTAATTACTCCTGTATGCTTCCACTGCCATCCAAAATCATGTGCCACTCCAAAGGCATATCTGGAGTGTGTGTAAATGTTAACAGTCCTTTTGTCAGCAAGGATACATGCTCTCGTAAGGGCAAAGAGTTTGCCAGCAAGACCAGAAGTTCCCCTGGCAGCGCAGCGGATTCAGACGTGGCCCGCTAACATTTAGCGATCCGACGGCCGTAAAGAGGAGCCGTCTTTCTAAAGTATCAGGTCTAGGTTCTCTGACAGTTTTCCAGTGAAGTCAGGGCGCGCGGTGACAACCTGGTGAACTTCACGCTAACAGGCATGATGCTCTACCAGTGAATCTTGTATAAGAGTGAGATGGTTGAAATTGTTTAAACCAGGAGCACGCTGAAGCGCGAGATTAGTGCGAAAAAGTAGGACGACCACATAACCAGTTACCCATGATGCAACAAAATGCTAAGCCCCTTCTGAATTAAGCAATAGGGAAACTGAATGAGGAACGGCAACTGTGCAGGTGTAATCAAGTACTATAGGGATGGACTTTTCTACAATTACAGCGGCGGCCTCTGCAGTTCATAAGCAGATTGGCATTTCCCTTGCAACAATTGGTAACTGCACAGAATCAAAAGACTACAGGCCGCCATAGATCACCATGCGTTTGTGTGAGAATGCAGGATGCGTATCCCTCATTTTCATTGACATAAAGCTGAAAATGCTACGTGTAGTCAGGGATGCCCAGAGCAGTTTCTGAGGTTAAGCATCGGTTATGCTCCTTAAAGGTTTGTGCTATTTGAAGTATCCGGTTCACCTCGGTCGGCAGTTTTGGCGCGAGAAGCGCATCAATAGTTCAATAGTCCAATATCCAAGGTCTGCAGTAATTCACCACGGCCAAAAAGGACAAAGATCAGTGCGCCTTTGGGCGATGAAAGGTTAACAATGGGTGCCATGCGATCTTGAAGCAGTGCTCCTAGTCCGTGCAGACGTTCATAGCTCAAATATTGGACTGTCTTTTGGTAGAGCTGCATCTGTTCAACAGAGATCTATCCATCCTGAGCCAGAATGCAGACCAATGTCATGTCGAACATGCACACATCAAGTGAATCTGAGATCACTAATAAATCAACAGCACATTCAGCTAAGGTGTTACGAAATGGCAGGAGGAGGTCTTTCAGTGTCCGGTATACCGCAGAGGCATATACAATGGGGCTGTCTACGTACTCATGGGGAAGCTGTGTCCATGTATCTTGGCGGCCGCCATAAGTAAAATAGGTGATAATTTAATGGAGAAAAAGGCCGGGCACAGGTAAAAGACAACAAAAAGGAGCTAAGAGGCTGGTGAGGATGGCATTGGATTCTAGCAACACTGGGGAGCAGGAGACAACAATGGCATTGACTGCTATCAAGACCATAACAAATCGCCACCGTCGGTTTTCCTGGCTTAGTAACAGGGAGGATGGGAGTGCTGCAAGGGCTCGAAGTAGCCAATCAGGATGCCTTGCCGGAGGAGGGAAGCAATAATTGGTTTTATACCTTCTTTGGCAGCTGGTGACAATCTGTACTTTCCAAAGGTTGGTAAGATGGTTCCATATTTCACAGTGATGCCATGAAGCGGAACAAAAAGACTAGATCTGCCACATTATGGTGCTTTGCTTTGAATGATGGTGATACATTGTTGAGCAGTATGGGGTTGTCATAGGAGGGGGATTGTGGTGGGGTCTGTAAGGTAAATGTCGTATCTTGGGCCGAGGAAAAACAATGTGCTCAAAACTTCTCCTGTGCTAAATTAACAATCTGCATGGAGTTGGAACCCTCAGGGTCCAGAGATTTAAATTTCTTCGGCAGAAAATGAAACCACATAACTCACACAACCAATACATATGATTTCTGCATTGGGAAAAGTCAGGTACAGCAGGGTTATACTACACAATTTACAAACCCATCTGGCTGAAATGCCCAGAAACATTCATACTTGAGTTTAAACAATTTTCTCAAAAAAGTTGGTGATGTTGTTTTATTATACCCAATCACCAACACAGGTTTATCTAACCAAACTTATGTACATCTATTTAACAAGGATTGAAACATGAGGAAATGAGGTGGGGGCAATTCGGAAAAATGGTCGTGGGGAAGGAATAGTGATTTTTTTTTGGTGAAACAACGATGTACCAGAAATTTAAAATGTGTCTATCTACTCAAACTGAATGCTGATGCTGGGTTTTAGTCTGCTTATTCTCTTCAACGAAGCATTATTAACTGCATTCCTTATCCACTTTCACCTCATGTGAAAACTATTGGTTGAGAGATATGAGGGCTACAAGCTGTTCTGCTTTGTTGTTATACGCTAAAAGAAAGGGTTGAAAAAGATTTTGTGGGGATGGGAAATGTTTGTGTGAAATTTAGGATACTGAGGGATACAGGTTGGTGAGACAGAAAGTGGGGACCCGGAAGACGAAAGGTTGTTGGGCGGCTGAGGGTGATCTTCATTTTTAGTGGGCTGATGGCCTTCTGCAACTTCTTTAAATTTATTTGCAGTAACTTAGAATATTATTTGGTCACTCCGGTTGCCATTGTTAAATGGCTTTAGGTTACTCTGTGTCAGATTACATCGTTGTTCCTGCCTGCCTCCATGTCAGAACCAGCAGTCTAATTTTTATGTCCTACATTGGCGCTTCTGCATCTTTTATTTTGAGTGAATAAATGGACGTGGGCTGTCCTTCTCAGCTGGACATGGTTTACTAGTCCTGGGACTGGCCGATCTTTCTTGCATTTAGACGTTGTTGACTCAATCGTCAAATCCTCAGTTCCGAAGCACGGATCTACGATCTGTGGAGAAATGAACAAAAGAAAACACGCACACAATCAAAGGCAACAACACAAACAGTGGCGCCGTTGTCAACCTCTCGAAGTCATCATAAAATGATTTCTGTGCTACGGCAACGGTCTTTTTAGCCTCGTCTTGTCTCAGGTCTTTCCGTAACTTGGGATCAGCCTGTCGACTCAGGTTAGGATCAATAAAGCACAAGCTTCACAAAAAAAACTTCAGAATCGCTCAGGATTCCATAGTTAAGGGTTCCTGCCGACTAACGCCAGATTGTTGAAGAAATTCTCCGGACTCAGATCTTGAACATTGACAACGTTTATTACATTGTAACATGGGAAGCACACCTGTCCATGAGAATGGATCGGTGTAACTTCAAAACGTTAGAGAATAAAAGGATTTATATAGTGTATTTAATGCAGAGCTGACAATTGCTTAATCAGACACAGAACAACAAGGTAGTCACGGGATGGCCGACACCATACACCAGAAAAAGTTGAGGTCCTCCAAACTTTTGCATTAATGAGTTATTGTTCCCAGGCTCCAAACAATGCACACTGTATTTGCACTTCGTGTGCGCGTGAGCTAGTGCATTTGAGTATGTTTATTAATTTGTGTGTCTATGTATGTGTATGTGTCTGCTCCTGTGTCGCG
>NC_057717.1:49804156-49819102 GCF_004010195.1 Chiloscyllium plagiosum | reverse complement strand
TAGATTCTTCATGAAGACTACTCACAGTCACCAAACACAAATTTCAGTAATTTAACTGAAACTCGTTCCACGCCTTCTTGGAGGGAACCTTACAGGTGATTCTATGTCTCTGATGCCTCGTCCTTTGCTAAGTGTTTGCAGATCAGGAAGTTACTGTGTCAGGTGCCTTGATGAGTTATACAGTGATTCTTTACAATGGTACACACTCCTGCCATTGTGTTGTGAAGGGAATGAATTTTTAAGGTAGTGGATGAAATGGAGCAGGACATGCTGATTTTTAACAGTCAGATTCCAAGCTTGTTGATTTGCTCATCCAGGCAAGTTGGGCTTTATTTCATCACATTCCTGGCTCATGAATTCTAAGTAGTGGAAACTTTCGAAATCTACTCTCTCGATCCATTGTATAGTATTGTGAGTTTCTGAGAACATTGTTCCTTCTTCTAATCTCCACTGAAAACAAGCGCAGTCTCCTCAATCTCTAATTTACAAGACAGTCCGACCAACCAGCAATCAGTTAGTTAAACGCACTGTACTTTCTCTTCGGAAATTATTTCTTTCCTTCAGCTGGAGGACCATAAGTGCACACAATAGTGCAGTTGCGATGGCAGCTAGATGGAGGAAGCTCAATACCTTATATACCAATTGCCTCTTAAATTGCTTTCTGCATGTGCGTGCTAACGTTTGCTGCCTTGTTAACATGAATGCCTTAGTCCTTTTGGACCTTCGCTGTTTCTACGTTTTACTCTTTAAGAAATGCTCAGCATTGTCAGACGTCCAATCAACGGGGATAACCTCATACTTATTCACATTCTTTTCCATCTCCCATGCCCTTTTCTATTCACCCGGTATATTAATGTTCAGCTGAAACTTCTTTTCACCCTGCTGTATGCTTGCAATTCCATTAAGTTTTATGTCATCACTGAGTTTGGTAATATTGCAAATGGAGCCCACATCAAAATCATTGTGAATAGCAGGGGCCGAGCAACGATGCTTCTGGTCGCAGCTTGACAAGCCGAGCATTACTCAGACATGGTTTTACTCAATAAACGCAATGCTTGAGGGACTGATTGGTTGATTTTTCACATCTATTATGGCATTGCCAGGATCACGAGTCAAATTGCAATGCGATGCCAGCAAATAGAGCGGTGTTTCGTGATAATCGTCCGAGGGAAAGTATCAACAATGTTGACAACTTCCTGTTGACTGCAGATTAAGATCTTCTGAATATTGAACTATTTCTTGATCATTGTCCACTTTCAAGTGCTTTCCGACAAGAGATTCGATATTAATTGAGGCTATAAATAAAATTTGAAACAATTTACTCAATTGTAAGTACTTAATGATGAAATGGAATTGAAAAATTGTTATAATGACATCACAGCTAGCTTTGAGAACAACTTTATCCTCTGTTCCTGTTGAAGGTGCTCAGCAGAAACACAAAGAAATGCTTTGGATGCAAACTGAAAAACAAAAAAACTGAGTGAAAACTCACTTAATGAAGGATGAGGTGCAGAGTTTCCAGCCTGTTGACTGATATGTTGAGTTAATACTTGTCTCTAATGTACGAGATAGGACATTTTTAGAAGATGGACTGCTGGAAAGAGGCAGAGACCATGAAGTGTGGAGAGCTGAGTGTCTGGAAAAATTACAAACTGACCAGCTGTTCCAGAGCAGTGTGCTGAGTGGCACAGTAGTTAGCACTGCTGCCTCACAGCACCAGGGACGCGGGTTTAATTCCCACCTCAGGTGACTGTCTGTGTGGAGTTTGCACATTCTCACCGTGTCTGCGTGGGTTTCCTCCAGATGCTCCGGTTTCCTCCCACAGTCCAAAAATGTGCAGATTAGGTAAATTGGCCATGCTAAATTGCCCGTAGTGTTAGGTGAAGGGGTAAATGTAGGGGAATGGGTTTGGGTGGGTTGCTCTTCGGAGGGTCGGTGTGGACTTGTTGGGCCGAAGGGCCTGTTTCCACACTGTAAGTAATCTAATTTCTATTGGCACGTTAATCCTCGCTTTCTCTCTACACACATGTTGTCCGACCTGCTGAGTGTTTCAAACAGCTTTGTGTATGACTTCTATTTGAAAGTTTGAGTAATATCTCGCCATTTGAAAATTGAAATGAGCATCGTCATGTAACCTCGATCAAAGTAAGAAATAGGAAACAGTGAAGTGCAAAGATTCAGAGCATCTCAGTGAATCTGTGTAACTTCGTCCTGCCTTCGCAGTGCAGTTCACAGACAAACAACATGATCAACAACAAAGAACAAACCTGAGTTGTACTTTCAGTGGAAGATGAGGATTGTTTACTATTCTGTCAGTTAATGAGAAAAATACACAAATCTGTTGATTCGAAACAGCGAACTTCAGCAATATAAGGTCAACGCTCTGTGCCATAGGATCGCTGTAGGCACAGGTAGCAGGTCTTCACCACCTGTGGAAGAAAGGATCAAGTTGAAAATGTCATAAACAGGTAGGATGTGAGGACCATATTGAACATGAGAGCAAGTTGTGGAAGTGGACAGGTTTAGAGATTGAGTTAAGAAATTCAGCTAAGCTCAATTGAAAGCACGGAGTTTTACTTTAAATTTAGTATCAACAGTTTGTCAGCCACAGTTGAGGGACCTTTACTTATTTTATTCTTCAAATCAATCTGTCCTCTCTCAGTAATCTATCCGAAATATTCTTTTTTCTTCCCAGTCATGTTCAAAGTGCCGTGTCCTCCCCTAAATGAATCCACTGCCCTGTGGCCATGCTTTAAAATTATTACTTCCTTTCTTGGCACTTGTTCTGAAGAATGTATGTCACTTGTCTGTCTCATTGCACATTACTATAAATGGATTCAGGAACTCCAGTCATGACTTGAAAAAAAAAACAAGCCTGTGATAAACTCTATTTGAATTATTGTTGTTCTGCACGTGAATTCCACAGGGAATCTCTGTGGTTATTGATCCCCCGAAGCACAGATTGAGCTTGTCAGTCTGTGATTGGTGAGATGGGTGTCCTTCAAAGGTGCCCTGGACGGGAAGCCAGCGGGAGCGTGCACATTTGGAGAAAGTGAAGTCTGCAGATTCTGGAGAGTTAGAGCTAAAAACACAGCACGCCAGGCATTATCGGAGGAGCAAGAGAGTTGAAGTTTCGGGTATACGCCCTTCAGTGGCATTCAGATCGCGTGGTCTGATCGAAAATAATTCTGACTTTGAAACATTTCACGTTTTTCTCAACAGATTACAGATTTGATCACTTTGAGGAAACTACATGCAGTTTCTCTGATTTAAATCAAGCTGTGTTCATACTCATTCGCTGAAGTGTCTGTGTTTATTTCGAAATTAGTGATGTTTTTTTTTCAATGTTTTTTTTTCAGTCAAATTGTTTTTGACGATTAATGAACCGTGTGATTCTCCAAGATAGTCACATACATCAGTAAGTGGACTGTGTTTCCAAGCTTTCCCAGGTGTTTATATTTCATTTTGAACGGGAAAGAAGGTGGAAGAAAAACTGCTTTTAATCCTGTGAGCTGCCAAATGTGGATGAATCAGAAATACAAATGCTGTTCTTAGATGGGGTTTGAATGGTTGCAAATGATATCCCCCAGATCCCAATCTCCAATCACCTACGAGAAGGGGTACTCGAAATCTGCACACTTGCCATTTCCACAGCGCATGTCGTGCAGGCGCGTTGTCAGAAAACAGAGGTTTTAACCATCAAGTCAGGATTAAAGTAGTGCTGGAAAAGCACAGCTGGTCAGGCAGCATCAGTGGAGCAATAAAATTGACAAAACGCCCTTCATCAGGAATGATCATTAAGTCCATCCAGGTAAAATTTGATATGTTTCTTGATCCATTTGGATAAAATTAGGCTCCTTTATCAACTGTAACATGAAGGCATGCTAAATACTCCGACTGCTTCTTTTCTTCTGATGTTCAGAGTTATTTTTTAACATTCAACTGAGTATCTCGAATATTCTTCCCACAGTCCCCATTCGATTTGAAAGTCTTCTATCACGAACATCTGCCGTCCAGGTACTGGGGGATATCTTGTCGACAACTGTCATAGGTTCCAGCAGCACGGACACATGCCTTTTCGCTCAAAGTGGTCCGTGCCGACAAAATGTCCGAACACAACAATCTCATTTCACTGAGCATGGCCAATTTCCTTCAAGTCTTTTTCTATCCATGTATTTGCCAAATGTTTTTGGAATGCCGTTAATATACCCGTCTCAAGCACTTCTGCAGGCAGCTAACTCCATATTCCTCAAGTTCCTTTTTATTCTTTCTGCTCTAAATATCATCTGATGCTCTTTCATAATCGATTCCTAAATTTCGGGAAGATTAATGATTGTATACGCCCAATGCATGCCTTTTATGATCTTTTCCACCTTTCTGAGGCCGCCAATCAGTCTCCTATACTCTGAAGAAAAGAGGTACAAGCTTGTCCAAACTCACCTGGTGCTTCTGTCCATGGAGTCCAGACAACATCCTTGAAAATGTCTTCCACACGCTTTACAGTTTAACAACATTTTCCTATAACAAGGTGAGCAACACTGAACACAATACTCCAAGTGCGTTCTCACTAAAGTCCTGTATAATTACAACATAACTTTGCAACCGCTGTCCTCCGTGTTCTGACTGAGGAAGGTCAGTGTGCCAAAAGCCTTCTTCACTGTCCAGTCTACCTGTGAATCCACTTTCCGGCATATGAAAAGCTAAACTCCAAGATCCATCTTTACACTAAACTCTTTAAGCCCTACCATTCACCAAGAAACTACTACCTTGATTTGTCTTTCCAAAATGTAAGATCTCACATTTATCTATATTGAACGTCAATTGTCATTTCTCAGCCCTCTTCCCCAGCTGATCAAGGATCTGCTAACATTTCTGACATTTCTTCACCATCCACGATACTGCCTATTTTAGTTTCATGAGCACACTTACTAATCATGCCTGGTACATTCGCATCCAAAGCATTGATACAGATAGGAAACAGTAATGGACTCAGCACCGACCTCTGAGGCACTCCAATAGTAGAACGTAAGGTCTGCAGCTGGAGGTTAGAGTGGAACATTATGGCCCTGGAAAAACACAACTGATCAGGCAGCATCTGAGGAGCAGGTGAATGGACGTTTTGGGAATAAAGCCTTTTTCAAGGGGGTGTGGAGTGGGATGGAAGATAAATAGGAGTGTGGTGCTGGGGACCAGGTGGTTGAGAAGGAGATCGTTAGATGAAGTTTGAGGATAATAGTGATAGGTCACACGATAGGGTGGGGTGGATAGGTCGGAAGGAAGATGGACAGACAGGACAGTTAAGGAGGGTGATGTCGTGTTGGAGGGTTGGAGGGTTGGAGGGTTGGAGGGAGTATCTTACCTCATTCCTCAATGACTTCGTGCTAATTAATGTATTTTGAAACACATCAAAATCAACAGCATTTGGATTTGAATCTTCACTCTGCAGGGCACGAAGGAATATTTACTTCTCCAGTTCCCTGTCTCTATTATATTAGTGTTTCAACGTATTCTTTTGGCATAAATTATGTATATGTGTGTATGTGTATATATATATATATCTGTCATCCTTCCCACATCGTTTGCATTGAGAAAGAACATAGCACATAGAACACTAAAGTTAGTTACAGGCCTTTCAGCCCTTGATATTGCGCCGATCTGTGAAGCCAATGTGAAGCCCATGTAAACTACAATGCTCGATTCTCGTCCATATGTTTATGCAACGATGATTTAAACGTTGGCGATTCTACGACTGTCACAGGCAGTGCGATCCATGACTACTCTCGGAGTAAAGAAACTACTTCTGACATCTGTCTTATATATATACCCATCATTTCAAAGCGATATCCCCTCATGCTTGCCATCGCATGGACGGATATGTTTCTCACTGTCCAACATATCTCACACTCACATTACCTTATCTGAGTCAATTAAGTCACCTCTCAAACTTCTGTCGAACGAAAACAGCCTCAACTCCTCAGACGTTCCTCATAAGTACTTCCCTCCTAGTAAATCACGATTGAACCCTCTTTAAAGCGTCCACATCCTTCCTATCATGTCGTGACAAGAACTGTACACAATACACTAAATGCGGCTTCACCAGTGTTTAGCTGCAGCATGACCTTAGGTTTCCAAAAGTCAATCATTATACCAATAAAAGTTAATGCACTGTATGCCTTCCTAACCACCCTATCAACCTGGATGGCAACTTTCAGGAATCTATGTAACTGGACAGCGAGGTCTCTGCTCATCTACAATACCAAGAATCCTACCATTATCCTAGTACTCTGCATTCCTGTTACGTCTTCCAAACTGACTTACCTCCCAGTTTTCCGCTTTAATCTCCATTCTCCACCTCTCAGCCCAGCTCTGCAGCTTATCTGTGTCCGTCTGGAACCTACAACATCCTCCGGTACTGTCCACAACTCTACACCTTAGTGTTATCCACAAAAGACTCAACATTTCCTCAATCTGATAGGGACAACTAAACAGAGCTTTAACAGGATCTCCTCCGGAGAAAGTGAGGACTGCAGATGCTGGAGGATCAGAGTTGAAAACTGTGTTGATGGAAAAACACAGCTGGCCAGGCAGCATCCGAGGAGCAGGAGAATCGACGTTTCGAGCATAAGCCCTTCTTCAGGAATGAGGCTGGATTGCCACGCGGGCTGGGATAAAAGGTAGGGGGAGGGAATTTGGTGGAGGGGCGTTGGGAATACCATAGTTGGAAGGAGGTGGGGGTGCGGGTGATAGGCCGGAGAGGGCTAGGGAAGGAGAGGTCAGGAAGAAGATTGCAGGTCAAGAGGGCGGTGCTGAATACGAGGGTTGGACTGAGATAAGGTGGTGGGAGGGGAAATGAGAAAGCTGGAGAAATCTACATTCATCCCGTATGGTTGGAGGGTTCCTAGGTGGAAGATGAGGCGCTCTTCCTCCAGGCATCGTGTGGCCAGGATCTGGCAATGGAGGAGGCCAAGGACCTGCATGTCATTGGCGGAGTGCGAGGGGGAGTGAAATTGTTCAGCCACGGGGTGTGGTGGGGTTGAGTTGATTGGTGCGAGTGTCCCAGAGATGTTCCCTGAAACGTTCGGCAAGTCGGCGGCCTGTGTCCCCAATATCGAGGAGACCATCGGATGCAGTGGATGCAGTAAATGATATGTGTGGATGTACAGGTGAATTTGCGACGGATATAGAAGGATCCATTGGGGCCTTGGAGGGAGGTGAGGGGGGAGGTGTGGACGCAAGTTTTGCACTTCTTGTGGTTGCAGAGGAAGGTGCTGTGAGTGGAGGTTGGGTTGGTGGGGGATGTGGACCTGACGAGGGAGTCGCGGAGAGAGTGGCCTCTCCTGAATGCAGATAGGAGTGGAGAGGGAAATATATCCCTGGTGGTGGGCTCTGTCTGAAGGCAACGGAAATCATGGAGGATGATACGAAGTATCCGGAGGTTGGTAGGAGGGGGGAGTCTGAGACAGTCCAGGTAAATTTGAGGTCGGGGTGGAAGGTGTTAGTAAAGTGGGTGAACTGTTCAACCTCCTCCTGGGAGCAGGAGGTTCTGGATCCTTCAGGGTCTGTTGCTACCTTTTCAAGGCTCCGTTGAATTCAGGATGGTATGCACTTGAATTAAGTTGTGTACACCTAAGCTATCCATGACAGTAATGGAAGTCTTACTTTTTGGATTAGAGGAAGGCTTGTAGTGGCGCTCACCAGGCCTTGAGACCAGAAAGCCATCAGACAGATGATCAAAAATTAGACGATTCATCCCATAACCACAGCAAACGTTTAGCAATGGCCTCTGCTGTTGAATAGAAATGTGCTCATCGAATACCAGTATCGAGTCTTCGTTATACTGTTGCTTTCCCCATAGTGTAGATTAGATTCCTTACACTGTTGAAACAGGCCCTTCGGCCCAACAAGTGCACACTGACACGCCGAAGCACTACTCACCCATACCCCTACATTTACCCCTTTACCAAACACTACGGGCAAATCAACACGGTCAATTCACCTAACCTGCACACATTTGTGGACTTTGGGAGGAAACCGGATCACCCAGAGGAAACCCACGCAGACACAGGGAGAATGTGCAAACTCCACACAGTTGCCTGAGGTGGGAATTGAACACGGGTCACTGGCGCTAACAGGCAGCAGTGCTAACCACGGTGCACTGTGCCACACCATGTGCCTCCTTTCAATATCGATGGGCCATTTAACAAATCAGCAAGCAGAAGGAGAGGTCACTTCGGCCTCCTGTCCTATTCAACCTTTCCGTATGATCCCAACAGATCTGATTTTAAGTTGAGGTCCAAACTCCGCTGATATTCCTTGATTCCTGGCTATTTAATAATCTTTCAGCTCCACTTTTGAGTAGAAGAATTTTAAAGAACCACAGGCCTATGAGACAATAGCAAAACTTTGATTGTTTATTTCTTAAACTCGCATCCCTTTCAAAACAAAATGTTCATGGATATCTTCGTGTTACATTAAAACAAAATGTTCATGGATATCTTCGTGTTACATTATCTGAGAAGAGGAAACATTCTCTCCAACTCTACCCAGTCAGACATAACCTGCACGATGGAATCTTCAAATACAGGAAGTGGCAATAAAGTTGTTGGTGCTATTGCTGCGTGTGGCTTACCTACTATTTGGCATGTATGACATGTACGGAAAAATTTGACCACATCCTTATGCAGTCCTAGTTAAGAGAAATATTTTTGTACTTTAATCTGAGTCTTCCACATTCTTAATTGATCTCTGACTGATAATGCATGTGCTACCCGTAATACTTCCTGTCTGTATGCTCCCAGTAACCCAATCTGGTACACGTCCGCCCATTTCTGTATTCCACTAACCTGGTGTGGTTTCCATTTTCGTCTTTGAATTCGATCTTTGAGATAATAACATTCAGGAATGTTTTCGGATTCCTAATCTGTATCGTGTTTATTTTACAATTTTGCATTGTCTCATCTGTTTATTGAAAGTTCATTAGATTTGCAGGACTAACTATCTCTGCCTGACCCTCTACCTGTTCAGGTTTTCCGGTACCATTAAATCAAACCGGGTGTTAGCTGACTAAGCTTCAACACCGTCGTCTTTCTCTTTAGTTTTTCCTTCCTGCGGCAACTCATGACAGTGAGATCTTGCTACTACACACTCTGGAAAATATATCCAGGGTGTTTTTTTCTTTAATTTAACTCCTCAGTTCTCTGGTTTTCCTCTGAATTCTCGGAAACAAGAAACGTCAATGCCATCTTGGACATTGTTAAATCGTTCCCAAGAACATACTGCATTCCTGGAGCTGGCAGTCTGTCGATCACTCCCACTATTACTTACACAGTCTTGATTTGGCAAACAAACCAGATCTTACACAAATTTCTGTCAATCTATTCCACAAATTACCACTCTTTCAAATAACATGTAAAAGCGTGTGCAAATACTTTGATCTCCTATTATTCGAGACTGATCCGTCCCCATCCCTCAAAATTACAACTTCTTTCCCTTCTCCCCCGTTCTTTCTGAGCAAACTTTATACATTGTGGTGAAGTCTTTACAGAGATCAGGAACTACCGCCATACCCAGACCCTGCCTAGGATCTGCACTCTCCTGCTGCGCATCAAATTTTCTTGGAGTTTCCTTTAAATAATACACTACTACCACTGGCTTCGCCTTTCTTACCACATCTTTTTCCCACAGTGCCTATTGTCAACACCAACACTGCGCCTTTATGTGTTCTACCTTATTGCAGTGAAGACTCATTTCCCCAGTTCCCTTCTTAAAGCACCTGCACTGTACTTTTAAGTGTTCCAGTACATATCAATTAAAACATGGATGTCTTTTAAGTTTTCACGCCCTTCGGCTTCTTTTTCCAACTTTGGTAAACCATTGCCAGTGTGATTGAACCTTTGTTTTCACATTTAGATCTCCCCATCTCCCAGTGTCTATCCCTCACGGGATGAAATTTCTGTAGGGAGCTAAATTTCATCTTATACACAATGGGTATTTATCTGCCTTCTCTGTCACTGTTCTGAATTCTTGAACTTTCTGCTCATCCACATAAATTCTCATCATCTTTAGAAATGAGTTTTTAAGATGAACACAGAATAATCTGTCTTGGAACCACATGTGTCTTTTTTTTTCAGTCGCACGGCCATTTATCAAATTTGCTGAGTTTTTTTTAAACTCAACTTAAGTATGGCCTGGTTCTTTCTTTACGTTTATGAACTGCTGACAACACACGTCTGTTACCAATTCATAACCACTCAAAATCAACTGTTGGACAACTGAGTGCTGCAGACACTTCATTAGTTCTGCGTCTTAGCTTAGTTTGAACTTGCATTTCCCACAAGTTCTCTGGGCACTCCATCTGCCTCGCCAATTTTTTCAAGTGAAATAAAATCAGCTTTGACAGGTTTCTCATCGCTCTGTGGCAATTTTCCAACATATTTGTATACATTCCTACATTTCTCTTTCATCTCCATTCTGTTACCTTGACTTTCCTGATTAATTCTCAACTTCTGAAGTTCAGATTCTCTCTCTCCTTTTCAGTCAGCTATGAATCATCTGTCCGTTTACTTTTCCTCTCACTGTTTCTTCTCTTTCTCTTTTACCCCTCTTACTCTTTTTTCTCTTTCTCTCTCTTTTTGCTCAGCTCAGAGCTTTCTCTCCCCCTCTTTATCTTCTAAATCCTGTGGTCTAATTTGCAAATTAATCTTTCTATCGCTATTGCACTTATCTGTTTCTCTGATGTACCAAAGCGCTTGACCAACCGCACTGCAATTACAGATTTCCTCTTATCCCTAGTGAAATCTAATTCGAAATGTTTATCCTTCCTCTGCCTTTTCAGACTTCCTGTTCAACTTTGGGAAGCATCTTCTAACCCCTGACCGTCTTTCATAAATTTCAGGGTCATTTTCCTCACTACTAATTAACCCAAGAACAAGTCATCAAAATTAAATAAATTTTGTCACCTAAGTCTTATTTAAAGATCGAGAAGACAAAATGCCAAGAGTTTAAATTTTCTGAGACTTCTTGCAACGCTATCCATTCAAATGTGTCCAAATTCTGTACTACCAACTAAGAAACTGCTATGACACGTATTCCGAACCCCTCTGATAATAAAAAAAAAAATTCCATGGCATGGAGAAGTGTTCTGCTGTGATATAAATGTTACCAGCTGGCTAGAAGGAAAACAAAAATGTGTTACTAAAGATGTGGGGTGACGATGGACTAATGGACCTATCACTAGTTATTAATTCAGAGACTTAGACAAAGTTCTGTGGAGCTGGGTTCCAACTTCCCCATGGCAGATGGTGCACGTTTAATGAGAATAATGGTTACAATGAAACACTCGTAAATAGTCAGGACAAAATAAGCAATCTCTTTCAGTAATATCGATTAGGGAGGGCAATCGGCCATCCTCAACTGACTTAGCCTACATGTGATTCCACATCCACAACTACTTGGTTAGCTCTTATCCGCCCCTTGGGCAGTTCCGTAAGAGTGGCGTGTATTGGCCGAGCCAGCGACACATCCATCCTCCAACGATTAAAAGAAAATGGAGCTCCATATGAAGAGCCAACTGACCACGCCAGATGACTGCTCCATTTTTACCATTCCTTGCGATTGTCTATCCCCACACTGAATCCATTGTCACAAATATGTAATGATGCACTCCAGTTTTGATAGACTTTCGAAGATGAGAGCTCCTGCACTTAATTCAGTATTGTTTACTGGAGGAGGGCACAGCAATATATTGTCCAGTGTCCAGCACAGACAACCGAGGCAAAAGGTTCTGTAACTGGCTTTGAGACCAGCAACAGTTGGCACTTATTAGACTCAGCAAAATAAGCCATGGCACAAATGATACGCTGGGGTAGATAATGCTCTTAAATCAGCAGAACCTCAGCACCAAGTATCCAGCCGTTCACATTGAACTTTTTGCTTGCTCTATATCAAACGGGATATTCCCTTCGAGACTTGTCACGTCTCGGGTTCAGAGATATTCTCTTCCAGATTTAGGAACAGCGATCATTTTTGAATGTAATCATGGAAGGTGAGATTTAGTGGCCAGGTCAAAATTCTTTGCCCAGCTCTAATCGACTCTCTGATTGCATTAGAGAAGAGTTGAAACTTTATTGCTGGAACAGCACAGCAGGTCAGGCAGCATCCAGGGAACAGGAGATTCGACGTTTCGGGCACAGGCCCTTCTTCAGGAATGAGCAGAGAGTGTTCAGCAGGAGAAGATAAAAGGTAGGGAGGAGGGACTTGGAGGAGGGACGTTGGAAATGTGATAGGTGGAAAGAGGTCAAGGTGAGGGTGATAGGTCGGAGTAGGATGGAGGCGGAGAGGTCAACAAGAAGACTGCAGGTCAGGAAGGCGACGTGGTCGACGGTGCCCTCCACCGCATCTCCTCCACTTCCAACTCCCCTCCTCCAAGTCCCTCCTCCCTACCTTTTATCTTCTCCTGCTGAACACTCTCTGCTCATTCCTGAAGAAGGGCCTGTGCCCGAAACGTCGAATCTCCTGTTCCCTGGATGCTGCCTGACCTGCTGTGCTGTTCCAGCAATAAAGTTTCAACTTTGATATCCAAATGAATCCAACAAGAACTGGACCAAGCATATGTGGTACTCATAATCTTCTTCATCCTAAGTATACGCATGATTTTACTACAACTGCTAAGTATTTCATCAGTAATATTTTCAGCAACATAACACAAAACATCGCAGATAAGAAAAACTGCAGCATATTAACATGCCAAATTTCCCCTAAAGTAAATGCATTAAAATTCCATCAAATTTGACAATATTGTTATGTATTTGGCTTTAAGGGGTTAACACGTAGGGGGTTCCATACAACAGCCAAGCAGGGTGAGATCAATAGTTGTGATGTTGAGAAGATATGCTCTTCTTCATTAGGGTAAATAAAACCACAGAAAGTAGACAAAATCAAACACAAAATATTGCTGAGGAAAGGAGTGAACAAAGACAGAAATGGGAACTATTTAAATGTAAATCTATGATTCGCTCCAGTAATAATATCTAACAATATTCAATATCTAGGATCATACCAAAAGAGTACTTTGAAGTATTAAAGGGATTTTCTGCTATCTAGTGATCTCTGAGGCATGAAGTTTCCCTTTCTTGATATGTGCAAGATCAAGACAAACACTAGGCATACAGTAACAGTGATATCACCGCAGGGAGTTGGCAGCCAATTACACTGAAGTATTCTCAAACAGCAAATCAGAAAGTAAAATGCAGTAAAATCTTCTACTCAATTAAAATTTCCACAGAGTAAATACAAATCATCAGTGATACACATGGGATTAAAGTAGCTGAAATATCATAACTTTTTTTTAAATTTGAAAAAAACATTATTGCCATAATAATGGCAAAAAAGCATCCCAGTGATATAACATTAGATTTCTATGAGTAACTATTGAGTTATTAAAATTAAATTGCATTTATATAGTAACTGTTATGGCCACAGAAAGATCCAAAATGCTTTACAGCCAATAAAGTACTTTGGAAGTACAGTCAGTGTTGACACATAGCAGGCAATTTACATGTAGCAAGCTCCCACAAAAAGAAATGCTGTACTAATTATTGAAAAAATATTGACTATGACACCTGGAACAACTTTCTCATCAGTGGTGAGGTTCTGGAACGATGCTATCTGACCTGCTGTGCTGTTCCAGCAATAAAGTTTCAACTTTGATCTCCAGCATCTGCAGACCTCACTTTCTTCTCCTGCATTAGAGAAGAGCCTACGTGAATGTTCGATTCCCTGGTTTGCAGTACAACACAGAGTTGTTACGGGAGAGCTGCAGATTTTTTACCCATTTCAGTGATGGAAGTATTCTTCCAAGTCAGAATCAATCCTGTTTTGAAGGGGAATTTGCATCAAATTGCGTCTCTGTACATGTACTGACTTTGTTCTCCTAGATGCTGGATACCATAGGTTTGCTAGGCGTGGACAAAATAGACCGAATGTGTTTATTGGTTTGCATCTTGGAGATGTTATTCATTGTGGTTCGTGCATTTCGTTGGAGAAAGGAGTAAGGACTGAATTTGAAAATTCGCACGCCGATTCATCAGCTGTTTGTCATGCAAAATATGAAGCTTTATGACTATTGCAGTCAGTGTTGCACTTGAGCTGCTCTCAGAGAGCTCCGTTCAGTTAACTCAATACGACTCCGGGGTTATGTTTTCTGAATGTTGGACATTGATTGGAGAGACAGGCAGGAAGGTTATTGACACAGCAATCAGACCGTCTGATTGCCACCACATTTGCATGGCTGCAACAGGTCATTTTCGTGTCCATGGTTGTCCCATGTTGGTACCCATGTGTTCAGTGATGGGAATGTCTTATTAAGACAATGGGAAATTGGTAGATTCTGACATTTCCACTTGGTCGTCTGTAGTTTCTGTGGGCTGCGAATTGCACTTGTCAACTATCAGCCCAAGCTCGATGCCACATCACTGTGTATGGATACAGAAATCTTCATTATCTAAGGACTCGTAAATTGCGCTGAGCATTATTCAATCATAAGAAAACATCACACATGTGGACATTACAATGGTATGAAGGGAATTGATGTCGCATCTTCAGATTTTGTGGCCTACCATATGACCTGGAAGAAACCTGGGGAGTCGAACGATCTCTGAGTTGCTTGACCTCCAACAGCCAGGATAAAACAAAAAGGAATTGAACCTCACTGGCTCCAGTTTTTCGACGGCTCTTATTGTCAATCTCTGTTCTTAATATATGTGTTAAAGAGCTCAACATTTGTTTCAGCAATTCTGCTTTCCAAATATTGACTGGAAGTACTATAGTTCGAGTACTTTAGATGGGTCAGTTTTTGTCCAATGTGTGCTGGATGTATTCCCGTCACAATATGGAGACAAGCAAACGAGGGCCGAGGCCACATTGGATTTGGTACTGGGTAGTGAAACT
>NC_057717.1:49800471-49803249 GCF_004010195.1 Chiloscyllium plagiosum | reverse complement strand
AGAAGATTGAGAAGTGACTTAATTGAGTCAGGTAAGATATTTAGTCCGTGAGATAGGGTTGAAAACGAGAGCCTTTTTCCTCGTGTAATGATAGCTAGCATGAGGGGATGTAGCGTTAAATTGAAGGGAGATAGACATAGACCAGATGTCAGAGGTAGTTCCTTTACAAAGAGAGTAGTAAGGGCGTGGAAGGCAGTACCTGCAAAAGCAGAAGTCTGGCCAACTTTAAGAGTATTTAAATGGTCATTGGAAAGGCATGTGGATGAAAATTGAATAGTGTTGGATAGATGGGCTTCACATCGGTTCCACAAGTCGCCGTAAATACGAGGGCCGAATGAACTGTACTGCGCTGTCATGTTCTCTGGTCTAAATTTCGACTGTAAAATAGGTATGACTGACTGAGAAGCAAATAATCAATATTTCTATAAATGCAAGCGGCAGAATGTTCGTGAATATCACACCGATGTGAAATGATTGTAATTCTGTGAATTCGATTGCTGCGCTCTGTTCATCACAGAGAGTGTGCATGTTTTGTAATACAAATATGGAGTTGATATTTCCACAAATAAGACAGACTGGAACTGGAGTGCATTAACGTTGAATCCTCATTAAGGTTGAGATTACATCGTAATGGGAGAGGCTTCTCTAGTATATTTAAACACAATGTCAAATATTCTGTATTCTGGACTGTTGATTATATGTAATGCTTCTCAGCTCAATTGATAACCATAGATAAAAAAATGCAGGTGCTAATTTCAGTTATTTCTTGAAACATACATTGTTGTTTCTTTCCCAATTAGTATTTTTGTTTGTAAAAATTGCCTTAGAACTGATTGATGCACCGTACTCGCCAAAACCTGTTCCTCACAAGATGGACGAACTTCACAAAGTGAAGAACGGCGATCTCAATGAAAACTTAACTGTGGAAAGATTATGAAGTACGGATTCAAGAATTGTTAATCTAAATCTAACTAGATATCTATGTGAAATCATATAAACATTTTCAGCTCGATATCCATCCTTATTCATGTATAGATACTAAGTCAGTATAGCCACGTATCAGAAATGTCCTAACCTTGCTCGAAGAATACTAAAACATAAATGCTCTTTCAGACACCATAATATATCTATGGGGCATTCTATTGAATTCACATTATTGCTCTGCCAAATTTCACTATATGATATATCTTTTATTTTCAGTGGGGCATTTCAATATTTAAACTTAGCACTAAACATATGCAATCAAATGCAAAGATTTTCCTATTTACCATACACTGAGTAAATATTAATGTCATTGATAACTCTTTTTGGGATCAGTACATGAAGGAGACACAATATGATTCACTTTGTTATAGTCTCTGTTCCCAGTGCGGTTAGATATTCCATCTCGTTCTGTTCCCCATAAGCAGTTAGCTTCTGTAATCAGAGATATTCCTACTTACACAAGACTGCTGGGGTAAGTTTTATCTCTCCAGTTCATAACTAACACTCAGTGCAATTTTACTTAGAGAGACGCTCCCATTAACATTTGAGCACTTGAGTTAGTTGTTCCCCTTTCACTAGGAATCTCGCACTGTAAACTCCAAATTGAAAGATGCTCACTATATGACTTTGCCACTGTAATCGCGTGTCTGCTTCAGGCTATTGACCAACATGTGAAATAGATCTGTGGTGAAAGTTATTCTGAGTGCAACTTCCAATTCGAGACACTGAAATTCTCACGTTAGTGCTCCACACTTACTGCAATGATATATTTACGGATACCATAGAAAAGCAAGATCGCTGGTTCCGAAGATCATATTTGAGCAGTTACTCACACTAATTACAATTCTACAGTGACTCAACATTCCAAAAATATGAGGCCACGGCAACTAGAGGTCCCAGCCTGAAGTTCATGATTTCCATTCAGTTCAATTCCACTGTCAGTCATGCCTTCGCTGAGAGCGAGTCCTGGTCATTTGGTTCAACAGTGCACAACATTCCAGTCAATTACTGGATAATTCAGAATGCCTGTGAGCTACAGCTAATTTTTTTTAATCAGTTGAGTTAATACACCACAGAGTTAGTTTGGAAATGTTAACTGCATAAATTGATATCAAGCATTAGGAACTGGTATTGCCCCAGTCCAGTGTTCAGTAAGTCAAAGGAAAAAAAGTATGTATCATGCAAGGCTGTCGGTCAGTATTTATACAGTACGCATCAACAGTGAGTAGAATCATCTGGGAAAGTAAAGACTGAACTTCGGGAGAAGAATAAAGTTTTCCAACAGAGTCCATTACAGATGCTAATGCGCCAGGACACTCTGTCTTCTGTGTTGTAATACTCTCTGGCATTATGGCAATAACGCATGCACTCTGAATCTTACAAAGCCTTATCGAATACGAAATTAAATTCAATTTGAATCTTGCCACCTACCACCGAATTTACTGTATTTTCCATCAAATGAATTATTTTGAAATTGAAGAAAAAGTACATTTTGTGTCAAATAATTTGATCAACTGCATTACTCCCCTGACGTAAAACATGCTGTGTCAGACATGTCCCAGCCAGCATACTGATGCAGCAGCTCTGACATTCACAATGTCCTGTGAGAATGTTAAGCTCGGTGTTCTCATTACTGCAAACATTTATAAATTTCCAAGTGCAACCATGCAACAGCACATCCCTGCAATATTGCCTCACTCCGATCCTTCACATCTTTCGTGCCCTCACTCGTCACAATATTATCTGGGGTTATTCAGTACCTAAATGTGATCTCCAATAAACCACCCCATCCTG
>NC_057717.1:49795440-49799129 GCF_004010195.1 Chiloscyllium plagiosum | reverse complement strand
TGACTGAGCAAGATCCACCAAAAAGATACCTTTACATCAAGGAATGGGAAACATCGGATGTCACTATGAAGTACGTTGTTATAGAACCCATCTGATCGACAGCAGGCTTGAACTACAATGCAGCGAAGATTGACCAGACTGAACTCTGGATTGACAGGCTTGAGTGAGCAGTGTTTGGGTGGACTGTGCCTTTTTGCATGAGGTTTGCGAAACATAATCGAGATCTAAGTGAAATGTATAAAACATTGACAGGGCGACAAGGATTCGAAACTGGGATGATAATTCCCATTTTAAAACAAGGGGCCACTGTATTACATAACGCAGACCACTCCGCATTGAGATGAGGATAAATGTCTGCACTTAGAAACTTGCAAATTTTGGAGAATTATTCACAGCCTCAGACTGTGGAATCAAAGCACTGAGTTTGAATAAAAAAAGATTTCGAGGCAGAACCGTGCTGTGACGAGAGACAGCGTGTGATGTGGAGATGAAAGATCAGATATTGTTAGATTGATTCGGGAAGGGAAATCGATTACTCGAATCGACGACTGCCGTTCCTTTTTATTTTCTTTTTAATGGTCAATCACATTTATGGGTATGTACATACGGTGCTAACGCTGTGTTAATACTGTTTTGCAGAGATGTTCAGCCATCAACTAGAATGGGCAGAGGCTCATTTGTTTTAATGGCCTCCGGGCCTCCTTCTTTCACGATGTTCCTGTGCAGCCTGTAAGAAAGCTCTGTAAATGTTGTCACAAGATCTCAGTTGTTAAGAAGGAGGCCTCTGCAGGTCGACAGGGCCGTGTTTTCCGTTTACTTTTCCAATACCTAAGTTAGGGCGGGATGCTGTGCCCAATTTTAGCCATGACGACGCCGGAGAAATTCGATATAATTGAATGTCTTTCTTGTATATTATTTTAGAATCTCTACAGTGTAGAAACAGGCATTGTTGAACAATTTTCTGCATTCCCGGATAGATGTCAGAGTTGTAGCTGGATAGAAACAGTTTCCGCTGGAACACGGCTTATTGTGCAACACATGTCTATAGTCCTGTTTAAGTGATTGGGTCAGGGACCATTGCCTTTTTCGTATCTACTGGGTTCAGCCGTTCCTGCACGTCAAGTTCAGCCAATCGAATTGGTTGACGACTGCCATCTGGCAATCGACGTGGGGAGGAAGGCATGGGGATGGTGCAGATGCTACATATTTCGCTTTTAAATTGATATGCAAAGCTGTTCCATTAATTCGGATGGGGATATGTTTGGAGCCGTCTCCTCCAGTGAGCTGTTCAATAGTCCATCATCATTTAGATATGACGTGGGGGGACTGCACGGCATGGATTATATGTGATGCTCTTGGGATTATTTTGCCCTCTCTTTAGTACGTTCGTTGTGCTGTTTGAAATGCAAGCAGTCAAGTCTGATACGTTCAACGACTTGTCATCAGTCTTAGGTACACATGGTTCTGAACATAACATGTTCACCCACATACGTCACTGAATCATAAATCGGCTTTAAGGAACTGTTAGACTGAGGGATTGCCCCAGGAAAAAGAAATGTACAGTTTGTTTTTGAACACAATCCTGCTTCCGCTGCTGTTGTGGCCTGTAGAATTACATTAATGTCAGGAAATTACCATTCAAAGTTTGGAGAACAAGATGATTAGAACTACTGAAGGAGGACTTTTCACTTGGAAATAGATTGATGCTACAAATAATTAGTCATGGAAGACAAGTGATGTCTTTCAGTCTTAGACTGATCCGGTACAGATATAGAATGTTTGACCTATGCCGAACTAGTCTCTTAAACTGAACTATTCCCACATTCCCACGTCCGTATTCCTCTAAATCCTTCCTATCCGTGTACCTGCCCAAAAGATTTTGGTGAGCTGAACGAAGACAGAGGGAGGGGGTTGATGGATATCCTCATTTTGGAGTTCAGTTACGAGTGGCATACCACAGGAATCTCTTTTGGGTCAACTGCTATTTGTCATTTTTATAAGCTACATGAATGAGGGCGTATAGGGATGGGAGAATAGATTTGCGTGTGACACTAAGTTTGGAAGAGTGGTGGATAAAGCTGAAGAATGTTGTAATTTACAGAGCGACATAGTGATGCGGAAAAGTGTGAGTCGATTCACCTTGTCAGCAGTAACAGGAATACAGAGTACTGGGCTAATGGTAAGATTTTTAGCAGTGTTCTTGAGCAGGGAAAACTCGTTGTCCATGTACATGGATCCCTGAAAGGCACCACACAGGTTGACATGTTTGATAAGATGTCATACGTTATGTTAAGTTTAATTAGTAGAGGGATTGCGTTTCGGAACCACGAGATCACGCTGCAGCTGCACGAGACGCTGGTGCGTCAGCATTTTGAGTATTGCGCACAGTTATGGTCACTGAATTGCAGGAAGGACGTGGATGCTTTGGAAATGGTTCCGAAGAGATTTACGAGGATGTTGCCTAGTACGGAGTGAATGTCATACGAGGAAAGGCTGAGGTACCTGGGCTTTTATTTTCGTTCGAGAGAAGATGGTTGAGGGTGACTTAATTCAGAAACATCAGATTACGAGACGGTTAAGAGGGCGGACAGTGAGAGCCATTATCCTTGGATGTTGACGGCTAGCATAAGGGACATAGACTTAAATTGACGGGTGATACATATAGGACAGATGTCTCTTTACTCAGAGAGTAGAAGGAGTGTGGAATGCTCTGCCTGCAACAGTAGTAGACCTGTCAGCTTTAAGTGTATTTAAATGCTTACGAAGGAGATATATGGACGAAAAGGGAATAGTATAGGACAGATGGGATGCAGTTTGATTTTACTGATCGTCGCAACATAGTGGACTGACGTGCCTGTACTCCGCTGTAATATTCTGTGTTACTTGTGTAAATTTTATAATTGTGCTCTTCTCTCCCACGTCCTCTCGCAGCTTGTTCCATACGTGCTTCACCCTCTATAGAACACAGAACATAGAACAATACAGCACAGAACAGGCCCTTCAGCCCACGATGTTGTGCCGAACATTTGTCCTAGCTTAAGCACCCATCCATGTACCTATCCAATTGCCGCTTAAAGGTCACCAAAGATTCGGACTCTACCACTCCCACAGGCAGGGCATTCCATGCCCCCACCACTCTTTGGGTAAAGAACCCACCCCTAACATCCCCGCCATACGTTCCATCCTTCATCTTAAATTTATGTCCCCTTGTAACACACTGTTGTACCCAGGGAAATAGTTTCTGACTGTCTACTCTATCTATTCCTCTGATCATCTTATAAACCTCGAGCAAGTCACCTCTCATCCTTTGCCGTTCCAACGAGAAAAGGCCTAGCAGTCTCAACCTATCCTCGTACGACCTATTCTCCATTCCAGGCAACATCCTGGTAAATCTTCTCTGCACCCTCTCCAAAGCTTCCACAGCTTTCCTAAAGCGAGGCGACCAGAACTGCACACAGTACACCAACTGTGGCCTAACCAAAGTCCTGTACAATTGCAACGTAACTGCACGATTCTTGAATTCAATCCCTCTGCTAATGAACGCTAATACACCATAGGCCTGCTTACAAGCTCTATCCACCTGAGTGGCAACTTTCAAAGACCTATGAACACAGACCCCAAGATCCCTCTGTTCCTCCACCTCACTAAGAACCCCACCGTTAACCCTGTATTCCGCATTCTTATTTATC
>NC_057717.1:49786322-49792776 GCF_004010195.1 Chiloscyllium plagiosum | reverse complement strand
TGCCTCACTGTCACGTGGCACCGGCATCAACCCTAGGATTACTACTCTGCTTCTCCTAGCTTTTAGCTTCCAGCCTAACTCCCTGAATGACCTCCTTCCTATGTCGTTGGTGCCAACATGCACCACGACTTCTGGCTGCACAACCTCCCCCTTAAGGACTCTGAAGACAGGCGTCTCAGACCCTGGCACCCGGGAGGCAACAAACCATCCGAGAGTCTCGCCCATGCCCACAGAACCGCCTGTCCGTCCCTCTAACTGGACAGTTTCCTATTACTAGCGCTCTCCTCCTCTCCCCCTTTCCCTTCTGAGTCTCAGAGCCCGACCTCGCGCCACAGACCCGGTCACTGCAGCTTACCCCTGCTAGGCCGTCCCCCCCAACAGTATCCAAACCCTTTCTCTGTGTGAAAGCTTTGCTGCTGAAGTTCATTTTAATACTTTTCCCTTTCATCTTAATCCTAGGTTTGGACTCCTCTACCCTGGGGAAATTACCTTGGTTATTCATCACATCTCGACCCCTCATCATTTTATTAACTTCCATAACATCTCACGTCAACCTCCTCTGCAACCGCAAGAATGCCTCAGTCTACATTTGTAACTCAAAACCTTAAGTCATATTTTGGAAAGTTATTTTCAATATTTTTCTCTCATTTCCAAGTAATAACATGCTTCTCAAAACAGGGTGATCAGAAATGCATGAAAAACTCAAATTTCACAATACTGTTGTCTTTTACAGCTATAACAATAAATCTAAATGCCTGTACTCTGACAGATAAAGGCAGTTATGCCAAACATCATCTTCTCTATTCTGTCTACCTGTGATTCCATTTTCAAAGAACGATGCAAATGCACTCCAGGGTCTCTCAGTTGGAGAACACACCCAATTTCCTTAACTTTAACAGTGTAAATCCTACCCTGGTTTGTCTAACACAATGCAAAGCCTCACATTTGTCTGTAATAAACTACATCTGTCATTCCTCGGCTCATTGTCTCAGTTGATCAAGATCTCGTTGTAGACTGAGATAACTTTTTTCCTTGTGCACTGTCACCAATTGTGCTGTCAAGTGAGCACTGACTACACATGCTTTCTATACGCTTATCCAAATCATTTGTATGCACAGCGAACAGTTGACCCAGCACTGATTCTTCTGTTGCACCGTTGGTCACAGGCCTCCAAACAGAACATCCTCATCTCTACCATCACCTGCTGACCCCTACTGTCAAGCCAATTTTGCATTCAATTGGTAAGGTCTTCCTGGCCCCTTTTGATCTATTACTAACCTTTTTTGAAAGACTCACTAAAGTCCACGTGATCAACAGCTTTGCCTTCATCTCTATCCAGGTCACCTGTCGAAAAACCAATTTACTGCATCTGATTTCACACACTCAAAACCATGTTGACCCTCCAAAGACGGTCCTTGCGTTTCCAAAAGCAGTCATATACTCTATCTCAAAATACCCTCCAACAACATACCCACCAGTGACATTATGTTCGCTGATCTGCCGTGTCCTGGAATTTCCTTACATCCTTCTCTGAAATAATGGTCTAACATTTGCCAATCTCCAATTTTCTAGCTTATAAACCATGGCTGTCAAGAATGCAAGTATCTCGCCTGGGGGCCCGTTTTGTTTTTCCGTAGCTTCCCACAATGTCCTGAGATACCCATGATCAGGTCCCCGGACTGATCTACCTTTAGTATTTTCAGACCTCCTGCCCCTTCTCGCTGCAATGTGGACTTCTTTAAAAACATGGTTGCTTATTTTCCTGAAGTTTCTGAGCTTCGATGTCTTCTTCCACAGTAAAGAATAATGGAAAATATTCGTTTAAGATCTCACCATCTCCTTTGGTTCCACAAACGGATGGAATAAGAAGCTAGACCCTCATTTGCTTTTTTGTTCATCATACAATATACTTGTAGAATTTCTTTGGAATCTCTCCTAACGTACATGCCAACGTTATCTCATGTCCCCATTTTTCATTCCTCATTTCCCTCTTCAGTGCATTCCCATACCCCAAACCTCCTAAAAGGTTTGACTAATCCTGCTGTCCTTTCCTGACAAATGCCTTCTTATTTTATTCTGGAACAGAGCCTTATACCTCTAGTCATTCCCAGTTTTCCCGACTCCTGTCAGACATGTCTTTCACACTGAAAGGAACATGCCAGCTCTGAAATCTCATTATTCGGCCGTTGAAAGCGTCCTACTTACCAGATCCTCCTTCACCCGCCCTCCAACAATCTCAATCACCATTTGAAACTACCTGCCAAATACCGTCAAATCTGGACTCGACCGAGTTTACAACTTTAACTTGTGGATCCGACCTCACCTATTCTGTTGATAACTGCTGTCCCAATAAAAACTCAGCCACTTATCTTGCCATATTTCCGAAGAGGAATTAAAGTTCCCACTTAGATCTGCTCCGTCATGATCTTATGAAGGGCACAGCAGGCTTGGGATTCTCAAAGAACTACTCCTACATCTTATGTTATCATATTTTCTTTATTGGAAATTTAGTACTTATTATCTTCTGATGTTGAATGTTTCTGCTCGAGAGACCAGAAGGTTTTGTGAGTTCACTCTGGATCAAGTATGGGGACTGCATTCACAGTGGGTCTGAGTCTGTAACATGATCAAAATTTCAAATGCAATTTGCAGAGAAAGATAGCTCTTTAACGAGAGATAAGGGGACTCTCCCATACGCAGCGTGATGTTTCCAATGACATTTTATAAACCGTTGTCGCCTTTATTTCTCACTTTGACGGGTCAAGAACCAGGCTGACTTCGTTATACATCTTATTATAAGAACTGATTCCCTTGTTTTAATCTCCCATGCACGAGGAAGCAACTGTGCTCATTATTCATTCTCCTCGATACATATTTATGAATCAACACTAGGATCTCTCATTCTCAGAGTAAATCTGTTCATCCTTCATAATCCTTCAAGTTAGAAACAAGTAAAGGAAAACATTGAAAATCTTCAAAATCAATTGCATCTTTCATTTTTCAGTTTAGGTGATCAAAGCTGCACGCGTGCATTAGGTGTGGTCTCAGTACTACCCTGTATCGATGCCACAAAGTGCTCCTACGGTTACATCTGATACACTTTGCAAGAAAAAGGCACCGTTCTGTATACCTTGCTAACCATTTGCTAAAGACGCAGGCTAATATTGTGTGACCGGTGTTCCAGGGCATTCAAATCTATTATATATCGAGTTCTGGAATCTCTCTCCATGTTCCTGTGACTTCAGCATTCCGTCAAGGCGCAATTATCCCAGAACTCTCATTATACTGGGTTGGATGAAGGTTTTCTCCTTTACCAACACTGTTGGTATCCCGTTACAGTTTCTACCGCTCCATGATCATTTATTGACTGCCTATTTTGTTCGGTGATCTAACTGAGCTGCAATCAATTCAGTCCACTCAACAAATCATTAAGATGTTAATCATTGGTTAACTAATACTGATCTCAGAGGCACTCCACATTTTATGGATTTGCAACCTGAAAATAAACATTAACCTGTACTCTGCATTTCCTGTTGGGGATCCCCTGTTCCTGTGTAGTCAGCTAGAAAGGTAGCATGGACTTGTCCTGTGCTGACTGATTACAGAAAGATCTGAACGACTTCTTTCTATTTCCATATAACTCCTGAGCTAGGCAGAATGCACTCCTTCCGTCTCATTCTGACTATCCTGACTGGCTGAATGGTTTCTTCCTCTACCTCTCTAAAAGCGTTGAGGAGCTGAGTGAGAGGATAAAACAGGAGTTCGAACCATTAGATGACAATTGGACCCCTCGAACCTACTGCACCAATTGGAATGCTCATGGCTGATCTGAATGCGGCAGAACAGCCTTTTCTGTTTATTTCAAATAGTACTTGAGTCCAGTTTCCATCAAACGCTAGTCCAACTCAGCCTTGAATATCTTCAATGACCCAAGCATCACTGCACAAAGGGGATGAAGACACCACAGTTATCGCATCACTCAGGGCATTGTGATATCCTTATCACAATGGCGATCCCAGATTTCTGAAGTGTGTTCATCTCTGTGGCATTATATCTCTGTTATTTTGGACTGAGTCCAATGAAAGAAGGATCAATATGAAGTAATACATTGCCAACCACTCCTGGTACCGCATTTAACTTTAAAGACTAGTTGGTTTTTAATGTAAAAATCAGAAGTTATACAGCAACCTCTTCACCTGACAAAGGAGAAGCCCTCTCAAAGCTTGTGAGTTCCAATAAACATGTGGGTATATAAAATTTCTCATGTGACTTTTGACTTTGTCCTTCCCAGTTCAACAGTACCATCTTCACAGCATGATTTTCATAAGAGAAAGCATCAAAAACTGCGAAATTCTTGCACTTCACGATTGTTTCATTGTTCAAAAAATGGTTTTGGAGACTCAAAGCAATTTTGTCGAATTCGTTGCAATACTATCCTTGAGTTATTCGCAGAAGGAGATGAACAAGCCCATTGCTGGCCTGTATGCCGCCATTACGTTTGTTTCGAGACTTTGAAACCATTCCAATTATACTTTGCAAAAATACATCAAAAAACATTCCAACTTACAGAAAGTGCAATAGAAACGTATTAATCTCTTCCAAGCTGCTTCACGAAGAAACTAGTTCGGCCTCATGCAGACAAACCCCTTGACATAATCAATGAACATGTCACTGAGACAAATTATTGTGAGGTTGAGCCCAGTGATCAAAGTCTCTGGCGCCTCCAGTCCCAGTTACAATGCTGCAGAACACATGCTCTTCCAAACTCTCCATAATCCGAAGCCACACCAAAATCCTATTCACGCATCATTCATGGAATTGCTGGCTAATGTTGCAAGACGCTGTCGAAATGAGATCATTTCAGCATTCTGAAATCCGTGAACACATCCGCCGATAACGTGGTGTCTTAATCTCCATTTTTCTGTCCCTATCCAGAAGCCATCCCATTTGTTGGTGTTTAAACCAATTCCCAGGACCTCTCTCTCTGGCATTTATTTTCACGCCCAAAGCACCTTTGTCAATACACAATGGATATATGGAGCTCTAAATGGATGTGAGCTGTACATCTATTCACTCCTAGCTGAACAGCGATCTAACAAGTGTTGTTGAGTAATGCGCTGGGGTGCTATACACAGCTCTATATACTGGATAGATATCTCGTCCAGATTTTTTTTAATATTGACACATTTCAGTGGTCTGCACAGTGTTACATTTTGCCATGTTATACAGAGCAGTTCATTCACCTGGTCTGTGAAGTGCTCCTTGCTGAACAGATCTCTCATCTGGGCATCTGGTGGCTGGGCGGTTTCTGTGAGGTGACTTGAGAATGTGATATAACTGAACATTTCTGCTGATTTTCCAGTGTCTTTAGTTTCTATTCTCATTCTGATGTTTGGATGCAATTGATGATTCATGTTACAGTGTGATTATTTACAGTATACCATGTAGGTGAATACCCAATATCCTGACAACAGCCATAGTCTCGTCATCAAGAAGAAGTCAGTCATTTCCATCGTCTTCGGGTCCCTACGTAGAAAAGAAGGATGGCCTCTTATATAAAGGCAGCCCCCTCTATACACGGTTCAAAACACTCTGGCCCCCACGACTCCCCACCGCCAAACAGCCACATCAAAATATCCAATAGACCGTTCGACATACTAGCAGAAATTAGGCCATTCGAACCATTCTCCGCCATTTAATCATGGCTGATATATATTTTTAACTCCATTTTCCTGCTTTCTCCACGTAAGCCTTGATCGCATTGACAATCAAGAACTGCTTTGACTTCACCTGAAATATACTCAATGACCTGGCCTCGGCAACTGTCTCTGTCTATGAATTGCGTTGATTCACCACTCTCTGGCTGAAGGCGTTTGTCTTTATCTCCTTTACTGTAAGGCTCTAGGTTTAAGTCCTAGCCTCTCCTGCCAATGAAAACATTTTCCGAAAGTCGATTCTCTCCCGACCGTTCTGAATTTCGGAAGTTTGAGTCAGATCGCCTCATCCTTCTAATCTTCATTGAGTATCATCCCAGAGTTCTCAAACATTCCTCAAATGTTAAGACTTTCATTCCCTGGCTCATTCTTGTGAAACTCCTCTGCACCCACTCGACAGCCAAAACACCCTTACAGAGGATTGGTGCCCAAAATGGTTCACAATTCGCTAAATGTGGACTTATAAATCTTCGGAAATCTATCATTGTTTTTTTTTTAATTTTAGTCCTCTGAAGATGTATGCCAACATTGTAGTTGTCTTCCTAACTACCGATGCAACCTGCATGTTTATCTGAGGAGAAATATGAACCAGTACTCTCAGGTGCCTTTGCCCGTCGGATTTCTCAATTTTCTCCCCATATAGAAACCAGTCCGTGTCTCTATTTCTCCTAACAAAGTGCATAACTTCACACTTCCTGATGCTGCATTCCTTCTGCCAATTATTTTGCCCAATCTCCTAA
>NC_057717.1:49778675-49785822 GCF_004010195.1 Chiloscyllium plagiosum | reverse complement strand
ACTTGAAAGAAAGAAGACAGCGTAGAATTCTGGACAATAAGAAAGAGTGCAACACAGTTTAGAGAATTGATAATCGACGCTAACACTTACGGGGGACACTAACAGCCGCAAGTAGCGGGAAGTAGATCCTCTCGATCTCCTGAAACATATTCCGTATGTTGATCGCCTCCCGATAGAATGAAACTGCCTCAGCCAAACTCATGATGTCTCTGATGTCAGTGGGTGAAGAGTAATTCTGAGGAGTTCAGTCAGCACAAGTTGATGCCAGTGAAGCGAAATCCTTATATAGAAAAGAGAGGACAATCCCTGAGAGACAATGTTCTATTTTTTTCTGAGCTGGTGTTAAGTCATCGTGAAAACTTGAGCTCTGTTAATGGAGTTGGGTATTGCTTTTAATCTCTGGGCAAATGATTTCTGTTAATGCCCTTTCAGGTCAAATATTTTTCATGGAAACTCAAATCCAGTAATGAAAGTAACGTTTGAGTGTTGTAGCGTGCTTGAGTCACTGTTTCAACCGACTTGAGACTGGGAGGGCAAGTCTGTCTGTGGTGTGTGTGTGTGTGTGTGTGTGTGTGTGTGTGTGTGTGTGTGTGTGAAAGGATTCCTACAAGTCCTATAAATAAGTGACATGATGTTAATTGTTAGTGTTGTTTCCACAACTGCTGGCTCAAGCAATGGGGGAGATGGAGGTACAGATGAGTTGAAGCCAAAGGCTGTGGCAGCCTTGGACAAACAATTGGAGCGTTGCCCGTCAGCATGCTGAGTTCTGGAATGAGAGTCATTCAGATCGACACCACAGGAAAAAAGGCCCTTCTGCCCATAGGTTCTGCAAGGACCAAAACAGCCAACGAACTGGTTCAATTCCATTTTCCATCAACTTTCCCTTTGCCTACCATACCTTAACATTTTAGGTACACTTCTCAAACTTTCTAAAATATATTGAGCTTTGCGGCTTCTAACATCCTTACAGGTAGTGACTTCCAGGCCCCAGCAGTCACTGGATGTAACGTTTTTGCATCACATCTCCTTTGAACCTTCTAGCTCTCACCTTAAGTTCTTTCCTCCTTGGTCTCTGATACTTCCACATTGGTGAACAATCTATTTTGTCTATTTAATCTCAATCACCTCATCTCTCAATCTCCTCTGCACTAAGATATAGAATGTCATGCTTTCCAGTCTCTCTTCATGACTAAATCTCTCCAGCTGAGACAGCCTCTATGTAAATCTGCCCAGCAACATCCTGGTAGATCTCCTTATGGTCTTCCTTAGTGCACACACGCCCAGTCTTTAATTCGGATTCCAGATATGCACGTAGTATGCCAGTTGTGCCCTCAGCAGCCGATAATACAATTTCACCTTCACGCTCTTGCTGATGAATTCTGTATCCCGACTAATATTTAGCAAACTTCCATTTTACACTCTCTGTGAGCTAACTAATATAGTAATGCAATGGCTGGTATCCTGCTGTACACAAATCTGGTGCACCTGCACTTGGAGTACTGCATACAGTTCTTTCGCCATATTATAGGAACGATGTGGAAGCATTGGAATGGACGCAGAGGAGATTTACCAGGATATTGCCTGGTATGGCGAGAAGGTCTTATGTGCAAAGACTAAGGGACCTGAGGCTGTTTTCGTGAGAGAGAAGAATGAGAGGTGACTTAATAGAGACATACAAGATGATAAGATGATTAGATAGGGCAGCCTTATTCCTCGGATCGTGGTGGCTGTCACGAGTCTTTAAATTGAGTGATGATAGATACAGAACAGATGTCAGAAGTTAGTTGTTTACTCGGAGAATAGTAATGCCGTGGAATGCCCTTCCTGTAACAGTAGTGGACTCACTAACTTTAAAGGCATTTAAATGGTCATTGGATAAACATATGGCTGATAATGTAATAGTGTAGGTTAGATGGGGGTGAGATTGGATTCTCAAGTCGATGCAATATCCAGGGCCAAAGGGCCTATACTGTGCTGCAATGTTCTGTGTTCTATCTTCTATGTTCTAAAAGTGGGAACTGAGTAGTCACACACTGAAAATTAAAGAGAAAAATGTGCAGTTTTTCCTCCATGTCATTCCAGAGTGAACTTCTGTGAAAAAAAAATCAGTTATCGAAGAAGTTGACACGTGTACCTAACAAACTGTCAAAGAATCTGCGGCCGTGATAGGTGCAAACTCTAGCAGAATGCGAGGAACGTCGTGAGGCAGATATGCAAATAGGACAAGCAGCACAAACCAAGATTAAATCTGAATGAGCTTGCAAAGTAATTTTGACAGATGAGCATTTGACATCGAAACGGTGGCTGAAACACTCAGAGAGACTGTGTTTGGCCGGCAATATCTGTGAAAAGACAGAGTTCATCTTCCAGAACAGTGAGCCTTATCAGATGCTTAAAAACTTTAGAAGAGTGGCATTTATGACGTTGATTAAGCGCGGGAATGCGGCTGAAGATGACTGTGGAGAGCGTGTGAGGAGGAGGAACTGATCAGTGGAGAGGGGACTGGACACGACGGAGACAGAGAGACAGACAGAGAGTGAGAGAGAGAAATGAAAGGACAGACAGAAAGAAACCAATGTTCATGGTAAGTCTGGGAAGAATACAATCGAGATGTTTGTTGATGGGAAACACTATGTCAGTGAAAATGAGTTGCCTTTGCGGAAGGAAAATCATTTCATGAATGATCTGGGATCTGGAGGTGGAAAGGCAAAAGGAAGGGAATATTCATTGTCTGAAATTAGTTAAGTAGGTACTGAGGGCAGTAGGTTGTAATATGTCCACATGAAAGACTGTTTGCAAATGAACCAGCAACCGGGACTGCATACAAAATAATGTATAATTTGTGACGAGCTGCAAATGGTACCTATCGGGGCTCTTAGTTAGCTGAACATCTTGTGGGTGTGTATGGTAGTAGCAGATGTCTTTGAACATCAGGAAGTAGCAGGTGTTATGTCATTCTCTCTCCGACTCTGCCTAACTCCTTCCAGAAAGCTGATTTATGTTCCCACACCAATAGCTTTTACTGTAGTCTTTAACCAGTGAATCAGTTATATTGCAGGTTATGAAGCAGTTGCACTGTGACTTCTACACTGAATGAGAGCAACCTTGAGAAGTGAGTTTGAAGAAAAGGAAGCCCTCACAAGCAGAAGAATGAAAGCACTGCGAACAGTGGACAATGAACAGGGTTCCACTTTTTCCCTTCCACTTCGCTACAAAAGTCCAGTTTGTATGCCTCTTTGTGTGTTATCAGGAAATAGAAGTCTATAACAATAAAATCTTTGACACTAAAACGTCCGAAACAGTCAAAAACAAACAGTCATCTGTGTTCATCCTGTATTCCAGCAGATGTTTCGTAGCCTTTGATGCTTTGGCATTGCAAGTGATCTTCTTGTTTTTCAAAAACATGGACAGAGTTCATGTTGGACAAATCCAGATGCTCCAAGAAAATAAATTCTTCTCGATAAATAATAGGAATATGTCGCAATATCAGGTCGGGGACCACCACAAATACCATCTGCCGTTGCCATGGCCATGAGGTAGACCTCACTTTCCAAAGGCCAGTATCACAATCGTCAGTGTGACCCTGTAAGGACAGAGAGTTTGCATGGACAGTCAGTGTGGTTCTGTACTGTCAGAGAGTTCAAAGGGAGAGTCAGAGTGTTGGACTGTGTTGTTTGAGAGTTCACAGGGAGAGTCAGCGTACGTGTTATACTAACAAAGGGTTCACAAGACAGAGAATGAATCTGGTCTGACAGAAAGTTCACAGGGAGAGTTAGCGAATGGGTTTGTACTAACAGAGAGTTTACAATGACATTTAGACAGTGGATCTTTACTAAAAGGGTGTTCACAGGGAGACTTAGAGAATGGATCTGTACTAACAGAGCCTTCATAGTGAGAGTCAGGAGTGGATCTCTGTATCGAGGGATTCAAAAAGTGAGTCGAAGGGATGATGTCCAATTAAGTTAGAGCAAACGTCACTCGGCACTACTCGTTCAAACACACCTAGGACAGAGATAGCAATGGTTTTGATTCAGAATAATGATCCATCGACAATGTACTCTACAAAGAAATCCAGAGAAACGTACAGCATGTGGTTCATTCTCCCACATATAACACTCCCAGGAAAGGGACAACACGGGTTTAAATGCAGAATAAAATTCCAGAGACATTACCCCTTCAAACAATCACAGTGTCAGAAGCAGAGTAAAACTCTCTGTTCACCGAACCCACTTTAAAAAAAACAAGAAACACAGCGACTTTGATATTCACTCACTGACACACTGCACCAGGTCCAGAATCCAGTCATGGAAGGTATCAGAGGGGGCAATGGCCAGAATGAAAGAGTTTGATAGGTTGGGTGCTTGGTGAGGGAGAATGTTGGCTTTTATGAGAATCTTAACTCAATTAATCTTCAAAAATTTTGTGAGGTCATTAGAGGAATAAACCCGACTTAAGTTCTTTAATGGAGAGGCCCCCAATGAACCAAATCTTAATAAACAACTGAGGTCTGCCATCCCAGATATGCATACACAGTCCTATTGTCCACAATCAGTCTGCCTGCAATGTCATCTGAATCCACCATCTCGTGAAGAGGACAGAACAACAAGCCAATTGGAAATTCCCACACGGAACCTTCCTGTCGCTCACTGACATGAAGACTAAGCACCCTCTCTCAGACACTCAACAAAAAGATTGCTGCATACCGAACAACATAAAAGCTGCCCTCCCTTCCCACACCATCAATTGGATTGGATACTCCCCACCCATTGATAAAACTCTAGGGCTGAGATGTCGTCCGATTTGGCGTGATCGCTCACCTTGAAACCAACAAACAGCAGAACACTAATCCCCAGATAAACTCAATTCAATCCCTGGTGCCAACATTGATTGTCGACCCAACATGGACAAAATGGACGCGGAGACAATGGGAGTTGGAGAGTTAATTCAACGATTCGTTCCTGCTCCACTGTGCAATGGGATTATTGTCGATTATTCAACTCAAACTCAAGGTCTCTGGTTGCACCCACATAGCATTCGGTCACATTGGTCCCAAGAAATTTATCTAACTCCTGCTTGGAAATATTAAATGTTTTATCATTGTCCGGTCTCTGTGGCAGAAAATGTGATACCTTCACTCCCCACTGACTGTGTGAAGACATTTCTACTCATTGCAGACAGACACTGTTTCTTTGAACTGTGGCCCTCTGATTGCAGGTTATGCCTTCCACATACCACTACCTTTCATCACCATCCCGCAAAAGGTCATAGCAAGCAATCCTTTCTGTACATACTTTGTGTGAAACTGTTCAATTTTTGTGTGTTTTTATGTCATCCCTCCTCCGCTTTCATTTTTCTTAACTCCCAGTGAATATAGTCCAAACGAATACAATACATTTTCACACATCTAACATGTCGTCCCAAGAATCAGTCTTTGCTGCAATCTCTTCATAGCCAAAGCATCCTTTCTAAGATAAGTAGTTTCAAATTGTACTCAATGCTCTGTGCGTGGTCTCACCAAAGCCCCTCTATAATTACAGCAAGATATTGCTGCTCTTAAACAGTCAACGTCTCCCAATCCAATGTCGCTGGTATAATACACCAATCCTGCATTTCTCGAGCAAGCGTCAGAGACAGACCTCTCGGCGGACTTTTATTTTTACACAAAGCCAGAAATTTAAGAGAGCACTCATCTTATCCACATTGTAAGATCGAGACCACTTGAATATAGATCGAGCTTCCTCACAATGACCAGTTGAATTGCAATGCTTCTTTCACAACAGTCGAATTAGCAAGTATCAATACTTCAGTTCAGCACTAGAAAACAATTCAGAGATGCAAGCTGAAGGAAAATAGATGATGATTGTGAGTAAAGAAAGTGCTACTCAAATAATTGGTCATGACGGTTCGCATGTGCTCTTAAGGTTTGAATTACATTTTAAAGGAACATAGTTTCAACAAGCAAGGTGCAATTATAAGAAGTTCTATCATCATTCAAAAACTCCTGATAGGTTGCAAGTGACAGAGTTGATCACTACCTCAAATAGTGCTGCCAATGCTAATGTTTAACCATCAGTGATTACACAACTTCGAATTTGATGTCTGTCTTCGTGATACAAATGCAAATTTATATGATTGGTTTCACTGCTTCCTGGGAATGTTTCTAGATCTCAACCTCTGGGGTTTCTGTGCTGCAATCTGTTAGCGTGTTCGACTGTTGACAGAAAGGTTAATGGTTTGAGCCTATCCAGGCAGATTCGTGCATGTTATGTTAAAAAGTGGGCGGCACGAAAGCACTGCTGCCTCACAGCGCCAGAGATCCGGGATCAATTCCCGCCTCAGGCACCTGAAATTCTCCTCGTCTCTGCGTGGGTTTCCTCCGAGTGCTTCTGTTTCCTCCCACAGTCCACAAATGTGCAGATTAGATGAATTGACCATGCTAAATTGTCCGTAAGTGTTAGGTGAAAGGGTAAATGTCGGGGAATGGGTATGGGTGGGTGGCTCTTCGACGGGTCGGTGTGGACTTGTTGGGCCGAAGGGCCTGTTTCCACTCTGTAAGTAATCTAATCTAATCTCTATTTGGTTGTGCCTTACGGTCATCTGCAGTCAGAAATACTCTCAGTACTGGCAGCTGCATCAGTGATACTGAGGTGCACAAAGAATACTGAAAGAGTTAGAGAGAACTGTCACTCGAATGTTGGAGATGCTAATCTGGCAGCAGGCCCAAATAAAGTTGGAGTCTATCCTCCTTTGTTCTGAGATTAAATACGTCACAGATGTTGCCTCAGAGCACTGAAAGAAATGATTGACAGTTCACAGTCGTAGTAATACTTACTATAAACAACATAGAGAGGAAAAGGAATCTTCTACTGTCAGCATTTGAGGAGCGATGGAAAGTGTATTTATTGCCATCAGGAAATGAAATAGAGTAATTTCCACTGTCTTACTTGGATATGAATGTAAAACTGAAGCCTGAAAGTCAATGACTTATGGTTCGAATAATGTTGGGAACTTTCACGTTTTTAGTTTTGGAAACTGGATCTGCGGGAGAGATGGGATCTGTGTGCGTTGGAGGTCTCCCAACTGCAGAGAGACAGTCCATATTTCTTCTGGTGTTTATGCATCGTCTACTGTGCCATATGTAACGACA
>NC_057717.1:49763812-49777884 GCF_004010195.1 Chiloscyllium plagiosum | reverse complement strand
CATAAGACTCCAACGACATAGGCCCATATTCTGATCTTTAAAGCTTTCTAAGAATGTAAGATGATTGTGATCCAAGTATATATCCATCTCCAACGCATTGTTCGTGACATTCACATTATAATGTTGTCAGGTGAGTGCCAATCTCAACAGTTCTTTTTCTATCATAAATTATTTCCTCTGTTGGATGTTGATCTTTTTCGAAAAGTAGACAACTAGCAGATCAATCAAATCTATTCTTTTTTCCCCCGTCTTAAATTGCGAAACGTCAGATTGTTTCATTGGTTTTAATATTGTCAATATACTGAAGTCAAATTTGATCCGAGGTTGACATTTGGGGCACGATTTAAACGAATGGGCCGAATTCGTATTTGTTTTTGCCATCATAACAACTCAGCCAGTGCTCATTGCTGCAGCAAATGTTACATTGTAATTCTCCATCACTCTGTGTGCTTGCAAAGTCCTTCACTCTCTTAATGGTATCGTACAGTTCCACATCCTCATAACAACGTATGAATTTAAATGACGAAGGAGTGAGCTACGAGAACGTATAGGGGACATTAAGGCATATTAATGCAAGGACAATGAATTTAATACATGTGGTCAGAGATAGGGACAAAGCATAAAATTACTAAACATTAACATTGTGCAGAAAAATACGTTAGAGCAGTGTGGGAATCAAAGCTGCTGAGGTGTAACTGGCGCTTTTCACTTGAAATGCGGGATTGCTGCTTTTCAAGAAACGTGGTGAAGGAATGTCAGAGATGGTATTAAGATACGGGGCCAACAAATGAAATCAAAACAGCCTTTTTAATTCCTGAATTCAGAATGCAATAAAATATGAAACGTTCAAAGATGCTCAAAAGGTTTTAAACGGACTTTTGTAATATCACATATCCGAGATGAAGTTTATTACTGACACACACATTTAACACGATTCCAAACAAGTAACATGACCAAAAATTGCACCAGAAAAAAGGCAGTGAAATTGGATTTATAAAGTTCAGTGTTTTTCGAGTGACACAGGCACGGCAGGGCTCTATGACAGGGCTGACGATATTTTATGAATTTTATGAAAGGAAGCAGAAATGGGTACGTTATGAATGAATGAAGAATTTGAACTTGTATGTGTGGGATCAAATAATTTCCGTTTAAATGTGCGTTTTCAGGACTTTAACATTTCCAGTCTCTGCCTTATCACAATAAATACTTGTTAATTTTTGCATGTTCGTGAATGTAGGTTTCAGGTTTATTTCTTTAATAGTAGTTATATAGCCTACAGAATGAAAGGGTGGTCAGTTAGATAAATGCACAGATAGACAACTAATGAGAACGACAGAGAAGAAGAGAAAGTAAGAAGGGAAAGAGATAGAGAAAGCGATCGAGAAAGAGATAGAGAGAGAGAGAGAGAGGGCAAGATCACAGAACCATGGGATTATTACCGGGTAGAAGGAGACCAGTGGGCAAGTTAGATCTTAAAACACGCGACATCTCCGAGTTTGAACCTATTTTTGCACCATTTACCTGAATTCTATTTCTGTAGTCCAATACTCTGCGTCCTTAATTCCCTGCAAGAAGACAAACCTATACGTGAGGAATTTATACAGTGAATTACATTCAAAATGCTGAGGACAAACGGAAGTTATTTTAAAATGCCGTGGTTTCTTTCATCATAAATAGCTCGCCAATGTTTAATTCACCACTGTAATGCTCAATTTTATTTTCTGGTTGGGCGAAATCAAATATATTTCCCCAATGTTCCTAAATAGTTGGTAATAAGTTGTTTTATTTTTGTGCATGGTAGACTGTAATGAGTGGAATGCTGCCATTAACTATTTACAGTTAAAAGAAGTGATCTGGAAGCAGTAACAAGTGTAAAAACGCAACTTTTGCGGATCATAGCAAAGTAGGTGGGAAAGCCGACAGTGATGAGTAGCTAAGGTTTGTGGAAATGTATACAGGTAGGAGAATATGCCAGTATCTGAAAGTTGGAATTCCATGTCGATAAGTGCAATGAGTGTCCATTTGGCAGAAATAAATTATTAAAACGGAAAATGATAGCTTAAATGTCAAACAAATAAGTGTGTCAATGCAGTGGTTTATTGTTGTCCTCGTAAGTGAATATGAGAAATTAGGTATGGACGTGTAATATTTAATAAAAAAAAAAGCAAGGTGGAATCTTGATATTTATTGCAAACGAACTGGATAATAAACGACAAGCAGCGTTGTTATATTTCTGTGAGACCACACGAGGAACATTGTGTCCAATTTTGTTCTCCTTACTTGTGATAGCATCGAAAGCATTTCACGGGAGTATAATCAGCTTAATCTCATGGATGAAATGGATGAAGTAAGAGGAGTGATGGAATATCTTGGGCTTTTAATCGCTGAAGTTTAGAAGAGTGAGAGAGGATCTGATTGCGCTCCATAAAATGCTAAAGTGGTTGATAAAGCAGATGTTAAAAAAGATGTTTTCTCTTGTGTAACAGTCTCAAAGAAGACATCGTAAATATTGAGTGGAGGTTGATTCAACAATAAGATGAGGATAAACTTATTTTCTCACAGATTTGAGAATCTTTTGGAACTCACTGCCTCTGAGTGCAGTGGAGGCAAAATCAATCAACACGATCAAGAAAGAAATGCATATGTTTATGATGAAAAGCGGGATAAAAGGTGAGGGACGGCCATTAGAAAAGTTGAAGTGACACCAGAATAAGTACGGTCATGGTTATGATGAATGGCGAAGCATTGCATTACCTATTCCCACTCCTAATTCTTAAGTTCTGATGTTCCTACATTCCGATGACACATTTTCAGAACGAAGAGAAAATCATGTTGATTATTTGCGTTTATTTCTTCGAAGTTCTACATCTGGTTTGGAGTTACAGATGTTGTTGACATAGTAGCGTTAGACTCCTGTATTGCTCATTGCAGATAAGGTTGAGGCCTTGGGAAACAACTGGCGAGTTTCTGATAGTCGAGGTCTGCAGTTCTGGAGTGTTGTGAGAGCCGCAGTGCCTTTCGTGCTGAGTTAATTCAGTAACACGTATCTGACAATCTTTACCATTTCGTAGAGGGAATCTGGAATAGCATTTCAAGATGAGGTGACTGGATTGTCACATTTTGGTTATTTCCTGCCCTCCTTTGGCGATTGGTGGCTCTTGGTATTCAATGCATTTCCATGCCTGTTCCTACTAATCCATTGCTCCATGAGCTCCAACACACTGTGGAAATTGTTACGAATTTCTTCATACTGTTTTGCTAACCTAAATTGATTGTCAGTAAATTCTCCAAACCTTTGTGCACTCCACACCATTTGGAATCTTTTCTTTCACAGCATCATATTTGAAACTTTTAATCTGTGCAAATTCTTTGGTAATGTTCTTGGACATCCCTACAATCCACTTTTTGTCCTGTTCCTCATTCACTTGATAGTATGCCAGTTACGACTGAATCGAAGACGTTATTGAGGAGACGATCTTGCAACTTGCTGAACTCATCCATTGGTGTTCTGTGATTCCACAAAGAATGACCTTTAAGAAGGGATTTACATGGTATTGAAACTCAGTGGCAGTCAAAGAACATATATACTTCTTCAACCAGATTAGTTGTGTTTTGCCGGGAAACTGGGAGGTGGTGCTTTGTACTCCCATGGGGAGAGCTTCCATGTGTCCAAATTGGCGTCAATGAATGCTTGGTGAGTTTTTGAAATATTCTTTGAGTTTCACTCATCGAGACCAAAGGATGGAATTCCATGATTCCGACTGCTTGGGCATTGTGGATATCTTCTTTGGAAGTTAAAGTTTAAGCTAAATGCCAAATTATTGCCAGGACCTATCATGTTATTGCAACCACGACATTGATGCGCCTGGTCCCTCTCAGATTTCAGTTGATAGCAGTAACAATATAATTGGGAGCTGTTTGCGGTGAATGCCTACAGAGTGGTTCAAACCCTGTTTACCACCTCAGCTGGAAGACCCTGCTGTCCAGTTTGCATTTGATTATTTTGGTTTCATTTATTCATTATTCTTTCCAAAGCATCAAGATGTGTATTCGCTATGGACATGTGAAACGAATAGTGCAGCGTGGAAATAGTAATCTTCAACATTCAATGAAACTGAATTGTCTGTACCAGATAAATTGAGGTCAGACACAATTCTCTGTCTGGAGGACTGATCAAAGAAGAGATACTAAATTATTTAGGACTACAATGATTGGAGAATGGAAGGTTTGCAGGATGTCAAAGAAACCTAAAGTAACAGTGAGAGACTGGAGAGGATACACACATGATGATCAATGAGTCAAGATCCTGCGATCACAGTTTAAGCTCACAGATCACACTCGTTAGAGCTGAGATCAGGAGAACAATTTATAACCAGAGACGATGAATGTGTGGTATTCTCTCTCACAGAAAACAATAACATAAAGACGAGACAAACGCAGTAACATGTGAGCAACTTGTATTGCTTCACTTTAACTTCTACGTTATCAATGGAAGAACGGTATATGTGAAGCAAAAGTCACAACAGAATAGTGGACAGCTCTCGCGAAGAATACAGGTCTGCTGCTGCTGCTCCAAAGGCCCACATTGAGGGTCACGTTGAAATTGCTATATCTGTTCTGAATCACCCAAAATTAACATTCTGCCAATATTGGACAATGTGTTACCTCAGTGAAGAAAATAGTAGACTTTCAGAACAATTATTTTCAATTTCCTCCGAACATTATGTGGGGAATAAGTTCATCCCGAATTATTCAAATGCGGTTGTTTCTTTGTTTCTGTTTCTTTGACGACCTGAAACAGTACTTAAGTCGATCCTTACGCATTTCAGTGGGGCGTAAAAGGTGGTGACATCAAGCCACTCTGGATACAGGCATCCACAAAACTCATTTTTTTTTAATATTGTGTGCTTGTTCAAACAATGTGCTTCTTCAAACTGATGTTCAACACATTAGCTGGATAAGATTGGCAAGAGGACAACTGCAGGACCTTAGTTTTAGATAAAACTAACTAAAGTAGGAATTTCTGGAGAAACTCAGTAGGCCTTTTCGCATCTATGCAGAGGAAACAGTGTGAAACTTTCTAGTCTGATTAAGAAGAATATCAGAAGAACAATAGGCACATGTTTCTCTCCAGATTAGATTAGATTACCTACATTATGGAAATAGGTCCTTTGGTCCAAATGTCCACACCGACCCTCCGAAGAGAAACCCACCCAGACTGATTTTCCCTCTGACTAAAACACCTGACACTATGAGCAATTCGCCTACCTGCACATCTTCGGACTGTTGGAGGAAACAACACAGACACAGGGAGAATCTGAAAATTCCACATAGATAGTCACTCAAGGCTGGAATGGAACCTAGATGCTGTGAGGTAGCAGTGCTAACCACTGAGCCATCGTACCGCCCTTGTTGGTACAACGATACGAGGATGTGCTGGTATATTTTTATTTGTTTCTGGTCTTCTTATTTTGCTGTACTTTGGTGTAATTTGTGGATATGTTCACGTTGATGCCAGCAGATATCAAAGGATCAAAATTAAGATTCCCCTGACAATTCCCTTACATTTCTATCAGGGCCACAGCGTCACCTATGCCAATGGGATAGGGCACAGGCACAAATGTTACTGACAGGCAGGCATGCACTGCAAACTATAATTCTTTAAATGTGCTTATGTTGGAGGATAAAAAGCATTACTGTGACTATAACATGTCCTGACTTTCGCTCCCCATCTGTGAATATTATGAGTGCAAAACCAACATACATTTGAGGCACAGACAGGAGGCAGGGAACAGGTTAGCCATTTTTATTCAGACAGGAAGGAGTGGATGAACGATAGGGCCAAGACAATCCCTATCCCACCCCCACACACACATTTTACATGCGATGATACGGCAAACAAAATATAAATGGTACAGATCTTCTAAATAGAAGAAAATATGGGTGTGGAAACCGGAAGAATATTAGTAGCATGAGAAATGCTAAAACAAAAATTGGTCTGAGGCAGGTAACGTTGTAAATAAATGTTGTGCTATTTTGGAAGAGTTTGGCGGTTTCCTGTGTCAACACTATGCTTCCTCTCTGAGAACAGGGATATTCAACAAGGATGTGTTCTCCTTGTGTTAATGAATGGTGAAACACGCTACTACCAATGGAAGAGTTTTTTACTTCCATAAAGCTACCTCTAAGTACCATGGAGTCATTAAAGGAAATACAAAGAGGCTTAAGCTGTCTATTAAAAAAATAACATTTGTTCCATCAGATTAATAGTTCCACCATGTGAAAAATCAATAGATATCTAGGAAGGGGGAGCAGGAACACCAGAAGAAGTATGTGTGAAATACAAAATCGAAACAAACTCTTTAAGGCAGTGTAAGAATTGCACAGGTTCCAATGATATCGCTGCTCATTCTTAGAAGGTTTGTAGATACCAGACTCCGTCTCCTCATATGACAGCCCCATTAACTCACAGACAGTCTGGCGAACTTCTATTAAACTTCAGTCAAACAAAGGCATTGCGAGATTAAAAAATCCAAATGGTCTTTCACACGGTTCTGTAAGGAAAATATTCAAGACATTGTTACTCCTATCGCAGAAATCCTCTTCTTTTTGACTTTGCTAATTAGTTGAACAACTGAGGTAATCGGATATTTCACCATGCTGAGGAATTGACCTCTGAACTTCGATTGTGTAACAACGTAAATAAATGTGTTCGTGCAGCAACTTAAATTCATCAGGATATATCCGGCTTGTTGAAGGATATATTCAGTATCACTGTAATCTCGGTGGTCTGTTCCTGTTACATTATAAAACACAAATTCAATAAGATACGTCAACCACAGGAGTAATAAGTTGCCAGATATAGTAAAAAGTAAGATTGCAGACTTCTTTCTGCTCTCCATCTCTGGTCACTGTGATTCTCTGCCTTGTCCTGACCCCTCAGCTGCTTACGGACACGGCTGGCTACAAAAATATGTCTGACAGTCAGAATGTTGAGAATAAGAATTAACGCAAATGGAATTAATGGAGTTGAGGTTGTCACAAACCAATCGAAGATGACCCATCCAATCTCTGTCTAGTAGCTCTTTTTCTCAACGCAGAATGTTGGTACATTGTTTATGAAAACTCCAGGTTCAACTGCAAAGTAGTGGGGGGATGTTTTTTAAACAGACAAAAATGGATATTGTTGATAGGATTACAGTTGCTGTACGCTCTGTGCAGTACTTTCTCTTCAGATTCTGGCAACAAATGGCCACAAATCGATCAAAGGTGAAAGTTATGCTCTACCAGGCAGAACCATCTATTGCCACACGGCTCAGTACAAGATTAACACTACAGGAAGCATGGAAGAAAAGGAAAGCACCCGGAAAGTAATAAGAAATGATTCTCCAAACTATGACGTATGTGACAATCACCAATAAATCTGCTGTGAATTAGGTAACGGGTGGTGCAGATGGAAAGACCACATTTTCCCCGAGATAAGATCACAATTGCCACGACATTAACTGGAAGAAAGGACTAAAAACAACATGAATGTTGTTGATTAGGATTCCATATAAGTTTGAATAGTAAACTTTGCGAAAGCCTTGTGTGTTGAATAAATGTATAAACCAACAGTTTATAATTGCATACATTATGTTAATTTTGTGATTGTTTGGAGGTGATTGGCATTCATCGTTCATTAATCTTACTGAAAGGAACCAGCCACTTGACAAGTCTCTGGTGTATGCTTAAGTCTTTGACTATCCTATTACTTATAACACAGTAGAAAAATTGGGTACGTATGTATTCAATTATGCAAAATATTCAAATATGTTTCACTCGTATCTTTTAGGCAAGGAAATCTGCCAAACTTACTTGGTCTGGTCTGCATATTTCTCCAGACCCTCAGCAATATGGTTGACCCTAAACGGCTTGCTGGGCAATGAGGGACGAACAACATATGTTGATCTGTGCAGTGACGGACTCATCCCGTGATTGAACATTAAAAAAAGGCAAAATAAGCAAATAAATGACAAGTTTTAAGTATGTAAATTCATTAAGCGTGGTAGTTTATGAAATATAGTAAAGCTGAAATATGAGGTATTTCTGGACATCATTGTGATTCAGAATAAACTTCTAAATTCAATTTCAACTGTTTCGATTTCATGGATAATGACTTTGACTTTGTGAGCTGCCGAGTGAATTCTCTCGATAAGAAACGCATCAAGGACTAAAAAAACTATCTGAATTATGACTATCAGGAGTTGTATTACCTCTGATTCTTTTCAATTAAAATTATTGGAGTCTTGAGATGTTTAAAATTTTGCTCATCAGATTCCTTGATATGATTTTGCTCTTAGAGATGTACAACATGGAATTAATTCCTTTGGTCCAACCCAGTCATGCCGACCAGGTATCCAAATCCAATCTCGTGCTATCTGCCAGCACTCGACCATATCCCTCCTAACCCTCCCGATTAATGTACCCATCCAGGTGCATTTAAACGTTACAATTGTACCAGCCTCGACCCATTCGTCTGGCAGCTTTTGATTTTTTTGTAATCTGCATTTTACAGTAAGAACATAACAAAGTACAATTATTTTTTTTTTCTATTTGTTGAGGCAAAGCAGCACAAATTTGTTTAATTTAAGAATTAGGTTTTACTGAAAAAAAAATAACTTGGAAGCGGGTCCATTAATCCTGAGCCAGCTCATTACTGTCAACAATTCCTGTGACTGTTTCGCTGGCATCCACAAATTTGTTTAATTTAAGAATTAGGTTTTACTGAAAAAAAATAACTTGGAAGCGGGTCCATTAATCCTGAGCCAGCTCATTACTGTCAACAATTCCTGTGACTGTTTCGCTGGCATCCACAACAGACGATCCTCAAGCATCATCTTTTCTGTTGTGCCAATACTCCTCTAACATCACTGCTTGACCAACTGGATTTGACCAACCAATGTTAAAGTCGCGACCGTCGCTGATCGATCCACTTGATAGATATTGCCGTCATGCTGTTCTGCCACTTTTTCAACACAGCAGACCCAATCAACAACGAAGACACTGATGCTCTATTGCCAGCGTTTGCTGTCGAGCAGACCTCGCAAACATAACATCTGCAATGTAGCAGCTGCTGATTCCATATCTTGTACTTGCTCCAGAAAAGGAAGTGAGGGGTGAACTCTCCTGTACACTATACCTATTCGAGATCCACACTCTGCTCGCCACTCAACGTCCGCATCCTCGGCTCACCAGATGTCTGCGCACTGTACCCAGCTCGATACGACTGATGGACCTTGTGCTGGACTTTGTGCTGCCGCTTATACCATCAAAACAAAGGAAAGGTAAACAGGTAAAAAGAAAATGAGATGAAAGGAAAAGAAAAAAATGTTATCAGTGCAGATGAGCTGCAGCGCAAAAGCCTTGTTCTGCAGCTATCTGGTTCTGGAACTTATAGCGGAACATTTTCATGAAACTACTGTGAAATACCTTGAAATATTAATCTTCCATTTAATAAGCAGGCCAAAACGGGGTCATGGTAATAAAGGTGTGGTCCCACCTAGAACTTGGCAGTTGGAGTAACACTTCCTGACATTTATACATGAGCACGCTTGCCAATAGGGCCAACAAGTCTTTCGCCTTCCTGACGAACCTTTTAACTTAACGCTGCAATACTGAGTTAGCGATTCAAAAGTAGTTGATTGCAGTACGTCACTTATTGCATCGCAATGTGTGTTGAGGGAAACTGAGCGTATACGTCGAACTGGCAATGTTAAATTAGATTTGGGCAGAATGCATGAATGGCGGTTTAAGTAATTATGGCGCTAATGAAAGTGAATTAATTCACTGATTTTTCCCCCCAATTGTTGCCATCCATTTGTTGTTGTGACACGGATGGTGCTGCTAAGTGGGCGGCACGGTGGCACAGTGGCTAGCACTGCTGCCTCACAGCGGTAGAGACCCGGGCTCAAATCCCGCCTTAGGCGACTGACTGTGTGGGGTTTGCACGTTCTCCCTGTGTCTGCGTGGGTTTTCTGCGGGTGCTCTGGTTTCCACCCACAGTCCAAAACGTGCAGGCTAGGTGAAATGGCCGTGCTAAATTGCCCATAGTGTTAGGGGCAGGGGTAAATGTAGTGGAATGGGTCTGGGTAGGTTGTGCTTCGGTAGGTCGGTGTGGACTTGTTGGACCGAAGGGCCTCTTTCCACACTGTAAGTAATATTAAAAAAAGACAGTGTTTCTGGACATTGACCTGACAACAGGGTAGTTACAGGTCGTTCTCTTCCAAATCAGGACGATGTATGATTTTAAGGGAAATTTGTAATAGACACTCCATCCATTCACCGTCTGCTCTTCATCGCAGAGGTTGCCTATGTTAGACATTTCAAAGTGCTGCAGAATCAGACATGACCAGTTTCTGCATTTGTGCCTTTTAGCTCTTATACATTTTCCATTATGCATTTTTGATTAAGGGATTGTGATGATAGTGTTCCTTTCAGAGGTGCATTTTTCCTCTTTTCTTTTCAGAAACGTTCAACAAGATGTACTAGAGTATGTGGTAACGTGCATAGCTTTGAGAACTTCGAACTTTTGTTCGATAGTTGCAACAATAGAAGCATCCTTGATGAGTGTGGAGAACTCTCACAGACCAGAAATTTTATGTTTTTCTTTTATCTTTTGTGTTCAGCAGTAAGACAAGCAGAAGCTATTTTCTCTTCTCTTCGAACACAGCGTTTTACACTTGACTTTAATGTTCAATAGTTTACGGTCTATGTTAAAACTTTTAAAATGTTTTGAGGGTTCTGGTTGATTAGCAGAGGAAATGGGCAATGATTAGGCGTTGGATAATAAATCAAATCCTGGATACCAATATCAGTGTACGTTTGCGAGGTTAGAGAATGCGGATAAGAGAATTAATCAGGTTGCAAAGGAAAAGGGGATCTCATTGACGATAATAAAGACAGTTGTGAAAGGCAAAAGGAAGTTAAAATAACGCTGTGGTGTTTTCACAGCAATAGAGTTGGCAATGAATGCGAATTAATTGAATATGAGTGTGGACAACATGTTAAGGGACATAATGGATGACTCCAAAATTGGTGGCATAGTTGGCAATGAAGGCTTGCGCAGATTACAGAGGGATCTGAATCAAATATGTCAGTCGACTGAAGAAAAAATGTCAGATGAAGCTTAGTTTCAATTAATGCAAGTTATTGCATTTTGGTTGATCAAACAAGGTTAAGACTTGTACAATTAATATCAGGTTTGAATCGAGTTTTCTAACAGAGGGATCTAGGTTTTCAGGTGCATAATACCTTGACGTTTGCGCCAAATGTGGACAAGGTGGTTAAAAACATTAGTATATTCGCCTTATTTGTGCAGTCCTTTGGTTAAAGGAGTTCTCAAGTCATTTTGAGGTTGTACAGGCCATTGCTGATGCCTCTTCTGGAGTACTGTGTCGAGTGCACTTGGCCGTGTTCTATGAAGGATGTTACTAAACCGGAGAGCATTCAGAAGAGATTTCCCGGATGTTGCTGGGTATAGAAGGTTTGCGTGACAAAGAAAGCCAAATGTAGGAAAACCAGGCAAGCCTGGAAATTTTATTGGTCAAGTAACAAAAAGAACAAGGGAAGTTAACCAACTGCTGCAGAGTGTACAAGATGTTCAGAGGTTGACTACGGAGTACGTGCCAGATCTGCTTGAAAAATATCCATGCAAGGGTAACGTTTATTCACATAGGCCATGACTAGTACGTAAGGAGGTTACAATATTAAGGGACACAGGACTCTCTCAGTCTTTCGTGTGGAAGGATGGGGAGATATGTACTCCTGAGGGACTATTGGTAGAAAAGGTACCAGTCGCAGGGATTCCTGCTGAGGCAAGTGCTCAATTATGTAAAGTGAGGCTAGACAGTACAGAGAAGAGTGGAGACTTATTTTGCATTGAAAATGACATAGCTGATTAACTGGAAGACGTGCTGCCTATTCTAGTTCAAACTCCAGTGTAGACAGAGGCAACTGAATACATGGATAATGTTTATCCTGGAATTGTCCCTGATTGTGTAATCACAAGATCACAAAGGCACAAATTGAAGCAGGAGAGTTTAAAAAGGCACAGATAAGGAAGCTGACATGGTGTTATCCGAAACTTGATTTTATCAGACGAGTAGAACAGAGAATGATCAAATAGGGAAACATGCAAGTAGCTTTAACTCTGCTAAGCTGATTGAACTACAGAAGAAAGACGAGGAATTAAAAGAGTTATCTCAAAAGGCATTTATAAGATCAAGAAAGTTGAATACATTCGTGTGTGTTATTACTTTACAAATAATGTCTTAATGACGAAAAGGAGACCATCACAAATTCAAACAGATGAGAAATGGTCAGAGATTCATCACATTGTTTTGCTGGCACGGTACAGAAGGGGGTGCTGCGAATGTCACAGGAGCAACCACGTGGAGGTCATTTCGGGGTGAGGAAAACACAGGATAAACGATACAGATATTTTTACTGGCCAGGACTACACAAGGATGTCATGGAATTTTTCCAGATGCGTAATGCATGTCAGCTAATTGGAAACGTACACGCAGTAATTAATTCCGCAACTTTAATAGCTATTCCTGCATTTTAGGAAATTTCCAGAAGAATTTCGTTTGATTGCTTAGGTCCCTGAAATCAGAAAAGTGAGAATAAGTGTTTATTAACAATAATGGATGTGACAACGTGCGGGAATCCCCTCAATCCAACATCACAGCTGAAAGGGCATAAAGAAGAGCTACTTCATTTTTTTTACTAGATACGGACTGCCAATAGAGGTCCAGTCAGTTCAAGGATAAAGCTTCACATCCAAACTATTCAAGGACGTTATGCATAACTTGAGAATAAAACGTTCAACTCGACTACATATCATCCAAAATCGCTGGGAACCTAGAGAGATGGCATCAAACACTGAAGACCATGTTGGAGGCTTATGGTCAGGATTATACAGATGCGTGGCATAAGGGAGTTCTGTTTATGCTTTTTGTGATTAGAGATGCACCGAATGAATCGACCAAATTCTGTCCATTTGAATTAATTTTTGGCATGAGTTGATTAAAACTGATTAAGGAGAAATTCATAAGTCAAAATTCACAGACCACTCATGTGCACTTCATGTCAAAATTTTGAGAACGGTTGAATAGAGCTGGAGAGTTGGTTAGACAGCATTTAACAGTATCAAGCATGTTGTGGTTCTGTTCGCCGAGCTGGGAATTTGTCTTGCAAACGTTTCGTCCCCTGTCTAGGTGACATCCTCAGTGCTTGGGAGCCTGCTGTGAAGCGCTTCTGTGATATTTCCTCCGGCATTTATTGTGGCCTGTCTCTGCCGCTTCCGGTTGTCAGTTCCAGCTGTCCGCTGTAGTGGCCAGTATATTGGGTCCAGGTCGATGTGTTTGTTGATAGAGTCTGTGGATGAATGCCATGCCTCTAGGACTTCCCTGGTTGTTCTCTGTTTGGCTTGCCCTATAATGGTAGTGTTGTCCCAGTCGAATTCATGTTGCTTGTCATCTGCGTGTCTGGCTACAAAGGATATCTGGTCGTGTCGTTTCGTGGCCAGTTGGTGTTCATGGATACGGATCGTTAGCTGTCTTCCTGTTTGTCCTATGTAGTGTTTTGTGCAGTCCTTGCATGTGATTTTGTACACTACATTGGTTTTGCTCATGTTGGGTATCGGATCCTTCGTTCTGGTGAGTTGTTGTCTGAGAATGGCTGTTGGGTTGTGTGCTGTTATGAGTCCTAGTGGTCGCAGTAGTCTGGCTGTCAGTTCGGTAATGCTCCTGATGTATGGTAATGTGGCTAGTCCTTTGTGTTGCAGCATGTCCTGAGCGCTTCACAGGAGGCTCCCAAGCACTGAGGATATCACCAAGAAAGGGGACGAAACGTTTGCAAGACAAGCTCGGCTAACAGAACCACAACAACGAGCACCCGAGCTACAAATCTTCTCCCAAACGTTGAGTATCAAGCATACAACGAAACAGGAAGTGGATTAAAAAATCACAAATTCGCACGTTTGAATTTGCGGGTCAAGTGTTGGTGTTACTTCCAGTGACAGGTGAGCT
>NC_057717.1:49750582-49763312 GCF_004010195.1 Chiloscyllium plagiosum | reverse complement strand
ACGGTATACCAAACAGAACCTTCTATTGCCACATGGCTCAGTACAAGATTAACACTACAGGAAGCATGGAAGAAAAGGAAAGCACCCGGAAAGTAATAAGAAATTATTCTCCAAACTATGACGTAAGTGACAATCACCAATAAATCTGCTGTTGCCATTGCAATTAGGTAACGAGTGGTGCAGTTGGAAAGACCACATTTTCCCCGAGATAAGATCACAATTGCAACGACATTAACTGGAAGAAAGGAATAAAAACAACATGAATGTTTTTGATTCGGATTCCATGTGAGTTTGAATAGCATACTTTGCGAAAGCCTTGTGGGTTGAATTAATGTATAAACCAACAGTTTATAATTACATACATTATGTTAATTTTGTGATTGATTGGAGGTGATTGGCATTCATCGTTCATTTATCATAGTGAAAGGAACCAGCCACTTGACAAGTCTCTGGTTTTTGCTTAAGTCACTGACTATGCTATTACTTATAACATAGTAGAAAAATTGAGTGCATATGTATTCAAACATGCAAAATATTCAAATATGTTTCACTCGTGTCCTTTTGGAAAGGAAATCTGCCAACCATACTTGGTCTGGTCTGCATGTGTCTCCAGACCCACAGAAATGTGGTTGACCCTAAACGGCTCTGTGGGCAATGAGGGAAGAGCAACAAATGCTAGTCTGTGCAGTGACCCACACATCCCGTGAATGATTGTTAAAAAAAGGCAAAATAAGCAAATAAATGACAAGTTTGAAGTATGTAAATTCATTAAGCGTGGTAGTTTATGGAATATAGTGAAGCTGAAATATGAGGTATTTTCTGGACATCATTGTGATTCACAATAAACTTCTAAATTCAATTTCAACTGTTTCGATTTCATGGATAATTACCTTGACTTTGTGAGCTGCCAAGTGAATTCTCTCGATAAGAAACGCATCAAGGACTATAAAATTTATCTGAATTATGACTATCAGGAGTTGTATTACCTCTGATTCTTTTCAACTAAAATTATTGGAGTCTTGAGATGTTTAAAATTTTGTTCATCAGATTCCTTGATATGATTTTGCTCTGAGAGATGTACAACATGGAATTAATTCCTTTGGTCCAATCCATTCATGCCGACCAGGTATCCAAATGCAGTCTAGTGCCACCTGCCAGCACTCGACCATATCCCTCCAAACCCTCCCTATTCATGTACCCATCCAGATGCATTTAAACGTTACAATTGTACCAGTCTCGACCCCTTCCTCTGGCAGCTTTTGATTTTTTTGTAATCTGCATTTTACAGTAAGAACATAACAAAATACGTTGATTTTTTTTCTATTTGTTAAGACAAAACAGCACGTATTTGTTTAATTTAAGAATTAGGTTTTAATGAAAAAAAACAATAACTTGGAAGAGGGTCCATTAATCTTGAGCCAGCTCATTAATGTCAACAATACCTGTGACTGTTTTGCTGGCTTCCACAACCGACGATTCTTAAGCATCATCTTTTCTGTTGTGCCAATACTCCTCCAACATCACCGATTGACCAACTGGATTTGATCAACTAATGTTAAAGTCGCGTCCGTCGCTGATGGATCCACTTCATAGACATTGCGATCATGCTGACCTGCCACGTTTTCAACACAGCTGACCCAATCCACAACGAAGACACTGATGCTCTATTGCCAGCTTTTGCTGTTGAGCAGACCTCGCAAACACAACATCTGCAATGTAGCAGCTGCTGATTCCATGTCTTGTACTTGCTCCAGAAAAGGAAGTGAGGGATGAACTCTCCTGTACACTATATCTAATCGAGCTCCACACTCTGCTGGCCACTCAACGTCCGCACTCTCGGCTCACCAGAGGTCTGCGCACTGTACCCAGCTCGATACGACTGAGGGTCCTTGTGCTGGACGTTGTGTTGCCACCAATACCATCCAAACAAAGGAAAGGTAAACAGGTGAAAAGAAAATGAGATGAAGGGAAAAGAAAAAATGCTATCACAGCAGATGCAGCAGCACAGAAGCTTTACTCTGTCGCTTTCTTGTTCTGGACCTTATTGCTGAACATTTTCATGAAACTACTGTGAAATACCTTGAATGAAATAAGAATCTTCCATTTGAGAAACTGGCCAAAACGGGTTACGGAAATGAAGATGTGGTCTCACCTTGAACTTGGCAGTTGGAGTAACACTTCCTGACATTTATACATGAGCACTCTTGCCAAACGGGCCAGCAAGTCGTTCGCCTTCCTGACGAACTTTTTGACTTAATGCTGCAATACTGAGTTAGCGATTCAAAAGTACTTGATTGCAGTACGTCACTTATTGTATCACAATGTATGTTGAGGGAAAATGAGCGTATACGTCGAGCTGCAATGTTAAATTAGATTTGGACAGAATGCATGAATGGCGGTTTTAGTCATTATGGCGCTAATGAAAGTGAATTAATTTACTGGTTTTCCCCCCCAATTGTTACCATCCATTTGTTGCTGTTACACGGATGGTGCTGCTAAGTGGGCGGCACGGTGGCACAGTGGCCAGCACTGCTGCCTCACAGCGCTAGAGACTCGGGCTCAAATCCCGCCTCAGGTGACTGACTTTGTGGGGTTTGCACGTTCTCCCTGTGTCTGCGTGGGTTTTCTGCGGGTGCTCCGGTTTCCTCCCACAGTCAATAAATGTGCAGGCCAGATGAAGTGGCCCAGCTAAATTGCCCATAGCGTTAGGGGCAGGGGTAAATGTCGTGGAATGGGTCTGGGTAGGTTGCGCTTCGGTAGGTCGGTGTGGACTTGTTGGACCGAAGGGCCTCTTTCCACACTGTAAGTAAACTAAAAAAAAAGACAGAGTTTCTGGACATTGACCTGACAACAGGGTAGTTGCATGTCGTTCTCTTCCAAATCAGGAAGATGTATGATTTTAAGGGAAATTTGTAATAGAGACTCCATCCGTGCACCGTCTGCTCTTCATCACCGAGGTTGCATATGTTAGACATTTCAAAGTGCTGCAGAATCAGACATGGCCAGTTTCTGCATTTGTGCCTTCTAGCTCGTATACATTTTCCATTAAACATTTTTGATTTAGGGATTGTGATGATAGTGGTCCTTTAAGAGGTGAATTTTTCCTGTTTTCTTTTCAGAAACGTTCAACAAGATGTACTAGAGTTTGTGGTAACGTGCATAGCTTTGAGAACGTCGGACTTTTGTTTGATAGTTGCAACAATAGAAGCATCCTAGATGAGTGTGGAGAACTCTCACAGACCAGAAATTTTATGTTTTTCTTTTATCTTTTATGTTCAGCAGTAAGACAAGCAGAAGCTACTTTTCATCTCTCCGAACACAGCGTTTTACACGTGACTTTCATGTTCAAAAGTTTACGATCTATGTTAAAACTCTTAAAATGTTTTGAGGAGTTCTGGTTGATTAGCAGAGGAAATGGGCAATAATTAGGCGTTGGATAATAAATCAAATCCTGGATCCCAATATCAGTGTACGTTTGCGAGGTTAGAGAATGCGGATAAGAGAAATAATCAGGTTGCAAAGGAAAGGGGGATCTCTTTGACGATAATAAAGACAGTTGTGAAAGGAAAAAGGAAGTTAAAATAACGCTGTGGTGTTTTCACAGTAATAGAGTTGGCAATGAATGCGAATTATTTGAATATGAGTGTGGACAACATGTTAAGGGACATAATGGATGACTCCAAAATTGGTGGCATAGTTGAAATGAAGGCTTCCGCAGATTACAGAGGGATCTAGATCAAATATGTCAGTCGACTGAAGAAAAAATGTCAGATGAAGCTTAGTTTCAATTAATGCAAGTTATTACATCTTGATTGATCAAACAAGGTTAAGACTTGTACAATTAATAACAGGTTTGAATCGAGTTTTCGAACAGAGGGATCTAGGTTTTCAGATACATAATACCTTGACATTTGCGGCAAATGTGGACAAGGTGGTTAAAAGCATTAGTATAATCGTCTTATTTGTTCAGTCCTTTGGTTAAAGGAGTTCTGAAGTCATTTTGAGGTTGTACAGGCCATTGCTGATGCCTCTTCTGGAGTACTGTGTCGAGTGCACTTGGCCGTGTTCTATGGAGAATGTTACTAAACCGGAGAGCATTCAGAAGAACATTCACAACCGGAGAGCATTCACAAAAAGAACAAGGGAAGTTAACCAACTGCTGCAGAGTGTACATGATGTTCAGAGGTTGACTGCGGATACGTGCCAGATCTGCTTGAAAAATATCCATGCAAGGGTAACGTTTATTCACATAGGCCATGACTGGTACGTAAGGAGGTTACAATATCAAGGGACACAGGACTCTCTCAGTCTTTAGTGTGGAATGATGGGGAGATGTGTGCTCCTGAGGGACTATTGGTAGAAAGGGTACCGGTCGCAGGGATTCCTGCTGCGGCAAGTGCTCAATTATGTAAAGTGAGGCTAGACAGTCCAGAGAAGAGTGGAGAATGATTTTGCATTGAAAATGACATAGCTGATTAACTGGAAGACGTGCTGCCTACTCTAGTTCAAACTCCAGTAGAGACAGAGGCAACTGAATACATGGATAATGTTTATCCTGGAATTGTCCCTGATTGTGTAATCACAAGATCACAGAGGCACAAATTGAAGCAGGAGAGTTTAAAAAGGCACAGATAAGGAAGCTGACATGGTGTTATCCGAAACTTGATTATATCAGACTAGTAGAACAGAGAATGAGCAAATAGGGAAACATGCAAGTAGCTTGAACTCTCCTAAGCTGATTGAACTACAGAAGAAAGACGAAGAATTAAAAGAGTTATCTCAAAAGGCATTTGCAGATCAAGAAAGTTGAAAACATTCGTGTGTGTTATTACTTCGCAAATAATGTCTTCATGACGGAAAAGGAGACCATCACAAATTCAAACAGATGAGAAATGGTCAGAGATTCGTCACATTGTTTTGCTGACACGGTACAGAAGGGGGGTGCTGCGAATGTCACAGGAGCAACCACTTGGAGGTCATTTCGGGGTGAGAAAACACAGGATAAACGATACAGACATTTTTACTGGCCAGGACTACACAAGGATGTCGTGGGACGTTTCCAGATGCGTAATGCATGTCAGCTAATTGGAAACGTACACGCAATAATAAATTCCGCATCTTTAATAGCTATTCCTGCATTTTAGGAAATTTTCACAAGAGTCTTGTTTGATTGCTTAGGTCCCTGAAATCAGAAAAGTGAGAATAAGTGTTTATTAACAATAATGGATGTGACAACGTGCGGGAATCCCCTCAATCAAACATCACAGCTGAAAGGGCATAAAGAAGAACTACTTCAATTTTTTACTGGATACGGACTGCCAATAGAGGTACAGTCAGTTCAAGGATCAAGCTTCACATCCAAACTATTTAAGGACGTTATGCATAACTTGAGAATAAAACGTTCAACTCGATTACGTATCATCCAAAATCGCTGGGAACGCTGGAGAGATGGCATCAAACATTGAAGACCATGTTGGAGGCTTATGGTCAGGATTATACAGTTGAGTGGGATAAAGGAGTTCTGTTTATGCTTTTTGTGATCAGAGATGCACCGAATGAATCGACCAAATTCTGTCCATTTGAATTAATTTTGGGCATGAGTTGATTAAAACTGATTAAGGAGAAATTCAAAAGTGAGTTACAGCTTTCCCATAGGCATGATGCTAAAACCAGATGGCATCTAAGGGTGTTTTCTGGACTATCGCAAAATCAACACCGTTACAAAAACTGAGGCATATCCAACTACTGACAAGTACCTCTGTCAAAGAGCAAAGGCACCTTCGGTTTTCATAACGCTAAATGGAATATATCAGTTCAAAGTCATGCATTTAGTATGAAAAAGACTCCAGCCATCTTTGAGGGACTGACTAATAAGGTCGTTGCTGGACTACTCAACTGTGTGGCGTGTATTGATGGCCTGGTCATGGAAAGAATATTCACAGCATTTATCAGACTTGTTCAATCGACTTTAGAATGCAGGCCTGATGGTAAATCTAGCTCAAAGTGAATTTAACAACGCCCAAGTTCCCGTCCATATTATTGGACAAATGTGCCTGGAGGTGCAAGAACGAAAATAATCGGGACATTTCCCACACCGTTGAAGAAAGCAGTTTTCCAGTTCCCAAAGTTGAGTGGATTTTCCCGATAGTTTGTGCTGAATTTTAGCAGTGCGGCTGATCCACTCAACGAATTGTCAAAAAAGGGCAAAAAGTTTCAGTGGACTGTGGACTGTGAAAAGGCATTGGACTGTGAAAAGGCATTTGACTGCCTAAAAACTGTGTAAAATTCTGCCTTGTTCTCTCTAATGAAAACAGACTCAATTCTTTCAACCTTTCCTCATAAGACCTTCCCTCCATACCAAGCAACATCCTCGTAAATCTGCTTTCAATACTTTCCAAAGCTTCTACATTCCTTCCTATAATGAAAAGAACCAGAAATGTATGCAAAACTCCAAGTTTTATAGAGCTGCAGCAAGATCTAACATTCTGTATGCTTTCTTAATACCCCTACCAACATTGTTGGCAAATTTCAGGGATTTATTTCCGTGGACACCGAGATCTCTCTGCTCATCTGGTCTACCAAGCATCTGCCCATTAGCCCAGTGTTATTTATTCTTGTTCCTCCTTCCAAAGTGAATCAGCTGGTAGTTTTCCGTATTAAACTCCATTTACTACCTCTCAGGCCAGCTCTGCAGCTTATATATGTCCCTCTGTAACCTGCAACATCCTTCAACACAATCTGCAACTCCACCGACTTTAATACCATCTGCAAATTTACTAACCCTTTCTTCTCTGCCCTCTTCCAGGACATTTATGAAAGTGACAAACTGCAGAGGACCCAAAATAGATCCTTACCATTCGTAACTGAACTCCAGGATACACATTTCCTACCATCTACCGCCCTCTGATGTCTTCCAGCTAGCCAATTTCTGATCCACCCTCAATCCCGTGTCTCCGTATTTCGTGAAATAGCCTACCATGGGGAACCTTATTAAACGCCTTACGTAAATCCCTACACACTACATCAACCGCTTTACCCTTATACACACTTTGGTCACATTTTAAGGAAATCAAACGTTTGTGAGGCAAAACTATGTTGACGACCACTAATCGACTTATTCCTCTCTAGCTGATTATAAATCCTATTTCTTATAACCTTTTCCAACACTTTACTTACAACTGAAGGAATGCTCACTGGTCTATAATGACAAGGGTAGGCTCAGTGTGTTGACAGGCCGACGAGGGGAGAGGCCAGTCTAGACTTGGTGCTCGGAATCGAGCTGGAGCATGTATCAGATCTTCTGGTGGGAGAGCCTTTTGGTCATAGTGACCACAACTGCCTCACATTCTACATAGCTATGGAGAAGGAGATGAGTAGGCAAAATGGGAGGATATTTAATTGGGGAAGAGGAAGCTATGTGGAAGAGGAAACTATAACAGGAGTTAGGAAGCATGGACCGGGAGCAATTGTTCCATGGAAAGGACACTACAGACATGTGGAGACTGCTTAAGGTACAGTTGTTGTGACTGATGGCTAAATATCCATGCAAGGGTATTTAGGGTCTCTGAGACAGGCAAGAAGGAGTAAGATAAAGGAACCTTGGATGACGAGATCGGTGGAGCTTCTCGTCAACAGGAAGAAGGTAGCTTACATAAGATGGAGGAAACTAGGGTCAAGCTCAGCTCTCGAGGATTACAGGCAGACGAGGAAGGAGCACAAAAATGGTCTGAGGAGAGCCAGGAGGGGGCACGAGAAAAGCTTGGCAGAACGGATTAGGGAGAACACAAAGGCATTTTGCACTTTTGTGAGGAATAAGAAAATGGCCAAAAAAAGGTAGGGCCGATCAGGTAACTTGCGTGATTAGATTGCTAACAGTGTGGAACCCAGACCCATTCCCTTACACCTATCACTACGGGCAATTTAGCACGGCCAATTCACCTAACCTGCACATTTCTGGACTGTGGGAGGAAACCGGAGCAAACCCACGCAGAGAATGTGCAAACCTCACAGTCAGTCGCCTGAGGCGAGAATTAAACGCGGGTCTCTGGCGCTGTGAGGCAGTAGTGCTGACCACTGTGCCACCGTACCGCTCCAGTGCTCACCACTGTGCCAGACCGTGTGTGGAGTCTGAAGAGGTAGGGGAAGCCCTAAATGAGTTTTTTTTGCTGTTGTCTTTATGAAAGAAACAAATTTGTAGTGAATGAAACCTTTGAAGAACAGATGTGCATGCTGGACTAGATAGAGATTGAGGATGTTGATGTGCTGAAAATTTTGTCAAGCATTAAGATTGACAAGTCTCCAGGCCCTTAGAAGATTTGTCCTCGCCTGCTTTAGGATATGAGAAATGTGTTTGCTTCGCCACTTCGGAAGATCTTTGCATCCTCGCTCTCCACTCGAGTCGTACCTGAGGACTGGAGAGAGACAAATGCAATTCATCTCTTCAAGAAGGGAAATAGGGAAAATCCCGGCAATTACAGACCAGTACGTCTCACGTTTGTCGTCTGTGAGGTGTTAGAAAGAATTCTGAAGAATAGGTTTTATGACCATCTGGAAGAGCATGGCTTGATTCAATGCAGTCAACAGGGTTTTGTGAGGGGTAGGTCATGCCTCGCAAAACTTGGAGGATGAGGCTAGAACAGTTGATGAGGGTCGAGCTGTGGATGTGGTGTATATGGACTTCGGCAAGGCATTTGATAAGGTTCCCCATGGTAGGCTTATTCAGAAGGTCCGGAGGAATGGGATACAGGGGAACCTAGCTGGCTGGATACAGAATTGATTGGACAACAGAAGACAGCGAGTGGTAGGAGAAGGAAAATATTCTGCCTGGAAGTCAGTGGTGAGTGGTGTTCTACAGGGCTCTGTCCTTGGGCCTCTATTGTTTGTAATTTTTTTAATGACTTGGATGAGGGGTTGAAGGATGAGTCAGCAGGTTTGCAGACGACACAAAGGTTGGAGGTGTGGTTGACAGTATAGAGGGCTGTTGCAGGCTGCAGCGGGACATTGACATGATGCAGAGATGGGCTGAGAGGTGGCAGATGGAGTTCAACCTGGATAACTCTGAGGTGATGTATTTTGGAAGGTCGAATTTGAAAGCTGAGTACAGGATTAAGGATAGGATTCTTGGCAGTGTGGAGGAACAGAGGGATCTTGGTGTGCAGGTACATAGATCCTTTAAAATGGCCACCCAATTGAACAGGGTTATTAAAAAAGAATATGTTGTTTTGCCTTTCATTAACAGCGGGATTGAGTTTATAAGGGTCGTGAGATCTTGTTGCAGCTCTATAAAACTTTGGTCAGACCGCGCTTGGAACATTGCATCCAGTTCTGGTGGCCCTCCTGTTGAAGAGATGTGGATGCTTTGGAGAGGGTTCAGAGGAGGTTTTCCAGGATGCTGCCTGGACTGGAGGGCTTATCTTATGAAGAGAGGTTGACTGAGCTCGGACTTTTTTCATTGGAGAAAAGGAGGAGGAGATTGGACCCAATTGAGGTATACAAGATAATGAGAGTCATAGATAGAGTCGATAGCTGGAGACTATTTCCCAGAACAGTATTGGGTAACACGAGGGGTCATAGTTTTAAACTGGTTGGAGGAAAGTATAGAGGGGATATCAGAGGTGGTTTCATTTCACAGAGAGTTGTGAGAGCATGGAATGCGTTGCCAGCAGCAGTTGTGGAAGAAAGGTCATTGGGGACATTTAAGAGACTGCTGGACATGCATATGGTCACAAATATTTGAGACTACATACATGTGGATCAATGGTCGGCATAACAACGTGGGCTGAAGGACTTGTTCTGTGATGTACAGTTCTATGTTCTATGTTCTAAGTTCTAATTTCAAAATTCAATTGAATGCATGCTGAATGCCAACAAATCGAAATGAGTTTCAATGACGGGAGTTGACCCATGATAATCGTGACAATGCTAGATGGTACTCCACAATTATGTGTGCAATACCGAACAGTCAATGCAGTTACGAAGTTCGATTTATATCTTGTTCCATGTTTGGACGACTGTATTGAGGTGGTCAGAAAACTGTCTTATACTTTGACCTTAGATGTACTCACAAGAAATTGGCAGGTACCATTATTCGAAAGAGGGAAGACAATTTTCGCATCAGTGACAATTAATGAACTATACCGATTTAAAGGCGTATCATTTGGTTTGAAAAGTCCACCAGCCACGTTTCCAAAACTAAAGACTAAAGTCATTTTTGGATTATCCAATTGTCTGGTGTGCATGGATGACCAGGTGATGTTTAGTCACAAATGCAAAGAACACTTTCAGTATGTATTGGAATTGTTCTATCAACCTCAGGAGGAAGGTATTGTCATAAACCCGACTGAAGGTGATTTCGGAAAATCCCAAGTCGCATTCCCGGGTCATGACATTAGACATAGGCAGATAGCCCAACAGGATGTGAAAAGAGACGTTATTGAGGAGTTTCCCATTCCATCGACGAAGTGGGCAGTACTACCAATCCTGAGATAGTGTGTACTTTTTTTATTCGCAGTTTGCAGAGAATTTTAGAAGTATGATTATTTAATTGACTGAGTTGTTGAAGAAGTCTAGAATATTGTGGGAGATGGCGGAATGTCAGAAGGCATTAGACCGTTTTAAAACTAGTTCAACCACAGCCACTCAAAATGGATGCCAATGAGAGAGATGTGCATGCTTGGCGTCAATGTAATGTATATGTATTGCAGCATATTTATAATGTAAGACAAACGGCTTTTTAAGAAAAATGAAAGCATCTTTTTATAGTTATGATTTTATTTTCGAGGGGAATGTGGGACAACGCTGTGGGTTTACGATGTGTATTGTCCTGTTTTCTTTTAAGGGAGAGATTGAACAAGAAGCGTTTAGCAGCCTGTGATAATGAACATAACTTATTTCACTTTTCACAGTTCGAAAATAAAATCAACCTGGATGTGTGCCGCCAGTTCTCAAAACCAAGTGTTCTCGTGTTTTTATTTGTTTTTAGATTCAGCAGAATCTGCTCGAGTTTCGAAGAAGTAGAGACTGCTTTTCTCCGCTTACAGATGGAAGCTTGGGTTTCTTTTCCTACAGCTGGCATTGCATGCAATTTAATCTGAATTCAGAATTCGACACTTTGTCCAGGGGTGTGTTTGTAGAATGTAAGTATGTTATTACAGTTAATTCATGATAGTCACTGTATCTATTGTTCTATTAATTTTACAATATGTTTGTTATTTTAAATTCGTTTCTCTTTTGTTAAATTTAAAGTACCGTGTCTGACTAAATCGTGGTGTGCTTAACGCCGATTAGTTTGACTTGTTGAATTACAGCAGGTGCCAAGCACTTTGCATTCACCTATAAGATAAGAAAAAGATAGCGTCTAAGTATGCTTCGTTTGGATAATAACAGGTAGCAATCGTTGAAAGATATTTGGTAACAGTGCCAATAATGCAGTTTGCTTTGTTTCAGATCTGATATATTGTCTAAATCTTCTTAAAACTTCACAAGTTCAGGTACTTTGACAGTGTTCAGTCAGATCTCTGACCTGAATCCTAAAGACAGGGAAGATAAGATTCCAATTTAGATTAAATAAGATTCCCGACAGTGTGGAAACAGGCCCTTCGGCCAACAAGTCCACACAGACCCCCAAAGAGTAACCCATCCCCCTCTGACTAAAGCACCTAACACGATTTGCAATTTATCAGGGCCAATTCACCTGAACATCTTCAGACTGTAGGAGAAAACCGGAGGAAACCCACACAGACAAGGGGAAAATATGCAAATTCCACTGCAACAGTCACCCGAGACACGAATCAAACCTGGGATTCTGGTGCTGTGATACAGTAGCACTAACCACTGAGCCACCCAGAAAAGCCTTCGAAAGACAGGATTGAATCATCTCTCACACATATAACAGGTCTTGTTTCTTCAAGAGTTACAAAGTAAGCTCAGTTGATTTCTGTGGCAAATGGGACTCTCCAGGATGTTCATTATTGAGGATTCAGTCGTGACCATTCCATTGAATATTCTATTACTCTTTGGGCCTCACAGTCAATAAGATTCAAATACATCAAATCAAACGCGAACAATTCTGCACGTTCTGAAACAAAGCATCCTGCATAATTGGCACTTTTCCCAAAACTTTCAAGAAATGCCCCTTGCTATCGTCCCGATCAGGTTTCTTCAAAAGTATTCTAGTAAGGTAACCGAGACACTTGCTTTCTTTACTTATTTTAAAGGTGAATGCAAAGTGCTGTGTACCTGATGTAAGTCGACAGGTCAAACTACTCAACATTAGACAAACAACAATTCATTCAAAGACACTATATTGACAGACAAACCCGTCGTGCATGCCCATCGCTGTCAAGATCCTGAAATCTAGCTCATGATTCGTCTTCTCTTGGTTCTGCAGTAGCAGTAAATCAGTTTCTTCACATTTTCATTAAAGTCACACACACATTGGATTAACTTGTCACTGCAACGCCACTCTTGAACTATCCCTGAATCAGATACAGTAATGCACATGCTTCGAGGAACTTGGCTTTTCCCACTGATGCGATGCATAATTTAACAAGGCTGACTCAAACGATGAATCTGGGCAATGGATGATCGACAATAAATGTCAGCAATGTCAACAGCAATTGAACGTTGAAGATGAATTTGCAAGCACGCAAGGAGAGTTGACAGTACAATATAATACGAACTTTGCTCGAAGAACGATCAAAAGTAATGCATATTCAGAGTTATTCTACAG